>NC_056544.1:29869154-30197209 GCF_910596095.1 Thunnus maccoyii | reverse complement strand
TAAACTGTGTTTCACGTGAGACGAAAGTCCAGTTTGAGTAACAGATGCAAGAGTTTGAAGGTTTATCAGACACTTCATCGCTGCATAGTTTATAATAAAGTTATCACAGTGACTTTATCTTTCATCCTGATGACTGCCATGTAAACAAGAGTTCACTTTACAGAGAAATCTATGAAGAATCTGCACCTGGAAGCATTTGATTGGTCAAAGCAGCACGTTGCAGGAAGACGTCACATTGTGTCCTGCAAAGTTGAACCAGATGCAACTTTTTTTTTTACAGAACAACCCCTAAGATTGTTCAATATTTTATATTTTTCAATACTTCAAAGATTAATTATGCAAAAAATGATTAGAAGATTTTTTTCTGAAGTCCTGGATAAAAGTAACTGCAGTTGATGCAAAACTAACAAGTTGACAGGCAGCGTTTGATTTTATCTAGAAGGAATGTAAATCGTAAACTCAGCTGATGTTTTAATGTTTGGATGTTTAAAATCAAAGCTGCTCCGTTCTTCCCTGAATCTGAAGACAGAAATACAACATGATCATCTCTGAGAAATGTTTTTCTTCAAGAGAAAATAAGAGTATAGCACACTGCTACACTGCAGATATTCTGGATCAGAACATCTCCTGTATACTGAAACTCACTTCCTGTGTATCTAAACACACATCCTGCATTAACTTCAGTGTTTGCTTTAGTTTCACCTCCTGAGCAAAGCTGAAATTTAGGTTCAGGGAACTTGAACCCAATGCGATCGGTAAACAGAGGAAACAAAACGGCTACACCTTCAGTCGTAAAGCTCCTGTAGTGTGAGAGAGGCTACAGCGTGTAGTATACACCCATCAGCACTCAGACATTCAGTATGTGGAGGGAATATTGGCATGAGGCAGGTTTTATTTCCCAAAAGCTGCTGGTTTAATGTTCCACATCTGGATGATAACCAGCTGTAAATCAGACACACAAGCTAAACGTTAAGGGCTAAACGTTTTTCTCATCAAGCCACCAGCAGACTCTCTGGATTCAAACGTCTCTGCAGGCCAGTCAAGGTTTATGTTCTCCTCCCGCTTTGGAGAAAATGTGTTGGAGAAACTTAGAGAAACACCACAGCGGCGGCACGGCGGTGGCGGTCAACTCCATCTGCAGGGGCAGTGGCCTGATTTCCCAGGAGGCACTGCCCGGCGCTCTGCTCTTATTACCCGTTACACCGGGGGATCCGACGCCGCGTTATGCCCTCTGCTTCCCTCGCCTCCCTCCTGTCCTGCTGCAATTTCCTCTCCCCGAGATTTATGCTTCCTGTAATTGGAACGTTCGGTGGCTGTGAGCCAAGGCGACGGCATGAATACTCAGCTGAGTGTATTTCCCCGGGCAAGAGTGAGGAGGAAATGCAGCGACTTGGCTTCTTTTTTTTTGAGAGAGCAGACTGTTGAGGTTATGAGAGGCAGGAGGGCTGACACTCCTCCCTGGGATCTGATCACAGGTCAGCGGTAGGTTTAGCTCCGGAGCTGAAAGGTCTGAACCTCCACACCGACCTCGGGCACAAAGCTATTACTTCTTCAAACTTGTGTTGTTGGCTTTTTGACTTTCCTGGCCTGTTGAAAGAAGAGAAAAGAAAAGAGAGAGAGAGAGACGCCTGCAGCAGAAAGCAGATTTCACACAGTCGGATTATAAAAAAAGGGGATGTGACACTAAAAGCCCCTTTTTTTCCTCTAAAAGGAACTTCACACAACTTAACTTGAGACCTCTCATAGCCGCAACTTTAAATAACTTTGTGAGGCTTCGGGATGAGCTTCCACTGTATGTGGAAACATAAGGAGGAATGTTTTTATTTTTCAGTCATTAAAAAGACAAAATTGGGAACAAATTTGTTATTTTTACCGAACCATCTGTTCGGTAGGTTAGTGAAGTAAACATTTGTGGGACAGACGGCAAAAGTTAGAAGCAGTGATGACATTTATGTTTACTTGAACATGAAATCCAAGTTTATCTGCCGACAGAGAATCCAGCAAACACATCCTCCAAATTAAAGGACAAAAAAAAAAACATCTTCTGATCTGATCATCGGGAACACATCATCGTGGTTAAGGTTTGATGAGGTTTAAAGAGAGATCGTGGTTTGGGTTAAAATACGTACTTGTTACATTGTTTTAAAGAAAACAAGGTTGACTCGCAGTTTGAAACAGGAAAATGGACTTTGTTGCTCAATAGTAAAACCATATCTTAAGCTTAAAGCTGGAGTTCAGGACTTTTGTCTCCCCCTTCTGGCAGTGAGAGTAATTACAAAAACTCTGTCTCCATGTGCTCACGTCAGAGGCTCCACAATAGCCTACTCCATCGCTACTGATGCAGCTGAAAATGGTGGATAAATTGTTTTGAGCGTCACACAACCCCCACAAAATGACTAATTTCACTATCAGAATTTGATCCATTTGGTCGGATAACATTTAGAAAGTCTAGAAGACACACAATTAAAGTATTTTATCCCCATTCAAGTTAGCAGAGAGCTAACTGGGAAAGTCTCTAGTGCACATGTTCTGCTGATAGAGTATGTGCTTTATGCATCATTCAGCCAGCGAGGGAATGTCAAACCCAACACCAAGTTAAAAACTTAATCAACATTGTGTGAACTTGTTTGGTAAAGGCTTGAATGTAACGGACGTTGGTTTATATGTAAAAGTTCTGCACTGCAGGTTTAAAGCGGCTATAATCTATATTTTTATAACTGCACAGTCTGATCTGTCAGTGTGTGATGTGGCGGCTTTACGGAGCTTTATAGCAAGTTTCAGTTTGTTGTTTAGCTGTCTGGCTGCAACTTTACATAGTTTTATTATCAATATGTTGTATAATTCCTAACAACACGGTTGTAATGGCAGTAACGATAACTAACATTTGCAGTAATTTGTAGGTATTTAATGGTTGGTTTTTACAAACTACACAGAATTGTCTACTTTATTAAGAAACTTTTTTCAGTTTTTTTCTCATAATTTGCATGAAATGTCCCAAACATTAACTGTTAAATACCTGCAAATTACTCAAAGAAAATTCCAAGAAATCTGTATAAAATTAGTGGATCTGTAAAATAGATTCCAATTTATCCCAAACATCAAGAATGAATTTCTCAAGAAGAACAAAGTTTTTCTCTTTGGAATTTATGTGAACACAACTACGTCCAAACACATTTTTATTTTGTTATTTTCAACCACAGTTGTCTCAAGTCTTTGAGATGTGATTTACAAATCAAAAAGTCTTTCAGTCCATCAAGGCTTAATATGCAAATTACAATAATGAAAACAATGTTCTGACCAAGTGGTGAATCAAACATGTCTATGTGACGAGTGATTCACTGAGAACTCTCGAAATGAAAAGTTTAAATGTTTTTAACGCTGCAAAAAGGAACATTTTGGAACATTTTTGTGTTTTTACATCACAGTATCAATCTCAACACATTAAGAACCAGAACTTCATTTTAAGTTGTTTTTTATTTTTGTTTAGTTGACTCAGCAGTAGTTCAGGTGAATTTTAAGGCAATAACTCACATTTTCATTTCATTTTCAACCTTTTATTTTTTAGAGCAATACATTTTTCATATTGTAATGTCAAACGCTGAACCAACAACCCAAACGAGTGGCTTTAAGTTTAAATGTCAGAAGGATAAAAATTTATAGAACAATTTAGAGTAACATCAGACTCTGACTCTGCTGTGACACTGTTGTGTTTTTGTTTGGTTGTTAAACTTTATGAGTGAGAGATTTTCTGTTTCCAACCGTGAACCGAAAGAAAAATCAAAACATGGAATTGAGTCACAAGTGACCTTTGTGTTTGCTTTTGGGAACAGTTTGAATGTCTATTAAGGTCTATTTTGTTGTAATAAATTGAATTGTCACACTTGCCTCAGTTCATTGCTGTTAAGAGCAAAGTTTAAAAGAGGCACAAAAAGAGAGTTAAAAATAAAAAATAAAGGTATATTTCTGCTCTGAGTCTTGATTTATCCTTTCAGGCTTCATTATACTGTCATTAGAAAGCAAAGAAACTCTTTAAAGGACTCATATTCTGCACATTTCCAGCTCTATATTTATATTCTGGGGCTCTACTGGAATATCTTTGCATGATTTACAGTTAAAAACTCCTTATTTATCTTAAACTGGTTCTTTATACAGCTGCTCAGGTCAGGAATCTTCCTCCAGATCAACGTAAACAAACTACTGTAGCAGGATTTCACCTCTTTTTCTCCTTCTTTACTCAAAATGGAAACTTCTCAAATCCATCTGTACATGTTGGAGCTGAATCACATCTGAAATATGAGAGTGAACAACGTTAGCAAACAAGGCTACAGAACTGACGGCCATTTATGGACATCAGAGGTGGAAACAAGTACATTTACTCAAGTACTGTACTGAAGTACAGTTTTGAAGTACTTGTACTTTACTTTCCATGTGATGCTACTTTCTACATTTCAGAGGGAAATATTGTACTTTCTACTCCACTACATTTATTTGACAGCTTTAGTTACTTTTCAGATGAAGATTTGACACAATGGATAATATAACAAGCTTTTAAAATACAACACATTGTTAAAGATGAAACCAGTGGTTTCCAACCTTTTTGTCTTTTGACGTCTTACAAAAAGCAGTGTGTAGTCGGGGTCACATTTCACATGTCTATGAGTTGTTAACAGCTCCAACAAATAGTGATTTTTCCCTCTAAACTTCTCACATGCTTTCATTTCAATAAACGTTCAAATGATCCAATATTTCAGCAAAAATCAAAGATTAGAGAAAAAGTCCAAAAAACTGAAAACAGATTTGTGTATCAGAACTTTGTTTTTTCTTCTTTCCTCTCCCATTAATCATCTCACGACCCCTCAGATTTATCTGCTGACCCTTTGGAGGGGCCCGACCCCTAGGTTGGGAACCACTGGACTAAACTAGCTAACTGTATATAAAGTAGTGTAAACTAGCTCCACCTCCAGCAGCTACAACAGTAACATGCTGCTCTAACACTGATGCTTCACTATTAATAATCTAATGATGTCATATATAATAATATATCAGTCAGAGGGACCAAACCACTACTTTTACTGCAATACTTTAACTACATCAAGCTCATAATACTTATGTACTTTTACTGCAATACTTTAACTACATCAAGCTCATAATACTTATGTACTTTTACTGCAATACTTTAACTACATCAAGCTCATAATACTTATGTACTTTTACTGCAATACTTTAACTACATCAAGCTCATAATACTCATGTACTTTTACTGCAATACTTTAACTACATCAAGCTCATAATACTTATGTACTTTTACTGCAATACTTTAACTACATTAAGCTCATAATACTTATGTACTTTTACTGCAATACTTTAACTACATTAAGCTCATAATACTTATGTACTTTTACTGCAATACTTTAACTACATCAAGCTCATAATACTTATGTACTTTTACTGTAGTAGGATTTTTCATGCAGGACTTTTACTTGTAATGGAGTATTTTCACATTGCTGCATTGATACTTTTACTGAAGTAAAGGATCTGAGTACTTCTTGCACCTTTGGTTATGTGCGACAACATGACGTCATCATGAGGCAGAAACAGAGAATTTTTGACTTGAAGGCAGAATTTTTTTTGTTTTTTGCAAGTTTTGGAACTTTGATCATGTTTAACATCAAACATCATAACAGTGTTTCACAAAAAGCCTGATAAGCCCCCTTTAGAGTTTAGAACCAGCAGAATGAGTAACACTTGTGGACTGCAATAAAAGTTAACGGCGCACAAGTTCGTTCTGTTTCATTAAACACAGTCGGCCGTGTTTAATTTCCTCAGCGGGTTTTATTGACTGTGCTTCTGCAGCGTCGGTAGAAAGACTCGAGAGCTTTTATCCAGCGGAGGATTTGTTGATTCGTTGAGTCGCTGCAGCGTTAATGTGGCCTCACAGCTAATGAATAGCACAGTTTGTTACCGAGCTTCTAATCCAATATTCTCTCACGAAGAAATTTGGAATAATTTCTCCGTCTGTATCGGATCGATGAAAGTATGACAGGAACAAAGACGCGGCTGCAGGTGATTCAGAGAGATTTCTGCTCTCAGCAGGTTTTTAATTCTGAAACTCTTTCAAGTTTATTGATCCGGGTGAAGTTTTCAGATCTGCAGAGGAGCTCGCTTTCACTTTCAGCTCGTCTCTATCAGTGGAACAAAATCTGTGGATTCAATTCAAAGAGACTTTGTTTATATTCTCTTCCTTACTTCCTTCCATTTCTTTCTTTCTTTCCTCCCTTCGATCAATCATTCCTTCCTCCCTTCATCCCTTTCTTCCTCCTTTCTTCCTTCTTTCCTTCCTTCCGTCCTCCAACACTTAAAATAAGAAGCTGACTGTGTTTATTCATCAGGACGTTCATATGTAATTTCAGCCACTCGGAGTCTTTCAATCAAAACATTAACAAAAGACGGAGTTTGATGACGTCGTGAAGTAGCAAGGGATCATGGGAGTTGTTGCCTTCATTGCTAAACAACCAGCTTCTCCCGGTCAGGATTCCTGCAGTGTTTATCGTTCAGGAGGTTTGTACCGGGAGCTGAAGTCTCCTCCTCTCTAGAACAAACAGACACGTTGATTGATGAACCAGTAAAAACACTGGTTATAGAGAGTTCTAGAGCAGTTTCACTTGAGATCCAGACGTTTGATGACTAAAATCCTTCATCCAGTTAAAAGATATAGTTAAAAGCGACCAATGAACGTAAAAATCTGGCTTAAAACTGGATAAAAGTCCATTTTAATTCAATTTCTGGTGGTTAACTATGACGCTGATGTATTATCTTGTATGCGTATACTCTTATGGTGGACGCCATGGCTCCAGTTGTTTTTAGACATTTTAATGCAGAATAGTTACATATTAAGGCTTTAAAGCAGTTGAAAGAGTTTCAGTCTTTTCATTTATACATTAAACAGAATGATTTTCTCATTAGTAAATCATCCACATCAAAGAAGAGTTTTTTTTCCTTGATGAAATGTTAAAGCGACTAAAACCTGCAGTTTGACACCAAACGTTTAGTCAATAAGATGCCGACAGAATCGTTAATATCTCCGCTCACTCTCGGGGAAAAATTTCTGCCTCCTTTTGCATGAAAAAAACAATCTCATCGTGACTTTGTAAAGAAGTGCAGCAACTAAAGGTGAAATTTAATTGAACAAAGCAGCCGGTGTCCATTTCTTAATGCAGCAGCAGCAGCAGCAGCGACGAGCCAGAAAACCCCCCGAACACAGCCTCCATTTCTTAATTCAAGGTTGCCGCGCCAAGATTTATACCGTCAGAGTCCATTTCCTGATGGAGCTGCAGATCCGAGCCAACAGGACATTTACTTCGACCTGCTGCAATACAGCACTGCGCTCTTATTGTCTATAATTACATTATCATACATGTATCTGATTTATCAATTTGCTCATGTCATTAGTATTCTGTTCCAATCTGACAGTTTGATTGATTTTATATTTATTATAGCTCTTCTGTTTTTTAATCGATTAATCTTTCTGGCAAATTTTTTGCCCCAAAAGTGCTGAATTCTCTGCTTCCAGCTTCTTAAATATGAATATTTTCTGGTTTCTTTTGTCCTCTGTGACAGAAAACTGAATATCTTTGATTGGTCGGGGACAAGACGTCTAGGTTGACTCACCATTTCACCATTTTCTGGCATTTTAAAGGCCAATAATGAAACTAATCGTTATTTGCAGCCTTCATTTTCTTCCATTTGTTTAACCAGGAAGTCTCTTGAGATACATTATATCAGTAGTTTTGTATTAGTTGTGTCTCCTTGTCATGTTTCAGATGATAATAAACTTTATTTCCTGCTTCACAGAATACAAAACTATAAAATAAAAGGTGCAATGATGAAATAGAGAGAAAAAGTCCAAAAACAGGAAACAGATTTGTGTATCAGAACTTTGTTTTTTCTTCTTTTCTCTCCCATTAATCATCTCACCACCCCTCAGATTTATCTGCTGACCCTTTGGAGGGCCTCGACCCTGTGTTTTGTGTTTGTATGTTTCAGCATTCATTCAAATAAAACAAAACAAAACAAGAATAACGAATAAAATGGATAGTAAACATATACAGCAAACTCTCAAAAAACGGAGTCTCATAAACGTAAATAAACAACATAAATAAATATTACACGTCTAAAAAAGAGGAAGAAGAAGTATACAGTTATATGGTCCGACGTCTTCTTCATAACTCAGACTATTTAATCAATATTTATCATATATACAACTTATAAACAACCACTTCAAAGCTCTTATGTACAACCCAGATATCCATCCAATCAGATGTAACGTTCATCCGACCGACTCTTCCTCATCTCTGTTCCTCTTCAAAATGAAGTTTTTGTACATCGTCTTGAATTGATTTATTATTATTCATATTTATTATTATCATTATTTATATCTGCGCAAATTGAAATACACATATTCTTCAGAGTGGTACGAACACGACTTTAAATTATAACCCTCCTCTCTGTCTATGAACATGTTTACCCTGAAGTAAAGTGTTTCTTGCTTTATACATTATTTGTGACTTTAAAAACAGCGTGTTAGTGTGTTCATGATATCCTACATTGTTAAACATCATCATGGCTCTTTTTTATAATAAGCATAATGAGTCTGAGTTGCTTTTGTACGTGTTGCTCCACATGTACCCTGATACATAAATAACAGTTGTTGTGTCTCTTCACAGATCCTGGCTCCGGTTCAGGAGACGGAGACGGTGAGTGTCTTTTTTTTCTTCTTCTTCTTCTTCTTCTTCTTCTTCTTCTTCTTCTTCTTCTTCTATGTGCTATTTAAAGATTTCATTTCCTGCTTCCTTCCTGATCCGACTCAAAGTCAAACAGAAATCAATTACAGTTCAGTCTCTATCTGCCCTCCGCAAACATTAACTGCTTGTATTGTGAGTCCTGAGCTCTGATACGACTTGAGTTCTGTTGGTTCTCAGGTCAGAACGTGGCTGAATGACGCCTGAACGCAGCGCTCGAGGATCTTTTATTCTTCCTTTGTGTCTTTCCGTATCTCCAAACATTCCCTCCCTGAATATTAACTCCTCTAATAAAGGCCGAGTGTAGATTTTCAGTCCGTGCATGAACTCCTCCTGATATTTCCTCTGTCTCGTGGGAGTCGAGCTGAAAAGCCTCCAACGCCGCCAATTTTGGCAACAGAGACATTTCGCGACCATCTGCGAGGGCTGTGTTTGTTGTTTAATATGGCTGCTGGTGGGAGAGGGTAGAGGGGGTGGGGGGGGGGGGGGGTTTAATTGGAGGCGGCCTCTGGAGAGACGGTATCTCCACCATCTGCATGTGGACGTGGCTTCAGCTCAGTCGAGGAGCCGGTGATTCCCCCCGCAGGCAACCGACCAATCGAGCCACGGAGATAAATTATTAAACCTCATCTCAGACGTGTGGAGTGAAGTCAAGTCCGTGTTTGTCTTTTGCTCTCTAAACATCTACAGACATGTCGGCTGAGAAGCATCTACCTGTGAAACAGTTTCTTCTGGGAGAAATGAGATTGTGTGACACTTTTCTAAAGGTTTCTAACACGCTTTAAAGGTAAATACCTCGACTCAGCAACGATTAAAACAGTGAAACTTTGTGGAAAATTCATTTAACCCTTTCATGCATGAATTATGATAACCTCAGTCAGTGTTTTTATTCCTCTTTAGGCATGAAAAAAAATATTTGAACTTTTTTAAACATGCATTTTTCAAGGAGTTTGTCCAACTTAGTGGACAGATGATTAATTGTCTCCCAACATAAAATCAATACTTCGAAATTTTAACACTTGTTTTACTCCTTAGTTGTTACTTGATGTTACAAAAGTTTATTTACCTGCAAGTGTCGATCACTATAGAAGGATTGGCGAGATATTCCTCAGCTGTTGAGCATTTCTGGCCAGCCGGCGGCCATCTTGGTTTTGAGAAATTTGTGTTGCACTTACAAAGGCTGACCAGTGGATGGCAGTGTGTGGTGTTACGTCCCCAGTCAAGGGGAAACCTGGACATAACATGTTTAGAGCCCCCGTTCTTCCCAGGACCAAGAACGGTCAGCCCGACAACCATCACAGTTCTCTGTAGCAGTTTATTTTGCAGAACTTCGGAGCTGAGCGATGCCCAAAACAACAAACAAAACTAAACTAAACCGGCACCCTAAACTTCTTATCGAAAAACAAAATAGAAACAAAAGACCAGACATAACTCCTACTCAAGAAAAACAGGAGAAAAAGGTTCACACAAAAAAAAGGGCTTCTCACTCCTACGAATTAAACTGCTGCCTAAGTTTGTGCAAATATTTATAATGTACAAGAACTATCATCTAACGGAGAAGAACCTGCCCAGCAGACCTGGCTGACATTAAATCTGCAGCACTTTACCACTCCTATACATGACTAACACACACACACACACACACACACACACACACACACACTACGACTAGCAGGATGGGCCTCCATTGATGACACACTAGAGTCCACCTTGTTGGCTGATGTGCAACTATACCATTAAAACTGATGCATATATAAGAGAACGGCTTTTGAATAGCTGTCCACTATGCATGAAAGGGTTAATTCCAGTAAAATCGATGCAGTCAGTGGATTCGCTCACAGGGGTGAAATATATCCGCTCAAACTTTTTCACATCGAGTTCAACTTTGATGGTAAGTTCATGTCGTTCAACAGCGAGCCGTCGTGACAGAGCTGAACTCTGAAGGACCAGAAGTGTTTTTCCTCTTTCTGTTCTGTCTTTAAACAACATCCTTAATATTACTGAACACAGAAACTCAGGACTCTCCCGTATACTGTAACGATCCTACAGGTTTATATTCTGACCGTCGGTTTCAATTATTTCAACTTCTTAGAAAACATGTTTAGTTTACAATAGCCATGAGCCTCAGCTGCCGTTGCTATGGAGAAGAAGCCGGTCAGAGATGTGAATCAGAGTGTAATGAATTCAAAATGCTTTGTCATGTCAGTTGTAAACAAAACGCAACGACATAGTCACTAGTATTGTGCCTGAATACAAATATATTATTCGGCAAAGCACAAATAGTGGGTTTTATACGAATATTTGTTTCATACAAATATCTAAAAAAAATTATCTGTTGGAGGTGTTCCCCAGAGATAAAGTTGAGCTACTGACACAAGCAAAGTGCTCCCAAGGGACTCTCCATCACCTGTTGTTCCCCTTCTCCTTTAAACAAAGTTAGGTTGTAAAAAACTAGGCAATAAATGAAAAGTGAAAAGCAACAATCACCTTTGAAGTTCTTCTCTACACACTATATGTTGTGCTGTCTCTGTGTTATGGGTGTATAAATAGGTAGAGGTCTGTCTGCAATGAGGCGATGAAGAAAGTTTTAGTTCAGTAGTCAGTGCAGTCGTCTATGATCTGGGAGACTCCAGTTCGGTACCTCCTTCATAAGGTAGTTTATTCATGAATTCTTATTGTAACACTTTAATTTTCTAAAATTAAAAGTGTCATAAAAACAAAACCAGGATTTTTAAGCTTCTTTCCACTTTTATTCGAATACAAATACAGATACAAATACAAATACTGGGATCTCTGCACATCCCTGATAGTTGCTGAATTCACTCAAAAATGACCCAGAAACTAAATATGAACTGATATAATCTGCAGATTGTAAAGTCGTTTCTATAAAATCATAATCTTTAGTTTCCGCTCCCCATTAGCTGTCTGAAATATTCTCTTTTTGAATTTGTACATAATGAGTTGACATCAAACCTAAACCAATCAATCAATACATTAATCAAAGTTAACCATGATTTCTCTGACTGTGATCAATCAGGTTTAGTTTAAGAACGGAGGTGACGGATCAGAAAACACTCCTATGTGTGATAGATGAGGACTTATTGGCTTTTACAAAAACCAAACCTGATGTTGAGGTTTTTTGTGTGTTTTGGACGAGCAGAAACGGCGGTGGCTGATGTGGTTGTAGTGTGTGTGTGTGTGTGTGTGTGTGTGTGTGTGTGTGTGTGTGTGTGTGTGTGTGTGGCGGTGGGCGGAGCCTGTGTGAAGCAGCATCCTGCTGTCAGCACAGCGGAACAGAAACAAAGAGCCTCTCTGCTGCAGATCCTCGTGGATCGATCGGCAGCCTCCGAGCCCCGGCTGAGCTCTCCATGTCCAATACATCCACACACAGCAGGCCAATCTGTCAGCCAGCGGGGCTCACACACACACACACACAAACACGCACACACACACACACACACAAACACGCACACACACACACACACACACACACACACAGCAGCAGCATCCTTTTCATCATGTTGTCGCTCTTTGAGTCGTATTTTTCTTACGATAACAGAATAACAGAAGAAATCTGCTCCTGCTCTCTTGATTCAGCTCAGTATGTTTAACTGAGGCTGGATCACGGACGCATTAAGAGACGACGGGCCCCTGGGCGCAGACGTGTAACGGGCCCCCCACCTCTCCTGCATAGGAGCAAGACCCCCAGACTGAAAGACAGATAAATCACGGCTGCGTCAGTGACATTTAGCAGGTGAATCACAACTCTCAGGTGCTGCCGTTGCTTCAAAGACGACATCTGAGCTTCAGTGTTTAGTTTAGACTGGAGATAAAGAGAAGCTGTCTGACTCCTCTCTAAATCCTCACTGACCGTCCTCTGCACAGAGATTACACTCAATGCTACAACACATTATATAAACTATGATAGGAAACCATCAAAATGCAGATTCTAGTCTCTTAAAGGAGACATGTCATGCTTTCTGATTATTTTCTATCATTTAGTTATGATGTCGGATGTTAAACAGAGCTTCAACCTGCCCTGAACCACGGCTGTATTGAGGAGACCTGGATACCGTCTTCAAAGATGGCGCCCGCTCATTCCTATGAAAGTTGCTCAGCGGTGCATGAAGCCAAAAAACTGTTGATTGCTGTGATTCTGCCATTTTTCTGTGGCTTCCTCACGCTGACACTTTCTGGGCCCATAGAGCATGCTCAGTAGCGTCCTTCTCCAGCTCGTCTGAGACTTCCTGTTGGCCGAGCTGGCCGACTTCCGGTCACTTGAGTAGGGATAGAATAATTTAATCATGTGACTCTTTTAGACTTTCCAAATGTTATTTGGGCCAAATGGATGAAATTCTGGTAATAAAAGGAGTCATTTCAATCAGAAACATTTATTCTCTGTTTCCAGTGATTGTGTGGGGAAAATGCTTTTTGGGCCTTTTGTGCATCACATGACAGACAGGAAGTTGTAATTACATGGTTTTGTCACTATGTCAAATTGGCCCCACAACCCGCCACTGTTGCAGGGGGCTTGGTTTGAACGCTCCGTTTGCAAAATTACCTCCACTTCCTCATCAAACTGACTTCAGATCGTCTGCATGTGCCCACAATCAGCTGTCTGCTGAGGTTGTTCACGTTGTCTGCTCTCATACTGACGATCAGATTCATCTCGAACGTGTATGGATGTATTTAAGAAGGAGGAAAAGAGGTGAAATCCTGCTACTATAGTTTGTTTATGTAGAGCTGGAGGAAGCTTCCTGAAGCTGACCAATCAGAAGAGAGTGGGCTCATCAGGAGGCGGGGCCTTAAAGAGACAGGAGCTAAAACGTCCTGTTTCAGACAGAGGCTGAACTGAGGGGCTGCATAAAGGACCAGTAGAAGATAAATAAGAAGTTTTTAACCATAAATCATGAAAAGATATTCCAGTAGAGCCCCGGAATATAAATATAAACCTGGAGATGTGCAGAATATTTAAAACACAGCTGCTCTGCCGTTAAACTGATCAATCCTTTACTAATTTTACTGCCTTTTAATGAAACATTACTGTAGCATCAATACGCTGCGCAGCTTTAATATGAAAGAAAATCAACAAAGACAAACGCTGAATTTGATGTGGGTGACAGATATTCAATATTAAAAGACTCTGATAAGATCAGGAGCAAAAAGTTTGATCGACACATTTTCAACAAGATGTTAACAGTCACTTCCAGCCTCCTTTTCTTCATTTTCACGTCACTTCAGTGCGTTTCATCTTTCTTTCTTCCTTTTTTCTTTCCTTCCATGTTTTCTCATCCACTGATATGAAACGTTTCTAGCGTCTCAAACGTGAGGATTTGCTGCTTTTCTTTGTCTTATTTGATAGTAAACTGAATATATTTGGACTTTAGACTTTGGGAAACTCTGGTGGACAGACAGTCTAAACGATTGATTGAGAAAATAATCATTTGATTAACAGATAATGGAAATAATTGTTACTTGCAGCCTTACTTCACTAAATGTTTTACTACTAACACTCTCATTTTACCGACTGTAACGTTGGTATTTCTACTTTTAATCTTGACTTCTTCTACCATTGTTCCAAACATTTTGCTGTCATTAATTATATTTACCTTTTTGAAGATATTTTGGTCTGCAGTGGAAACAGCTGCCATGATTTCATTGCTTTTTTCAGAAGATTTGAACACATGTGAACACAGGATTTAATGACTTCAGGTGTAGCTTTCTGCAGCTTTGCAGGACGGTTTGTTACATTTCGTGTCATGTGCTGTGGATTAATTTCAATCCCCTTGATAACAGTAAGCTTTTCCTCTATTCCATTACAAAATTACACTTGATGAATCATGAAAACGGCTCCCTTGATGAAAGGCACCCAAAAAAAATAATCCCTTCCAGCTCTTTGATATTTGATGTTTCAGTTGTTACTGCCTCCTCTGCTCGCCGCTCGCTCTCTGCTGGAAAACGGACGCCGTCATGCGAGATGGCATTAAACGCATCTCCCCCGTAATGATAATAATAATATCATAAGATGATAATGTCTGGCTCTGTTTCCATTTGGCCGATAAGCTTCAAGAGTCTCTTCACACACTCAGCCGTGTCTGATGGAAAAGTGTGTGAGCCGTGTCGTGTGGTGGTGTCATCGGAGTTTAACGGCACGACAGCGCCGGATGTTGTTTCAGAAATGAAATCAAGTCGCTGTTCTGGAAGGAAGTGCAAAAATAATCATGATAAAAGCTGATTATGTTGTTCAAGGATGGAAAAATAGAAATATACAAGCTAGTAAAGCAGAAACAGTGGAGGTGCAACACTGAGGTTAAATAAAAGAGATTTGTTTGAAGTCATAAGAATCACAGTTGAACCAGATGTAATATGCAAAGTGTCACAACTGATTTATAACAGAAAATGACCACATATGAACATTATTATTTTTATCAGTAGCAGAAGAAATAACAGCAGTACAAACATATGAAAATACTCAAAATACTTCAAAATCTTAAGTAAAAGTACACTTGCAAAATTTACTTTATGCGTCATGTAAAACATGTTCACCCTCCTGGAGTTTTTCATGTTTTTTATTGTTTTATTAAAACATTGAATCAAAGTGGATTTAATGTGGATTTTTTTTGACGCCAGTCAAAATAAAAAAGGTCCTTTTAAGTCAAAGTGGAAACATCTCTCACAAAGAATTACAAATTTAATATAAATCATCTGTTTTAATTGTAAAATCTGTATCTGAAAAGTAAAAATGTGAAATAAATGTAGTGGAGAAAAAAAGGTAGAATATTTCCCTCTGAATTGTAGCAGAGTGGAAGTATGAGCATGAAATGGAAACACTCAAGTACCTTAAAATCATACTGGTCCTTGAGTAAATTTACTCTGGAGGTTCCACCGCTGATTGATGACAGGTGTTGTTAGAATGAAGAAATGTTCACTAACAACTACCAAACCCTGTGAAAATAAGAAGCAGACATGTTTGCAAAATACCTTCCTTGTGATTACAGCTGAACCCTGTTAAACACTGGACACCTCTGGTAACACCGTCTCATTCCCTTCCTCACAGATGACGAAGGTTCAGGCTCCGACGTTGGGAAGAAGTTCAACAAGTGCAGCACGTGTAAATATGGAGCAGAGTGTGATTATGACTCAGAGGACGTCTGGTGAGTGTTTGACTTACAGTTTCAATTTGAGTGCATGATATGAGTCACAGTGATGCTGCAAAATACACTTGGTTGTGATTTAGTGAAATACACTAAGGTGTAAAAAAAAGACTCTCTGAACATCTTCATCTCACTGTCTGCCAGTGGAGGAAAGTAACTAAGTACATTCAATTACTGTACTTGAGAACAATTTTGAGCAACTTGTACTTTACTTGAGTATTTCCATGTGATGCTACTTTCTACATTTCAGAGGGAAATATTGTACTTTCTACTCCACTACATTTATTTGACAGCTTTAGTTACTTTTCAGATGAAGATTTGACACAATGGATAATATAACAAGCTTTTAAAATACAACACATTGTTAAAGATGAAACCAGTGGTTTCCAACCTTTTTGTCTTTTGACGTCTTACAAAAAGCAGTGTGTAGTCGGGGTCACATTTCACATGTCTATGAGTTGTTAACAGCTCCACCAAATAGTGATTTTTCCCTCTAAACTTCTCACATGCTTTCATTTCAATAAATGTTCAAATGATCCAATATTTCAGCAAAAATCAAAGATTAGAGAAAAAGTCCAAAAACTGAAAACGGATTTGTGTATCAGAACTTTGTTTTTTCTTCTTTTCTCTCCCATTAATCATCTCACGACCCCTCAGATTTATCTGCTGACCCTTTGGAGGGGCCCGACCCCTAGGTTGGGAACCACTGGACTAAACTAGCTAACTGTATATAAAGTAGTGTAAACTAGCTCCACCTCCAGCAGCTACAACAGTAACATGTTGCTCTAACGCTCTAACATTGGATTTGTTTCCCAGTCTGTCCCAGTGTTAACAAATCTCATATCAAACCTTTTATCCTCACTCTTTTTATTAGCAAAGATCAATAGAAAACATTTAGAAGCTTCACATTTCCTCTGATTTCTGCCTTCTCAGCTGACAGAAGGTGATTACACATCTTTAATTTGTAGTTATTTTATGTTAATTACTTGCAAATTTGATAAAATGCTATTGAACCCCATTCTGTAAACTCTGAAACAACTTTCTAATGTAAATTATTAAATATAAGTATCTCATATCCATAAAAGAAATATCATTAAAATGTACTTGAAGTATCATACAAAATGCCCCCTCTCAAAGGTTCATATTATTATATATATTATATTACTAGATTATTATTGTTGCTGCATTAACATGTTTTCAATTTGCAGGTGGTTGAGCTGGAGCATTTTTTTTTTTTACATAACTATGTTATATAAAGTTTTTGAAATTTTTATCTATAATAATGTTATAATATTTTATAAGATGATATTTGAAATAAACTAGTAACACCACCCTGTCAAATAAATGTACTGGAGTAAATACTACAATATTTTCCATGTGAAGTAGTGAAGTAAAGTATAATATGGCATAAATTACTTAGAAGTACCTTAAAAGTGTAGTTAAAAAATACATTTAAGTACAGTACTCCAGTAAATGTACTTTGTTGCTTTTCACCACCTTATAAACACTGATTGACAAACAATCTAGACTCAAGGTCCACTTACTAGCTTTCTTGAGAGCTTTCGATCACATCTCATCTTCGTCGCTGATGAATGGAGTTTGCTCAGTTGCCATGGAGATGCATCTGACATCAGATGGGTCATTGGTCACATGATAACAGCTGAGCTATCTCCAGCCACTGAAGAAGAAAATGAGTGGTAGTTGAAAGCTCAGGAAAAAGCCAGTAAGTGGACCTCGAGCTGAGATAATTTTGTGAAAAGGTTTTATGTATTTATTGTGGAAACTCAGCACATAATAAAAATAATTAATCTTCTCTATATTATTTACGAGTTAATAAATTATAACGTGAAAATACAATAATTCATGACATTGATATATCAAATTATAGGTGTATCAGGCCTTAATAGTCATTAATTTTCTTAATTTTAAATTAATGAGCTTGTAATTTCAATATACTGTATATATGTTGTCTAACTGACAAACAGTTACTTGATTTCTTGGACAAATAATGAGTTAATATCTCATAAAACTCATTTATCTGCTTACCTTTCAAATAAACTTTATATTTAGACTCATACTTTTATGCTCCACTACAATTCCTGGTTGGGAAAAGGCCCATTTTAGATAAACTCACTGTATATAGTTGCCTGTGAAGAGAGATAAACTGACAGGGTTTTTTTTGCATGATTTGTCCTAATATTCATCTAAAAATGTTTAATTTTTAGATGAATAAGATAAAGATAAAAACAGACAAAAGACTTAACACTGGAAAGTAATTTGGAGGGAAAGGAAACAGCGAGAAAAGGAAGCAATCATCACGTCAACCTGAATGATTTAAAACAATATTCACAATGTCAAAAGCAACTAATCAAAATGATAAATTCGAGGCTAAATCTTCTTTTCAACATGTTCTGTTGGAGTTTAAAGAAGATGTAATTTCATCCAAATGAGAAAAAGTGCTCCAGAAGTCGTGATCCCCATATCGAACTGAAAACTGTCTGTAGGAGCGAATCTATGAATTAATTTGGAAATATTAATCCTGCTCTGAATTGTATCTGCTACATGTCGGAGAAAGTTCTTCCAAAGTATTAAAATTAGCTCTTTGTATCTGTAGACTCCCAGTCTGTGGAAAATTAATGACCTGTGTCTTCATTCAGAAGTCTCTAAATGTACTTCAGCTAATGATTTGGTGCTGATGTGAGCTGTGCAGCAGAGACATGACTGAGGGCTGAATACTAATGTTTCCAATGATAAACAGTCCTGACACCTGACTTCTCTCCCTCAGGTGCATCTGTAACATCGACTGCAGCCGTCACAACGAGAACCCGGTGTGCGCCACCGACGGGAACTCATACAACAACCCTTGTCTGGTCCGAGAGGCGTCGTGTATGAAGCAGGAACAGATCGATGTCAAACACCTGGGCAGGTGTCCCGGTAAGACTGAGCTTAAAGTCTTTATAGAGCATTAATAAATATGTGGTCTGAGTTTATCACACAGCAGAAAAATGTGTAATTAACCACCCAGACAAATGTGAATGATTAAAAAGAATCGCCAAGTCTGTAAAATAAGTATTCTCCGCTCTGAAACGCTGGGGGCTCGTCCAGGCGCTGAAAGCACGGCGCAACTGAACAGCCTCTGAGTTAATAATGCTCGTACCAAACTCCTGTACAAAAATACGCAATATAAATAGGCCTTGTTTGTAGGTGTAAGACAAGCAACATGGATGATATTTTCAAAATAAAGTAATGTTAGAAGTCACTGTTTAATTCAGCACATATTTTGTAGGTAAATGTGGATTTGTTTCAGTAAAAATGTTACTTAAATGACTCGTTAACGAGCGATCCATCACCAGTTCGGTGCACTTAACATTAATCACTTCTCTGCTGAGACATCCTTCATTGTGGCCGTCACCCTTGGAGCAAAAGCCTCTCACAATGTGCTTTTTGGTGAAGTGCCTCCTGGGAAATGCTCTCCCTCTGGCCGAGGACCTCCCAGCCACACAGCCGGTGCTGAAGCCGAAGCTGCCGGAGGATCCAACCGTCAACAAACGCTTCAGTTGGGTTTAAAATAACTCCTTTAGCACTAACTTTGTACCAAAAATGGCCCCATAAAGTGAATCCCAGTTGTCTCCGATGATGGTAGGGTTAACTACATGGTGTAAAAATAGTAGTAACTTTGAGTATGTGCACTGTAGTGTTTATATATCGGGGGAGGGGGTCATGCTAGTAACCCCTCTATGTCATCGAGCCACCGTTTCAGGCCCGCCCAAAAAATCCTGAACACAGAAATGGTGAAAAACAGTTTGATGCTCTTAACTCCATGATTCAGGACTACATCGTTCAGTCTTTTCAAATGTTTTCATCAAATATTTTCTAATGCGTATTAATGTGTTTAGAAAAGAAATCTCACGACACAGATTTTAATGAAACACATCACATCACCTGTGGGGACAGGAGTAGATTTTCTACATCACTCTGGACGACAGTAATGAGCCGTAATCTTATCATCCTAAATCACAGAATGGGGTTGTAAAGTGTCCCCTCGATGCTAATTGACCTTTTGCTAACCTTGGCAACCGTAACTAGGCACAGGAGGTCTGTCAAGCTTCGGATTTCTCAGCATGTTGATGCAGATGTAATGAAATAGACACAGAAACACACACACACACACACACACACACACACACACAAAGAGTTTGGATGTTGGAGTCTTTCTTTAATCTTTCCAAACCCCAAAACACACAGCAAAAGTGTAAAGAAGGGATAAAACTGTGTTTGTCTGCTCTAACATAAGCTCCAAACAGTTAAGCTAACTAGCTGCTGCAGTAAGACCTCATTACTTCTAAGGCCAATTAAGAGTTAGCAAATGATTACTGCCCTACAGATATTTGGGCAAAACTTAGTTAAATGATAAAACTGTCGATTTTCTATATTTTTCTTATTGTCAACAAATCTCATGTTGTTGTCCAAAAACTATTAAAAACATGTCAGTGAGCCACACTGCTGCACTGGGTGACATGTTCCTACATTATGAAGAGTTTGGTCATGTTGGTTTGTTTAGAAATGACTCCAAAGACTAATAACAGTGATCACATTTTCAGTCTCTGGAGAGTAGTTCTGTGTCAGGAAGAGGGTACGTATGCATGCATGAGGACACGGTTCTGTTTACAGTAAACAGTCGCCATTTCACACTCTGACCCAAATACTGTACATTTCTCAAAGACGATCATTAGAAAGTCAAAACTTTGTGATATGTAGCACAACAAGCTAGCAGAGCGGTGTCAACAGACCCGCGTCTCGCTACCGACTGAAATGACAAATCTGTTTAGAAGATTTTATCAGCTGTAGCTAATTAGCAAATTAAGCTAACAGTAGCACCATGAGTTGAAAGAAAATGCTGTCTGATTTACTTTTTAATGTTTTCAGCTGACTTTTTTTTAAATGTGATTTTTGTAAAAAGGGTCTTAAATATCATGCTAACAGGCTAAAGATGTATGTCCCATTCAAAAAACATCCTCACCAGAGATACAGTAGCATGTTTCAGTCTTAACATAAGAGAAAAGGCTTTTAGGATAAGGACTAACCAGTGTGTTTGGTGAACATAGTGCTGTCTCAGACAGTAATTAGAGAAGTATTCAAATCCTTTTACTTAAGTAAAAGTACCAATACTACGATGTAAAAATACTCTGTTACAAGTAAAAGTCCTGCATGAAGGTATTTTCAGCTTGATGTAGTTAAAGTATTGCAGTAAAAGTAGTGATAGATAGATCTGTCTATCTATCTATCTATCTATCTATCTATCTATATAACTAACTATCTATCTATCTATCTAACTAACTAACTATCCATCTATCTATGCTATAATACATTGTATATTAGTGCAAATCAGGTGGATATTTCTATATTGTCCATGGATGTGAGATGTTAGATGGAGGTACTTAGTTAGCCAGGCATGCTAATGTTTGCAGGTTTAACTTAATAGTAAATTCAGACCATTTGCAATCCAGTGGTAAATATTTTTTGAAAATGACTAAACCTCAGCTGTATCTCAGTGTCAGCGACAGCAGAAAGTGGATCACGTTGTATCAGTCAGTGTGTGGAAGTGTAACAGCGAATCAGGATGCTGCTGATTCACTGCTCTGTCACCTCACCACCACTGATTATTCATGTCAGGTAGATCAGACCCAGGTGTGTGTTTGGTTGCTGCATGAATGTGATATAGAGGTGAAAAGAGCATGTGTGCAAATTATATGTGTGATAATGAGCAGTGTGGATTAAAAACAACACCCATGCTCGGAGTAAAAATGGATGAAATGTCATTTTCTATCAAGACGAGCAGACACCAGATGTCTGGTTTTAAACCTTTCATAAGAATAATATTAGGTATGAGCTAAGTATGCAGGCAGAGTTTCTCTCTTGTGTAACTGTGTCGCTTTGAAATTATTTTTCATTAGTAAAATTATTCATCAGCTGCAGGGGAACATGAGAGACTGACTGACCTCACATCTGCTTCAGTCCTGATCCTTCAGTCTGCCTCTTCAAAGATAAACCTGAATTTTCAGCCATTGCACAATTAAACTCGATACATCACAGCATACACTTGTGGCCAAAAGCATGTAGACACCATCGTCCACATGTGTACAAATCCCATAAAAAGACACAAACTAACAGAAGACAAATACAGACATCACATTGTGTCTCTACACACAGATTCTCAGAGGGCATCTGTTCAGCTCTCTGGGACCTCGGTGATCACGCTGTTCACTGACGTGCAGAAGCGATCGGGCGGAGGCGAGGGCTTAACCGCACCACATGCAGCTTTGTGGCAGCCGCCAGGAAACACTGTGTGAGGAGCTGTTCAGCCGATGAGGAGTGAATTTTGACAATATCCAGAGTATAACTGCTGATCTTAGCCCTTTTTTTCAGCCATGCTAGCAGCGCGGCTCTAGGATGTCTTTTGGTCGGTTCGTCCACCACTTCAGTCCAGACTGAAATATCTCAACAACTATCTGATGGATCATTATGACATTTTGTACAAACACTCATGCTCACCAGATGATGACTCCTACAGACTTTGGTGATCCTCTGACTCTTCCTCTGGCGCCACCATGAGGTCGACTTTTTAGTTGTTGATTGAAACATCTCAACAACTGTTGGATCAGTTCACACATTTATGTTCCCCAGATGATGAGCTGTACTAACTTCAATCCTCTGACTTTACATCTATCACCATCATCAGGTCAAACCTTAGACAATACTGTGGTTTATGATATAATAATACCTGCTAAACTTGTGGCATTCCCATCATCCTCAGCTGTACTTTGTGTTTAGCGCTAATTTGCAAATGTTAGCATGCTAACACGCTAAACTAAGATGGTAAACATGTAAAACCTTACACCTGCTAAACTTCAACATGCTAGTGTTATCATTGTGAGCATGTTAGCATGCTGATAAGCAGTTTCCACTATAATTATATTCTGTAAATAGATTTTAAATTAAATTTTAATATTATTTTGTTTTATTTCATTATTTATTATTACTTATTATTAGTATTACTTATGCTCTATTGTTTTTCTTTATTCTTCTATGTTGCGCTAGACACACACAGGTGCATACATATACATAGTTCACCTGTTTTCCATCTTTTCTTGTAGTTTTTTAGTGTGAGTTTGCCTCCTTCATGCAGCCTGACTATATTTAACCACATAATTTTAACCTACAGTAAACCTTGACATGTTTGCACTCGACCTCAGTGAAGCTGTTAAACTGTTACTGTGAGTAAATATATTTTCTGGGACTCTCGTGATATTCTGTAAACAGTTTGATATTCTGTGGATTTAGTTCCAGCCTCTTTGTGTACAGACAGATAAATCTGCCCGCTGATGCTTTTATCACTGCTTTATTGAAGCCAAATTGGGAAATCCCGTCACCTGAGCCTGTTGAACTTCAGAAAATGGCCGCCATAACCTCTGTGAATTATGAAAGAGGCCCATTCCTAACAGATAAACTGCCCCATAAATGAAAAGCATTTCATAGACTCTCATTGGTTCTTCAGTTCAGATTCAAACTCTCACAGATGAGAGAGAGTCGAGGTGAAGAAGACGAGTTAAGAGGTTTTGGTTCTTTATTTGAGTATTTCCACTTTTCTTTATTTCCTTATGTCCTGTTCATTTTCCTTCTGTCCTTCCTTTTATCTTTTCTCCTTCTCGTATGTCCTTTCTTCTTTCTTCATTCTTTATTTTCTTCTTTGTCCTCCCTTATTTTCCTGTTTCTTTCCTTCATTTCCTTCTCTTTACTTTTTCTCTTTCTTCCTTCCTTTTTATCCTCATTTTCCATCAGCTTTTCAGCTTTTTCCTCCTTTATTTTCTTTCCTTTGTCCTCCCTTATTTTTTTATTTTTCATTGTTTTCATCTTCCTTTCTGTCGTTCAACTTCCCTTTTGTTTCTCCTTCCCTCCTTCTATAGTCCCTTTTTCTTTTTTTCTCGTCTGTCTTCATTTCTTCTTTTCTTCATTCTTTCCTTAAGTCCTTTAGTATTTTTCCTTTAACTTTGTATTTTCTTTCTTTCTTGTCGTTCTTACCTGAAGAACAACTTTTGATCCTTGAGGACTTTTTCCAAGTCTGTCAAGATGCAGAAAAAGCTTCTTTCCCACATTATTCTGAGTAAATATAATCAATATGATAAAACAAAATGTAATTCCATGATCACAGATATCACTCTTCACTGCTGCACTTTAAATCACCCACCTTGAACATTATTTAAGTCTTTTGGACGCAGATCATTATTTCACATTAACTTGCTGATGTGGTAAAATGCAGGATTGATGTTGTTTCACCCCCACTGAACACTGCTGACTACACAACTGTGAACGCTTCATCTCTGCCATAAATCAGCCTCATTATTGAAACCGTGTCAGACAATTTAATGTGTCTAATCACCAATGTTTTCAATTAACCCACAAACCAAGCATGCAGTTTGTTTCCATGGGAGCTGAGCTTTGATTCACCAACACATTAATCCACACCTTGTTGCACGTCCTTCTATAATCTGACACGGAAGAATTATTTGGTCAAATCTGACTGCTGGTTGATACGGTACTATATGTGTAAATACATGATGTTATGGTTATTCTACAAAATCTGTCAGAAATCAGGTTCTTTAGGCTGCAAACAGCTTATTGTGGTGCAACTTTGAGATAAACATTTTTTAAAATTATATTTAATGAAGCCTTATTTTAGACAACATTTGCACTAAGTAGCTGTTTCCTGTGGGAAAATGTAATTATCTTGCAAGATACTGTTCAATATCAGCAAATAACTGATACTAAAAGACTGATCAGGATCTAAGACAAAAACTGTAATAGGGCCCTCCTCTGTTGTTGTTGTTGTTGCAGAATTAAGTGAAATTTAGTGGAAAGTTTGGCTTTAGTATTTGGTTTGGATCCAATAATCTTTTTAAAGTCATTACCAGATGTTATTTTTACTCTCTCATTAGGGCTGAGTACCATTTAAAGTCCAGCTGAAATCACATTTAGTCATCTCTCTTTGCAGTCAGAAAGAAAGTCAACATGTTGTTTTAAATGTGCTGTTAATAATCTTGTTTTATTAGAATGAAGAAGAGACTGGGGGAGTGTATCGGTGTCTGTGTTTGATTGACAGCAGCTGGAAGGGCATGTCGGTGTCTGTGTTTGATTGACAGCAGCTGGAGGGAAGTGTCGGTGTCTGTGTTTGATTAACAGCAGCTGGAGGGAAGGGTCAGTGTCTGTGTTTGATTGACAGCAGCTGGAGGGGCGTGTCGGTGTCTGTGTTTGATTGACAGCAGCTGGAGGGAAGTGTCGGTGTCTGTGTTTGATTGACAGCAGCTGGAGAGGCGTGTCGGTGTCTGTGTTTGATTGACAGCAACTGGAGGGGCGTGTCGGTGTCTGTGTTTGATTGACAGCAGCTGGAGGGGCGTGTCGGTGTCTGTGTTTGATTGACAGCAGCTGGAGGGGCGTGTCGGTGTCTGTGTTTGATTAACAGCAATTGGAGCGGCGTGTCGGTGTCTGTGTTTGATTGACAGCAGCTGGAGGGAAGTGTCGGTGTCTGTGTTTGATTGACAGCAGCTGACAGGCAACCAGTGTCACGCCATATGAATAGAGACAAAGTAAACAAACTCCTGTAGTTAGAAGTCATGGACAGACAGTGTGACACTAACAGGGATTTTAAAGAGCAACGACCAAACCAGCATCTAACAGGTCAGAGGTGACATTTGCAGGTATGTTTACATGCTGTTTAATGTGTTGCGGCTGAGCAGCTAATTTAGCTGTCTAGCCTGTTAACTGTTAGCAGTGCACTTTTCCCTGATCAATGCTTATAAGCTGCAGGATAAGGTGTGTGTTCATGTTTGTAAATTAGATAAGAAGGAGACTCTAGCAGGAAAGCTAATGTGGGTTGTTGTTCAGAGTCTGTGGCTCTTGTGTTGTGTAGCAGGATGCAATCAGGCTCAGTGTGACCATCTGCTGATAGAATGACATGTTATCGCTTTATGCAAAGATTTGATTTGCTGTACTGAAATAAGGACTCGTAAGCACGTAAGCAGATGACGGAACCTTTGACATACATGAGGGGGGCAAAATATTAGGATCACTTTTCATTATAATGCACTACAGTACATCACCACCACCCACTATGACCTCAATAATAAACATAAAGTAGAATTTTCACCATTCTGACAATGACGATGTTTACATGCACACTAATATTCCACTATTATTCCAACTATGACAATATTCCGAATATGATCTAGGTCATGTAAACAGCATATTCCGTTTGGATATTCCGAATTGGGCCTTATTCCGATTGTAGCATTTTCTGATTAAGACATGTGGGATATGCTGATATTATCCAGGTTTTAGGAGCATTCTTTGGACACGTATACAGCGCATTTGGAATATGCATCTCATTTGGGGTTTTACGACAGTTTGCGACACACAGCCCTCCTGCCTGTTTACCCCCGCACAGGCAAAATGACAAATACTGGAGCAGGAAGGCAGACAGAGGAGAGGAATGAGAGGAGAGTGGAAAGCTGTTCAGGACGGTCTGGAAAAATAGAGTGCGCCTTCTCCACGACAGGGACGGGAGTGGATTAGTTATTATCCTGACACGCAAGCCTTGGACTGACCGTGATGACTGGTGTGATGCACCACTAACACTCAGCAGTGTAGTAAACATCATGCGAACTAACTATACATTTATAATATCAGTCATATCAATATCACTTATAAATATCAGGCAGCAGCTCACTAATGTTTTTCTAATTCACTGCCTGCGGAGATCTTGTGATTCCCGTTCCCACTAGAGCAGAGGGAAACCCTGAAAACCCCTCTGCATGTAAACAGGAATATTAGCGGAATATTCATTTTCATTAGCCATGTAAACAGCTCAGTAGGAATATTGTCTTTTTCTGAATAAGGGCAAAAAAACTGAATATTTTGTGCATGTAAATGTAGTCAACACTAGAATATAATTTATTGCCGAGCTGTTGTACTGAATTGCATCAGATTGCACAGGTGTTCCTAATAAAGTGCTCAGCGAGTGTATATCTGATGAAAGAATACTTCAACAAGACTATCAAACTGAACAGGTGGACAGAAACACGACTCCACACGCATGATAATGTTGCTCCGTAACTGCTTGATGTGGAAATAGGCAACTGTTTGCCAACAAGTTCAATATATTAACTTATGTGTCAGTGTTGTGTTCACTACTAGTTTCTGCTGAAAACTAGTGGACAAAAACATGAAATGATTGTAGATTTAATACGCACAAGAGCTTTTAACAAGGAAGATAAAAGCACAGAAGTGAGTCACGTCAGCTCTTCTGATCTATCACTGAATGATTTGGGTTTTTCTGTGTGTGTGATGGGTCGTCTTTCGGAGGAGGAGGGCTGGTGGTGGTGGGAGTGTTAGATACAAACCTCATTTGCAGTCACAGTTTGCTCCGTGATGTTTTTCAGAGTCTGTGCCAACACCCAGAGCTCCTCCAGTCTCAGTACATCCTCAGAGTATCTTCTAAGATCTGATTTATGTTGATGGACTCACCTTGAATCACAGTGTGTCGTCTTGTTGGAGACACACACTCTGCTCTCTCTCTGTCGGTGATGGCAGGAGACGCTAACCCGGCAGGATTTATGGATTTCTTGTCAGTGGCTATGGCTGTAAGGTAGCTGGTGACCAAGCGTCTGATTGGCTCGGGGAGGTGGTGGGTGGTGGGATATGTCTAGCACCCTGATGTGAAGAGCACCTGCCCTCACTCCTGATCTGCTGTCTCCTCGGGGCATCGAGCCAACACTTTGATTCACAAACACATAAAGAAGGTGTTTGTGAAGTGACCAAAGCAGCTTTCTCTGTTTTAAAAAATATTGCAAAGGTACGGCTGTTCCTATCCACACGAGATGCCAAAAACCTGTTCATGCGTTTATTTCAAGCTGATTAGACCACTTTAATGCTCTTTTCATCAGTCTTCCAAAACAATCCATTGATAAACTACAATTAATTCAGAACAACTCTGCTGCCAGGCTTTTAACTAGAAGAAAGAGCATATCACCACAGTTTTAGCTCTCAGTGTCTTTTAGGATTGATTTTAAAGTTCTTTTACTTATTAACAAGGCTCTTAATGGTTTGGGACCAGCCTACATTACTAATTCTAAGTCATTTTTAATCCTTCAAGGCCTCTTAGATCCTCTGCTGCTGTTTTTTTAAAATAAAAACTATGACACAAATAAGAAAATTGGCAGCTCAGCCTTTTTTAACTATGCACCAAAATTATGGAATTCTCTACCCAAGCATATAAGAAATGCAAGCTCTGTAAACAACAATTTATTGAATTTATTCAACATTGCTTTTGACTAACTATCACTCTTCCTTTGTTTTATTCGTATCTTTTCCATATTTTATTGCAGCTTCTTTTGCTTGTTATTCATTTAATTGCTTGGTTTTATCACAAAGTATTTGCACTTGTTTTAATCTGTGTGTTTTTATTTATTATCTTGTTTCTTCATTTTATTGTAAAGTACTCTGACTTAAACCTTGTAGGAAAGGTGCTATATAAATAATCTTGCTTGACCACCAGGACGTCTTTATCTTGTACTGAAATTCACCCTTCAGCTGATAAAAATGTGATCTGTATTTTTGTAGGAGACATAAGATTCAGTATACATGTTGATCTTAAAGGTATAAATTATAATTTAAGTGTGAAATAAAGTAAAGCCTTAGTAAGTAAAGACTTATGTTTGCAGTAATGATCAGTTGACTTTAGGCCTTTAACCGATTAGCTCTTAAAAGCTGCGTTAGTCATTTTTTGGCCACTAGGGGGCAAAAGATCTCCAGAAAAAGGTCTCTTATAGAATATTTCCTTGTAAAATTATAATAGCTAATGTGTTAGCAAACAGCCGCCCACTTCCACATCCAGCAGACATGATTATCCCATTAACAGTCTGTAGTTACGTGTGGGGTTCCTCAGGGTTCTATTCTTGGTCCTTTATATTTTCAATTTCATTAAAGCTACATTATTTTCTATGTTTTTGTGTGTTGTATCCACTTGGTGGCAGCAGAACAACTTTAAAACACAACATCTGACATGTTATTAGCTTATAAAGTAATTGTGGCTAACATGTTAGCAGACAGCTGCTTACTTCCATGTCCAGCAGATGCAGAGCAACATGTTGTTTATGTAAAAGTGCCTCAAGTGTTTATTCAGACAGAGACCGACATATTGAACTTCCATTAAATTAACATAAAGCGGTGCATGTCTTAAAGGGGCTTGAGACTAAACCAGAGAGTAAATATTTTCATAAAACCAAAACTAGGAGCTAAAAGAGGCTGAAAAGCTTTGTAGAGCTGCAGAGTTGAGTGATAATTCTGTCAGTATGATTGACTCTTTCTCAGGAGTCATTTCATTCAGGGTTAAAAGACAAGTTCATAATTTTTCAAGTCTGTCGTAAAACAACAGTCAGGTTCCCAAATGAACATGTTTTTCTTGCTTTAATCATTCCTCCTGTTCATACTGACCATTAGAAGATCACTTCATAATGACCTCACAATGGAAGTGATGAAGGACAAAATCAACAGTCCTCCTTCTGTACAAAAATTTATTTAACAGTTTATCTGAAGCTAATATGAAACTTCAAATGAGTCAAATCAAGTAGATATCTTTCAACGTTACAGTCTTTTTAGTGTCAAAGTTCCTCTTTTTGTTACTATACTTCCACCTGCAGCTCAACAGGGAAACACTGAGGAAACACAAAGAGGGAATTTGATGCTAAAAAGACTGTAAATGTGTCAGATATCCACTTGATATGACTAACTCAGACTGCTGAAGCCTCATATATATATATATATATATATATATATATATATATATATCCTTTAATATAAAAAAATATTGAGTCATGCAATTTGAAGACGATTCTTTTCAGAGATCGTGACACTTACTGCAGAGCAACACGTCGACATCTGTGTTCACACAGAGAGCGACGGAGTTGAGTCTGACTCATGAGAAATAGAAATACAGTAGATGCTTTCACTGTTCATGTTTTTATAATTATAATGAAAGCAGCTTTGTTTTTCTTCTCTTTTATGCAGTATTTCTCTCTCTCTCTCTCTGTGTGTGCTTTATAAACACAAAGAAGTCTACACAAAGCGAGGGAGGGGAGAGAGGAGGGAGAGAGATAAAGGGAGGATGAAGGGGAGAAAGATATAATGGAAGAGCAAAAAGGAGAGGGGAGGTGTGAAACGGGGATTGATGGGAGAGAGAAGGGAGGAAGAGAGGTGTGGCAGGGAGAAGAGAGAGAGAGGGAGGAAGATGGAGAGACTTCTGTCAATATTTCTTCAGGAATGATGGAGCATTAAAAATGGATGAGTGTGTGTGTGTGTGTGTGTGTGTGTGTGTGTGTGTGTGTGTGTGTGTGTGTATGCTGTTTAATATTCCCAGCAGCTCCTCCTTCATGCTGCAGACAGCATGAGGACATGAAGCCCGTCGACAGAAAAAATAACCACAACAACACAGCAAACCCGCTGCTTTTTGTTTGTTTGTTTATTCCTTGTCACACACACACACACACACACATACATATTATACTGCTACACACACACACACACACACACTGAAGCTCAGACTGACCCTTCACCACCTCGACTTTGACAAACATGGCGAGACACAGACAGCGAGTAAACATCCTCCAACGTCCTCTACTTCCCTCAGACTGTCCTGAAGACATAACACACACACACACACACACACACACACACACACACACACAGATTAGACAAAATGCTCCGAGACAGTTAACAGGCAGTCAAACCTTCAGGTGACAAAGGTTTAGACTCCCTCTCCCTGTCTGTCTGCCTGTCTGTCTGTAGCTGACTCTGTTCATCTGTTTCCTCCACAGCTGACAAAGAGAAACTGGGGAAGAAAGACGACGGCAGTCCTTTCAAAGTAAACGTCTTAGGTAAGAACATGACCAGCAAAAATGTGCAAGTTCCCATCAAGCAGCGTTCACATGACTCACTGTGGATTACAGCTTCATTATAGCGAGCCGACGTTAATTATAGTAAGTAAATAACGTAACCTTACTTAACAGTATGTTGTTCACTCCAGTATGTTTAAGTAAGAACGGTCATCTAGGAAAGTATGTTCAATATTTCTGTTTTTAGCATCCTTTAACCAACACCATTTCCCATAAGCCCACAGACCATTGCAGGTTAAACATCCATGAGACAGTCAGGTGTCTGTGGTTAGTGAACTTATAAACTAAAATAGTAAACTGGTACAGATACAAGAGGATTTTTTATCTAGAAATTATGTTTGAAAAAGTGAAGGTCGTCTTACATTCGAGGACCAGACAAAAAGGCTCCTACACAGAGTGTTGCATTATGGGTTGTTTGTACCCACTAAACAAATCACTGGGTTAAAATTTTGCCCAGTTTGGGTCAATATAGCACCTAAACAACACTGAGTTAATGTTCCACAGAAAGCCACTCAAGACAAGCTGTTGCTTTGACCCAGATTTAGTGTCGGGTTATCTACCAAACTAAAGCTGGTTATAATCTGCTTAAATTTACACGTCATGGTTTGTTATCGATAGTTAATAACTTGTGTATCTTTCGAATGTCATACGCACATCATCTTATACAAGAAACAATACATTTATGACAGTTTCGTTGTTTGTAACACTGGCTCAAAATAACAGATTGCTACAGTTACAACCCAATGTTGTATCGTGGAGCCCTCGTGATTTTAAGGGGGGTGACGACAGTTTCAATGGAAGTATTTAATTCACAATGTTGTTGTTTTTGTCTTTTATAAAACTTTTAATTCATAAATGTCTTTTCTCCATTATAAAAACGCACCACAGTGAATAAAGAATAAACAAAATGAAAATCATAATAAGATTTTAAACATGTTGCAAAGTTACCCTAAAAAGAAATGATAAAACACCAACCAAGTTTTAAATTCTATATATTTTATCACTGAAGGTTTAAACAAGTTTAAAAGCCTCAAGCATCATTAAAAAATCACTCAACACATTAACAACCTCAGAGACTTCATTTTTCAGGATTATATAAAACACTGTAAATCCACTTTACTGCCTTTAATGCAGCTGATGGTAAAACTTCCTGTGGCCTTTCAGCAGCCTGTTAACCTGCGTCTGAACCTGCTGAGGAGCAATAACCGCGGGATAAAACTTAATGAAAATCTCCTAAAACACATATCGTTCTCACAGGAGGAAGAAACAGAGCAGGAGAATCTAAATCCTCACAGCTCCGACTCTCCACTGATACTGAAAATAATCTGAGTACGCTGTTCATTAAGCCTTGGCACAGTCATTTTTCATAAGTAAACACACAGATTATGGTGGAGCAGGGTGTTTTTCGTGTGTTACCCACCCGGCTGCACCATGCACGATGAGTTTAGAGATCAAAGAGGAGATGAAACAGAATCCAAAGGGTTTTTATTATCCGCAGCTCGCTCTGTGCATTGATATCAGTGACTAAAACGTCTCGGGGGAGAATGATTCCTCCGCAGCTCCGTCAGTTCCTTCACTTTGTGTTTTAAGACAGACAATGGAAGGATCGGATTAATCTGCTGCATTGTCAACAACACAAACTGTGAAGGACGGAGCAGCACATTTCCGACTCTGATAAAATGAGACAGAAAAGCTGAGAGAGTGTTTCCTTCTCTGGTTCGTCCAGGTGATGATGATGACCTTCATCAAATAAAATCCTGTCATTGGACGTGTCCTTGAAGTGAATAAATCATCCAAACTCAATAATACATGAAAAACCATAGTTATGTCCCCTTTTTTTAACCTTCAGCAGATGCTTTTTTCACTCAAGGTTCCCAAAGACTGAAGAATGTGTTGTTTAGAGAAGTATTCATATCTTTTACTTGAGTATAAGAAACAATAACACTGTGTAAAAATACTCAGTTATGAGTCATATATTCAAGCTTTTTCTTGAGTAAAAGTACAAAATTATTATCAAAAGTACTCATTGTGCAAAACGGCCTCCTTCAGAGGTTTATATTATTATACATATTATATTTTTGGATTATTATTGATGATGCATGTTTTAATGTTGCAGGCAGTTGAGCTGGAGCAATGTTTTTGAGGTTTCATAGTTTCACAGTGTTTATGTTAATGTTAACTGCAAACCAAGTTGTTACCAGTAATTATCTGCTTTGGTTTCTATGTTTATGATCAAACTGCTATCAGTCACTATCTACAACTATAATTGAATGACACTTATTAACACTATATTGTATTTAATAGCAATATTGAACAAGAAAATGTTAATGAAAAGGCGTTAAACTCAAGGTAACATTAGCTAGCTAGCTAGCAGCATCATTGATTATTTAAAGGATAAGGCTGGTGATTTTCTTTATTTTTTTTATTGTCAATAAATCTCATGTTTGAAGCCAAACCTACAATTAATTGATCTACTAATAAGTATTGTGTGTGCATCCAAAGCTTGGTATATCTCATTCCTCTGGTACGTAGACCTCCATTGTTGTCCAAAAACTAAAAACAGGTCAGTGAGCCACACCGCTGCACTGGGCGACATGTTCTTTGGTTCCTGAAAACGGTGGTTACTTTAGCTTGTTTAGAAACGGCTCCAAAGGGTAAAAATAGCAATAAGACAGTAACCTGCCACTATGCACGCTCAGAAACGCAGTCCCGTTTATAGAGCTTCACTAGCTAGTTGTGTAATATATCACAACCTCTTGACTATGTTCCCGCGTATGCACAGTGGCGGTTTACTAACTTACTGCTATTTTTACTCTTTGGAGCCGTTTTCTACACAAACTAAGGACTTTAGAGCAATACATAAATGTAACTGGGAAAACGATTTTGTTGTATATTAATGTAGTTTCTAGGAGACAGGGTTGCCATTCACAGTTTGTTTTGGTTCAAGAACACATGATAATTGGCATTCTAGCAGAATTTTCGGACTGGTCCACCACCAGAACACCACACATTACAAAACAGTGGTTCAGTGTGTTGTCTGTGCGATTACTCAGTCATAAGGTTTGTGCTCCTTCCTGACTGTTAAAGACTAAAAAAATCGATGCCGGGGGGTGGAAACAATCTTTATGTCCAGTCCTTGTAGTCTTTAGCTTGTCTTCAGGTTTTTCAGATTTAATTGTAGCAGATAATCTTACTATGTTCTTGCTCATGGTGGAGCTAAAGGGAAAGTCAGAGAACAATCCAATCTTATAGTTATTGAGATATGTCACTCTGAACTGCAAATGTCAAACTCATGGATGCACTAGAGGAAAGGTAACGGGATTACAAGGGTTCATCCTCTGGTGAACATGAATGTCTGTACAAAATTTAATAACAATCCATCTGATAGTTGTTGAGATATTTCAGTCTGAACCAAAGTGATGGACCAACAGACAATTCTATCCCTGGAACCATGCTGTTAATCTTGGCTAAAAACCCCAATCAGAGAGCATGAAGCCAAAAAAACATCACACCAGAACAAAAATAACATCAAATAATAATAATATACAACAAAGACAGCAAACCCTACAGAAGACGTGCAGGCGGAGGAGATGCTGCTAGATTTCCTCTCATCGTTTGCTACACAGTGATCATTTCTGTGTCACTGTCTTTTTGAGAAATAAAAACAGCTAAATGTGGGCTGTCAAGCAAATTACAGTCATTAATGTTTTTCTGTCTGGATGCCGTCCTTTCAGCTGCACTCGGGGATGTTTGGAGAACAGTGTTACAAAGATTCCCGGGATGTTAAAATGACACATTTGTTGACTCTGCAATTACAGCGGCAGTAATTCAGCAGTAAAGGTATCGTGGCAGAGCAGTTAGTGATTATTAGATTTAGATTCCTGGATTGGATTGGATTGTCATTGCACAGAGTACAAGTACTGAGACAACAAAATGCAGTTTAGCATCTAACCAGAAGTGCAAGTGTAATGTATGTATGTATAATATATGAATAGAATAAACAGTAAGGGTAGGTATGAATATGCAAAGATATATGTAGTATGAACAGTAATAACAGAATGAACAGTATGAACAGAGTGATATGCTAAGATGTATACAGTGTGAATACTAGTAACAGTAAGAACAGTATGAAATGTAAACGCTAGGAAATGCAGAGTAAACAGCTCGAGATATAAGAAGATTACAATATACACACTGTAGATCAGATATAAACACTATAGACAGTAGTATAAACATGGATGCACTATAGAAGATACAACCAGTAAAGACAGTGGTATAAGTGTGGTATGATTAATGAATAAATATGAATACACTACAGGGCAGTTGAGGTGGATTGGTGCAGCATCACCAGTAATTCAGGCGTTGTACCAGACTGTTGTGGTGAAGAAAGAGCTGAGTCAGAAGGCAAAGCTTGGTCTACGTCCCAACCTTCACCTTTGGTCACGAGCTTTGGATACTGACTGAAACAATGAGATCGCAGATACAAGCAGCCAAAATGAGTTTCCTCTGGAGAGTGTCTGGGCTCAGCCGTAGAGAGAGGGTGAGGAGTTCAGACATCCGGGGGCGGCTCAGAGTAGAGGTGTGCTCCTTCGCATCAAAAGGAGCCGGTTGAGGTGGAACCTGCTGGTCTTGGAACAGAGATTCCTGTAGCACCTCCCAGAGGGGAGGAGGGCAAACAGTCTGTGGCTGGGGTGAGAGGTGTCCCTGGTGATGCTGTGCGCCCTCCGCAGATGCGTGTGCTGGACAGCCTTAATTGCAAGGAGTGTAGCACCGGCGATGCATTGGGCAGTTTTCACTTCCCTCTGCAGTGCTTTCCGGTCTGAGGCAGCATAGTTGCCATACCAAACTGTGATGCAATTGGTGAGGATGCTCTCAATGGCGCAGCGGTAGAAGATCACCAGAATCTGAGGAGACAGATGAGCTTTTCTTAGTCGCCTCAGGAAGAAGAGATGCTGGTGAGCCTTTTTGACAGGGGTCAAGTTGTTGAGGGCTCAAGAGATGTCCTCAGAGATGTGGACACCAGGAAACTTGAAGCTGGTGACACGCTCAACCTCTGTCCCTTTTGATATGGATGGGCATGTGTGTGCCACCTTTTGTCTTTCTGAAGTCCACAGGGAGCTCCTTGGTCTTCTTGGTGTTGAGGGCCAGGTTGTTGTCTCCCTATAGGCCATCTCATTGTGGTTGATGATGAGACCAACTACCATTGTGTCATCTGCAAACTTGATAATGCTATTGGAGCCATGTACAAGAGTGCAGTCATGGGTAGAGAGGGAGTAGAGGAGAGGACTCAGCATACAGCCCTGTGAGACCCTGGTGTTCAGGCTGAGGGTTGAGGTTGTCTAATCTAACATTCTGGGGTCTGTCTTTTAGGAAGTCCAGTATCCAGTTGCAGAGGGAGGTGTTGATATCAAGGTAACCGGGGATGATGGTGTTGAATGCTGAATTGAAGTTGATAAACAGCATTTTCACATAGGTGTTGCTGTTGTCCAGGTGGGAGAGGGCAGAGTGTAGCGCCATGGAGATGCACCTGTTCTGGCAGTAGGCCACTTTAGTGGAGGTCCAGTGTGGGTGGTAAGCAGGATTTGAGGTGAACCAGGACCAGCCTCTCAAAGCAGTTCATGATAGTGAGGGACGCTACAGTGCAACAGGTTGGAAGTCAATTAGGCTCGCTGCAGAGGAGTGTTTTGGTACCAGCGCAGTGGAGGTGGATTTGAAGCACATGGGGACAGCTGCTTGGGCTAGTGACAGGTTGAAGATGTCAGTCAGGACCTCAGTCAGCTGCCAAGCGCAGGCCCTGAGCACATGTCCGGGGATGCCATCTGGGCTAGCAGCCTTACATGCATTAATCCTGTTCAGTGTCGCACACACATTGGTGGGGGAGAGGGTTAGGGGCTGGTGGTCTGCAGGGAGCACAGCCTTGTTGTCCTTTTCAAAGCGGGCATAAAATTTATTAAGCTCATCAACGAGGGAGGTGTTGCTGTTTTGGCAGGAAGTGTTGGTGGGTTTGTAGTCCATGATGGCCTGGATGCCCTGCCATATGCGTCGGGGGTCGGAGTTGTTGTTGAAGTGCTCCTCAATCCTTAGCTTGCGGCTGTGCCTGGCCCTCTCGATGCCCCTTTTCAGGTTAGCCCTGGCTGAGCTGTAGGCCTGCACGTCACCTTTGTTATCCTCTTTGTTCTTTAGGTAAAAGGCCAGAAGTTAAGGCTTATGCTAAAATAATCCTCACTGAAAGTGTAAAGTATTCTGCTGGTTGGAAAAAATGTATGAAAGTGTCCCAAACACTCCTGACAATTAGACAATATTTAAGGTTTTTTGTAACAGCGCTTCTAATTTTTTTTATTCCTGTAAACCGCCAACATTTCTTGTCACGATTGTAGTCATAAACATGTCAGATCGTGAGCCTTACACACAGGGTGTTATTGAAGGCTTTCTTAATGTTAATGTAAATTTGATACAGTCATATCAGTCATTGTAATGAGCAGCACAGATTGCTTTGTTGGCCGTTTCTTTATTGCTGCAGTGAATTACTGAGAACAGACAGCTCCGTATGATTGAAGAATCCCTTTATGTGTAAAGCATTTGTGTTTTATGATTGATGGAATTGGAGTTTAGCAGGACTAAGTCTACAGCCATGCTAGCAGCTCTGTGAGGCACAGAGCTAAATGCTTAGCATGCTAACATGCTAATGTTCAGCAGGTATAATGTTTAAAATGTTCACCATTTTAGAGTGAATGCAAATTGACTTTCTTCACCAGACTTCACTTGGATGATTACATAGTTCATAGCAAAGATATGACCATGTAAAAGTTGGATAATAATATGTAATATATTCAGTACCAGTCAAACGTTTGGACACATCTGCTCATTCAAGGGTTGATTTTTTACTATTTTTTACATTATAGAACAGTACACCAAATGGTTTTCAATTAACAGATGTGCCCTGTCAAAAGTTAATTGGTGGAATTTCTTGCCTTCTTAATGCATTTGAGAGCATGAGTTGTGTTGGTTTGAGGTAGTGTTGGCATGCAGCAAATAGCCCTACTATTCCACCACTAAGTAAACAGAAACAACAGTCCTGATGTCCCATCGCTGTCACAGACTTGACATGATGAACACGTCACAGTACATATAACAAAAGTCTGTGAGTCCAGAGGGTGGACATTAGGATTCAGCCTTAGTTTAGCATGTCAGCATGAAACATTTGCTAATTAGCACTAAACACAAAGTATAGCTGATGGAAATGTCGTTTGTTTTGCAGGTATTTGGTCATAAACCAAAGTATTGGACAAATTTTGAACAGATGATGGTGCTAGATGAAAAGTCAGTGGAACAAAGTTATTACAATTCATCCCGATGGGAACATGAATGGCTGTACCAAATTTCATGGCAATCCATCCAATAATAGTTGAGATATTTCAGTTTGAACCAAAGTGATGGACCAACAAACTGACATTCCCATCCATATAGCCATGCTGCTTAACCAACAAAACTGAGTGATTTATTATTATGTTGCATTCTGTGTGAATAATTGTGTCTCACATAATGCAATAGAACACATTTCATTGCACTGGACATCAATTTGATCGTTTATATGCAATTTTTTCATTTTTTCCACATTTTTATATCTAATAATGCTGGAAAATAATCGTTTGGTTTCACCCAGTCTGCTCTGTAATAATCACACATTACATTAATCTGCACAGGATTGAATTACTGTTGTAAAAACAACATGCAGACTTCCTGTGAAATTGCCTGAACTCAGCTTAATAAACCAAACAATGTTATCTTTTTGCTTGTTTGTTTTGTCATTTGAGCCTCCTTCCTGTTGCTGTTTCATTCATTTAATGACTAGAGAGATTAAGACCAGCTCATCACGACACATCAGCTGCTCTGAAACCATCATCCAGCGCTCCAGTTATCAGATGCTCAGGTGTTTGCAGCTGTGATAAAAGATTTTTGCCTGTTTGTTTGTTTTTAATTTTTTTAGAGACCAAAGGTCTGGACCACAGCGACGGTTTCTACGCCGGGATACCGATCCCCTGCGCTGACAGCTACGCCGGCTTCTGCGTTCATGGGACATGTGAGATCAAATACAACATGGCCACCTGCAGGTCTGTGACTCTTTACTGAGTCTGTATTACACTGTTACTGCTTTAACTACTATTACTAATATTTATAATATTACCAGATGTTTGTTTTTATGAACCTAAACTCCTGTAATCTGCAGATGTGACTCCGGCTACAAAGGTCCTCAGTGTGATGAGCCTCAGGACTTCAACATCCTCTACGTGGTTCCCAGTGGACAGAAGCTTCACTACGTCCTCATTGCCGCCATCATCGGCGCCGTGCAGATCGCCATCATTGTTGCCGTGGTGATGTGCATCACAAGGTAAGGCAGCATCCACAAAAAAATAAACTCTTAATTTTAATTTCAAATGCCTTTAATTAACAAAAAAAAGGAGATTTTAAGGGTTACATGCTTAACATATTTATTTTAAGGTATTTAACAAATCCATTAATGATGAATTTATGGTGTTATTCAGTGGTTCCCCTCAAAATTTGGAGTTGACTAAAGAATAAATTAACGGATTATATGTTAAGATGTTTTGATTTAAAAGGGGAACATTGAAAACCTGAAGGTTTTTATTAAATGATAGCTTATATGTTATTTGATTGAATTCATGAAGTTATCCATTAATTATCTCTTTAAAATAAAACAGTTAAATCATTATTAAGTGTTAAATTATGGACTAAATTTCCAGTTTATTTATTTATTTATAGTTTTGCTTTAAAAGAAAAGAAAACCATATGAAAAAGACAAATGCATGTCATCAAATGCATGCATAGTGCTAATATTGCGAATATTAATTTATTAATATTGATGTATATTTTCAGAGATTTGGTTTCATAATGGTCATAATGGTGTTTTAATCCCTTTGAGCTAACAGGGGCACATGGGGAAGATAATGATGAAAAGATGGTGGTATTTTCCAGCACAGCAGCTTTAATCCACACTGTTAACCTGCAGACGTATACTGAAAGTACATAATAACACAGTATAATGCGCGATGATAATCCTCTTATACATAACGTGCATATTGTGTAAAACTGTAATATAAACACATCATTTCTTGCACAATTATTCTGCCTTTTTTCATCCTGTTTCTGAGTTGTGGAGACACATTTTCCGATGTCTCTTCTCCTGTTATTTGCCGAAAACATTGTTGCTCTCAGTCGGACAAACCAACTGAACTAAAACAGAAAACGGTGCAGACAAACAGCTCTGAACAGCTGTGAATGCAGCCTCGTTGTTCCTCCATCACTCTTGAAGTGTAGGTGTGATGTCTGTCAGGAGGGAGGACGGAGCTGCAGGTGACAGTTTGAGGCTTAAAGCTAAAGGAGACTTAAACAGGATTTGATTTGGCCTCATTTTTCTCTTCAGAGCGACTTCACTCTGAAAAATATCAGTTTCTCTTTTCAACGTTAGAGGTTTTTGGCAGCCGTTTGACAGTAAAAGAAGTCTTTTTATTAAAATACATTAAAGGAATCTCAAAATGATGCGGTTATTCGCTAACCAGTTTATTAAAGGTAAAGTTTTAGCTCAAACTTTTTGATAACAGAATTTTATGAATCTTTGTCTCTTTGTGTTTTTAGGAAATGTCCAAAAAACAACAGAGGCCGTCGGCAAAAACAAAACCTCGGACACTTCTCCTCGGACACAAACTCCAGGATGGTATAGCCGTGTTTGTCTGCGTTTTTTTGATAAGTTTTTTCTTACGACGTGGGAATACCATTTTTTAACAGTAGATGTGTGGTATTAAATTTTTGTTTCTCCTGGGAAACCATAAATAAAGAAGAAGAATGATAATATTTATTTAAGGGGCCTTATTTTATCTCCTTTTTTTTTGTTTTTGGATGGAATTGTTGCGCAACGATTTACGCGATCAAGATTTTTCTTTTTTTTTCTCGCAAGACCAAGAGGAGCCGAATCGACAAAACCCGCCGTCACTTTACATCGTTGCCATGTCTGCTTTCTTAATTACTTTTAACTGCTTCATTAGAGGTTTTGTTGAATGCTTTATAAATACGGTACCTTTGGCAAACTGGCTAACAGAGTAATGTCTGCCCCTCTGGAATGTGCTATTTATTGAAAATGATTTATTTCTACGCCCCTCTCTGTTTCACTTTTTACTAATAATGTGCAGCTGATCACCAAATGCAGTTTTTTTTTTGTTTTTTGTTGTTTGTAGGAGGTGAGAGGGGCCAGCCAGTCAGATAGATATGTTTACACTTCTTATTCTTTGGTATGAAATTCCATTTAAATACTTCACTGTGTTTAAACGAGCTAATAATTTATTATTATTATAATTATTTTCATTTAAAGTAGTTTTTACTTCTTATGTTAACCTTTATTTTAAAAGTTGCTTTCTGAATTCTAGTTCCTGTATATTCGCATGACTTGTGAAAACTGTGTACTGTGGTGTAGTTTTAACTTTTTAAAAAGAAAAGCTGACGGCCTCGACGCCTCCGCCATCTCTGCGTCGCCGGGTATCCGATGACCGCTGACGGCAAGGTGGAAATCCGAAAAAGTGGGACTGATGATGAAGGGAGGACATGGTGAGGGACACTGAGGGAGGAGGAAATACTCTGTGTTATAAAGAAAGGAATGTGTAATGTTTGAAAAAATCAGTCTGCTGTTTTTATCCCTGCTAGAAAACGACAAAAAAAAAAAAGAACACAGACATCATTGACGAGGGGAAACTTCTAAAATATAATTTTGCTTTAAGGGGAAGAAAGTCGTGTTGATTGTAACACTCAGAGGCAGGAATGTTTTTCATCTCTGTCTGTATATCTGAAGGATTGTAAAGGAAGGGCTGTCTGCTGTTTTGGGGGTTTGAAGGCAGTTTGAAAGGACTGAATGCACATTGAGGTCAACTTTAATGATATTTTTCATGTAATTGGAAGAAGTCTTAGTTGCTGAGATGGCTGTAATCAAGGCTTTTTTTTGAATGTGAGAGAATAATTTTGTCTTTTTTTTTATTTTTGTTTGTTTAGTTTTGCATTTGGTCCTCAGCGAGACATTCCAAGCACAAAGGATCCCTTACGAAAAATTAACTATAATAACCCTTTCCACCTTATTCCTTGCTCCATGAGACCTTGTGACAATTATGGGTGCAACCTCTGGTTATTATTGTGAACCAGCGTTTGTGAGAGTTAGTTTGGGAAATAAATGATGAATGAACACAGCCTGTCACACAAGAAAAAAGTTTGGGAAATACAATCATTCTCTTTCTTGCCAAGAGTTAAATGAGAAGGAAGTAATATTATTAGGATCCGTATAACAACGATTAGTTGTTTTGTTTTTGTGCAGATTAACAAACAACATATAACATGTTGATCAGTGAGCTTTAGAGGTGCTGGTAGGTGGATTCTGTAACCTTTGGACAAAGCCAGGCTAGCTGTTTTCAACCGCGCCCAGTCTTTGTGCTAAGCTAAGTTAGCTATAGCTAACTAGCGATAGTTAGCCAAAATGACAAACTTTTTCCTTAAACAGGATCATATGATCATACATCTGCCTTCTGCCAGTGATGATTTTATGTATGTGGAAACGCACCTTGCTTTCAGATAGATAAGATTCAGTTCTAACTCCTTTAACAAAACCGGTCTGTCTTTGTCACTATAGAAACACTGATGAGCCTCAGAGCTTTTCAGATCGCTTCACCATCAGCAGTGAAGACAGAATATCTCCTTTCCAGAAGCTGTCATCTTGCTTGTGTGACGTCATTTTGAGCCGGAGTTTGCGCATTAGAGTTGGGTGGCGGGATGACAGCCCAAGGGACACAACCCCCCCGAGCCGTCCCGCCGTCTGACAGAGGTTTGTGATCGGCTGTCACAACTGTCGGTCTTGTCGTCACACCCCCTTTTTATATTGTCAAATAAAAACAAACTTATCAGAAAACTGCAATTGAACATACATCAGCGTGATAAGAATGGTAAATGGACTGCATTTATGTAGCGCCTTTCTAGTCTTATCGTCCACGCAAAGAACAAGAACTACCTAAAATGACAGAAACCATCGTTGGGAAAGTTACGACCTTTACTGCAACCAGCCACCAGGGGGCGATCGTGATATTTTGTCTTCACTTTTGGGGAGCTGTCATGACTTCCATCTTTATATACAGTCTATGTGCTGTATGTTAGCTGACACCACACTCATCCCTCAGTAGTAGAAGGCAGAGGTAAGATCACATGATCCTGTTTAAGGTGTAACAGGTTTTGTTCCCATGTCATTTATTCTCCCCAAGGAGAAAAGCGAAGACACTTTTAGCATCCCGCTAACCCCCACAGACGCCAGTTCAGTAAAAGGAATAACCAGAAGTTGTCTGGGACTAGTAATAAGGTGGATAGTCAATATTCAAAAGATACTATACTGTATAAATATCATGTCCAACATGTGATCAGATACATGTCTTGCAGGTGTTAGCTGTGTGCAGCTGCCTCGCTATCATTAAAGCCTCTTAGCTTTAATGTTATAGTCTTAATATTAGCCTGAACAGTGAAGACAAACAGATACTGTACATACGTAGTCACATGGCAGACCAAAAAAAATCTGATTCGGTCCTCCAGCAATGTCGATGGGAACTTGATGTCCCATGAATGAAAATGCCTTTTCTGTGTTGTGTCCCTGAGTTTACTGTAACACTACCTGTTATTATACTGATTGTCCAGTTATGCATTTTTGTGTGTTTTATATCAAAATCACATAATTTTCCTGCAAATTTTCCAAAACATTTTCACTGAATTGTCTTGCTTCTTCTGTCCCACCTCAGCACTCTCAAACTGAAAATTTTGGTTCCTTCTGATCAGCTTTTTCACACTTGATAATACATTTAAATTTATGTTTTATGGTAAATACCACGTTGACGTGAGTGACTGCAATTGTATATTTGTGATGTTCAGTATTCATGAGGTTGGAGAACTAATAGAGTTTGACCTTTAGAAGCTGAAGCTGATTTCTGTGGTATTTGTTCCAGCAGTATTCAAACCTCAATCTCACTTGTAAGGCAGCAACTAATGATTATTTTCATTACTGATTAATCTGTCGATCATTTTCTCAATTAATTGATTAGTTGTTTGGTCCATAAAATGTAAGAAAATGGCCCAATGGACATCTTCAAATGTCTTGTTTTGTCCAACCAACAGTCAACAACCCAAAGAGTTTACTGTCGAAGAGGACTAAAGAAACCTGAAAATATTTACATTTAAGAAGCTGTAATCAGAGAATTTGGAAATTTTCTTCTTAAAAAATGACTCAAATTGATTAATTGATGATTAAAATAGTTGCCAATTAATTTAATAGTTGGCAACTAATCGATTATTCAAATAATGGTTGCAGTTCTACTCACCTGTTCAAGTCATATTGGATATTCTATAAGTTTTGTCAAGTATCTCCCACAGAAACCCTCAGTTATATTCACAGTAACACAACTAAATGTACTTGTTAAAAGTGAATGTTTGCTGTTTTTGCAGTTTGTTCATTCCAACAACTCTCCCAACTTTTATGAAAAAAAAGGTCCAAGTGTTTTGTTTCTTCTAATGTGATGTGAACACAGATGATCAGTATTTTCTGAATCAGGACCTTCCAGAGCGATTAACTGTGCATTAACTTGACTGCCATTTACTCCGTTAGGAATGAGACGATAAATAAAACTGAGACTGCAAGAAGAAACTCAGAATAAGAAAGGAACTGATAGAGACCGAAAGAACATTAAACTAATCTAATATAAGCTATCATTGACAAATAATATTAAATTAAAAGAGCTAAAATGGCCACTGGGCCAACAGCAGCCTAGAAGCTCAGTCACACCAGCACTAACAGCAATATTATGGGCCAAAATCAATTGATGTGAGTGTATTGGCTGGTCACAACAATTAATATAACAAATTCATTCATTCACAGACCTATTTTGTAGCTCAAAATGGTGAACTGTGATGGGCTAATTCACTATGTTAACGACAGTAACAGAGAGCTTGAGAGTCCCAAATGGAGGACGCTATCATATTAGCTGTGTAGCACCATTTAGTCGCTCTACTGGAGTATAAACTGCTCCACAATGAGATACAGTATTGGCTGCAGTTAACCGTGAGGCAGGAGTTGATGGTACAAATACAACTCTTCAATAAACTGTGTTATTATTGGTTAGCAATCAAGCTAGCTGGCCTGCCAGTTAGGCAGTTAGGCTAGCTATTGTGGCTTGCTAACTCTAGCATGTTAAGGGGTAGCTTTCCAAGTATCCCCACAAGAAGTCACTACGTCACCAAGCTTCAAGCAACACCATATTCCAGTATTTTATGTCACTTTCTTCCTTTCTTTTTGTGTGACCTCCTGATAGACACTAAATCTGGTATGTCTAGTTTAATGATGCCAGAATTGACCCAAGTACACATGTCCAACTAATGCTAATGCCCAACTGCTGCTAGCTAGCTGGAGCTAATTCTCAGCCAAAGTCTGCAGCCTGAAGGTGTAGCCAGATCTGGCAGCCATATACAGGCCACCAGATCACATTAGGCCCTCTGGTACCAGAACACACCAAAGGGCACCAACACGGAGCCACAATTTACTACCATTATCAATAAGCTAATGGGGGCAAGTTATGCTAAGTTTAGCTAGTGGGCTAACTAATTTATAGCACATTAATGCAGATATTGCATTGTGGTACAGAGCCCGGGAGTGGCCATGGAGAAAAAAATAACTAATTTGTGCTCTCGATTTAATAATTCGTGCTCTCGATTTAATAATTCGTGCTCTCGATTTAATAATTTGTGCTCTCGATTTAATAATTTGTGCTCCCGATTTAATCATTTGTGCTCTCAATTTAATAATTCACACTCTCGATTTAATAATTTGTGCTCTTGATTTAGTAATTTGTGCTCTCGATTTAATAATTCGTGCTCATAATTTAATAATTCATGCTCTCAATTTAATAGTATTCACCCTCATGACATCCTCTCGTCCTACGTTCACCCTCACTATGGATTGCTCGGATTTAATGAGGTTTTATTTTGATATCGGACTCAGATATGTGGATATACTTCAGGTTTTGGCTTGTAAACACAACACTGTGTTATCTCTGAGATCCTTTATAATGTAAGTAATATAAAGTAATATAAATCAAACAAGTTTTACCTTTTCTTCACTCACAACACACAACATTCTTCTTCAACACACATCAGCAGCACAAGTAACAAGAAATAGATAAATCAAGTGTATGAATTATTAAATCGAGAGTATAAATTTGTTTTTTGTTCTTTTTTTCTCCGTTGTCCCTCCCGGGTTCTGTATCGTAGATCAGAGTAACGTTATCTAACATGTTCGCTCACAAAAAAAAAAGTTCAAATAATATGACTATTTACATTTTGTTATGCATGTACAGAAGAAGAAATGTGTAATTTACATGTGATGGAAGGTCATGATTCGGTGGTGACACCAGATTTTGTGAACGCAGCTTTCTATTTGAGCTTCTTTCTCGGTGTATATCTGTGGAGGAACTGAGGTCTAAAATGCAAGTTCAGGGAGGTTTGTCTTCTCTGTATGTTTATAATTTTTTTTATTTTCTGTCAAAGGAGTTTTTCTGTAACGTCTTAGTCTCCGTCTACAGGTCATAGGTCAGCCCCCCCCCCATCCCCCCCACCCTCCTCCGCTGAGCAACGTGTTTCTACTTGTTGTCGACCATCGCAGCCGTGACTTCTCTAAATGTGACTAGAATGTGTTTGACATGTTAATATTCTGCATGTAGACTTTGAGAGGCTATTTTTGGTCTCTGCCAAAATAAAAAGGACATGTTTTTTTAATGTACAGCGGGGTGCCGATGTGTCATTTGAGTGAAATTTTCCTCTTTTTTTTTTTAATGTCTGTCTTGTGAGGTTTGTCTTTGATTTGTGTTTCTTCTTCTGACGCTGCTCTCATTTTAATATGTATCCAACTTCCTGTAATGGATTAATGATGTTTTGTTCACTGTGTGTGTGTGTGTGTGTGTGTGTGTGTCTGCGTGCGTGCGAGCGATTCGCCTGCAGAAATACAAATTATTGAGATGACCGGTGTGATCAGCCACAGGAGACTCTTCACAGACAAAAGACTGGTTTATATTTGCTCTACAGAGACACTGTGACCCAATTCCATACTAAACACTAATATTAAACACCATCTTCTTGACAGTTTAGACTGTTTACAAGGAATTCATGTGCATCATTATAAGGTTGTCAGCCCTTAAAGAAAAGCACATGTAAATTGTTAATTTTATGGAGTCCCGCAGGAGTCAAAACTACTTTCTGTACAAGTACCTGCAATCTCAAAATAGTGTCAAGCTTTAAGGTGCATAAAAATACTGAATTTGTACCATCATATTAATATTATCAGTTTATCACATTTGTATTTGTCCCCTCAACAATCAAACTTAGAAGTTAGGAACATTACGACAAACACTCGTAAATAAACTTCAGAGCGAACACACATTTACATCACTAAGAGCTTCTTAACGTCGGTTGTCTGTTGTGATAATCAGGGCCGGATCAAAAAAAACGATTTTCTTATTTGAATGATCGATCTTTGCATTTGTGCCTTTAGTCAGTAAACGTGTACGTGTGCGCTAAATGTGACGTATGTGGTGTTTACTTAGAGCTTAGAGCTGCATGATGTGTAAAATATCTACTTTGTGGAAATCGAGTTGCACAAAAAGCTAATTTTCAGTTAGAAAAGTAACGTAGGTGATAGTGCAGTGCAGTGCATTGTGGGACAACATACAGTTGTACACAGTAGAATCTGTGCAAATGTTTGACACATGTTGTAACACTAGCAACACATCCACACAGTTTACGATAAATTAATCAATCGATGATACTTTTCAGTTGATTTTTTGTTCAATATTTTGGGTTTTCCTGTATTACATGGATATCTCTGCTGCCAGATGTGTTAATACTGAAACATAGTTGAGAAACAGAAAATATCTAATATGATTCTGATAATCTTTACATCATTCAAATCATTTATTAAACAACAAATACCAGCCTTTCAGATGTGAGAATTTTACTGCTCTTGTCTGTTTTATGTTATTTTAAGTTGAAAATCTTTGGGGTTTTGCCCTGTTGGTTGAAAATATTCTTCAATTTATAATTATGTTGTTTTTTTCTTGGATTATGTAATTTTAGTCAATTAACAGCAGCACAGTTCAGGGTACAATCAATTATTATTAATTTCCTTCCCCAGGTATAGAAGCTTTGGGACTTTGTGGGTTGAAAAAGGGGACAGATGAGGTTGAATATGGCCTCCAGTCATGTCATCATCATCATCATCATCATCATCATTAGACCCAAACCCCTGCCTGGTGCTGGAGGGGAGGAGCTAAATCATTAATTAGTGTTCTATCTAATTAAAAACTGCTCATCTGCAGAAGTTAGAAGGAGAGCAGAGGTCACTGCCTCCCAACATGAAAATACACCATCGCGTGTGTGTCGTTTATTTCTGCCAGGGGCGGGGACTCAGGTCTGCTACCCCGGGGTAAATATAGAGTTATAGACACGAGGGAGATGGGCGGAGAGGAAGGGGTGGGGGTGCCGGGGGGGAATTCAGGGACAAGAACAGCTGCTGGCTTCAGTCGAACACGATCCTTTACAGTAACTCCCTTAAAGACAGGAAATATCAGTGTTTGTAGTCATGAGCACAGTTGATTGACAGATACAGTCAGTTCAGAGAGAGAGAGAGAGAGAGAGAGAGAGAGTCGAGCAAACTAAACTGAAAATGAATTCTGTCTTGTTTCATTGCCGTCACAACGCAGAAAAAACACCAGAACACAAAATACAGCAGTGGTATTCAGATCCTTTACTTAAGCATCAATACAGCAAAATACTCAAATACAAGTAAAAGTCCTGCATGAAAAATCCTACTTAAATAAAAGTACATAAGTATTATGAGCTTGATGTAGTTAAAGTATTGCAGTAAAAGTACATAAGTATTATGAGCTTGATGTAGTTAAAGTATTGCAGTAAAAGTACATAAGTATTATGAGCTTGATGTAGTTAAAGTATTGCAGTAAAAGTACATAAGTATTATGAGCTTGATGTAGTTAAAGTATTGCAGTAAAAGTAGTGGTTTGGTCCCTCTGACTGATATATTATTATATATGACATCATTAGATTATTAATAGTGAAGCATCAGTGTTAGAGCAGCATGTTACTGTTGTAGCTGCTGGAGGTGGAGCTAGTTTACACTACTTTATATACAGTTAGCTAGTTTAGTTCAGTGGTTCCCAACCTAGGGGTCGGGCCCCTCCAAAGGGTCAGCGGATAAATCTGAGGGGTCGTGAGATGATTAATGGGAGAGGAAAGAAGAAAAAACAAAGTTCTGATACACAAATCTGTTTTCAGTTTTTGGACTTCAGTCAATCAGTCAGTCTGTCAGTCATGAGCTAGCACAGTGTCTGTAGCCTACACAAAGTCCTTTCATTTTAGGCAAAAGCTTCTAAATTATGTTGCATTATTTAGGGGTTAAACCAGCGGTTCCCAAACTTAACATAAAATCAGTATGTAATTATGTCTCCTTGTCATGTTTCAGATGTCTATGAGTTGTTAGCTCCTCTAAAGGTCTTTTCAAATAGGCATAAAACCATGGATTTATTATAAGAATTGGATACCGGACACAAAGATGGCGCCTATTCAATCAAATGAGAATTGCTTGTCTGACGCATGAGCCAAAAAAGTTTCTAGCTTCCAGGTTTATTTCTACCTTGTACGGCCGACTGAATATGCGCAGTAGTGTTTCTCCCGCCGGCCCATAGACACTGGGATAACTTCACAGATTTTAAGGCTCTAGGCTTGAGGAAAGTTTTACAAATATAAAACCTTCATGGATCAAAAAAATCATAATATAAAGAGTCATAATTGACCGTATTTGCAGTTTGAGGTGTGCAGTCAACAGTTTTATAGACATCTTTTATAATCTATAGTCTATGGGGACGATGCTTTTTAGGCCGAAGAGGATTTTTTCACTACAATACTACAAGTGACCACTTATGGTATTGTAGCCAGCGAGACTGAGCAGCGGCAACGTGTCTGGTTCTCTTAATACATCAATGCATTTTACTAAAAGAGGTAAAACTCCAATATTTCACAAAAAATCAAAGATGAGAGAAAAGTTCTGTAAAATGAATCAAAATTTATGTGTCAGAATTTTGTTTTTTCTTCTTTCCAACAAATTGTCATCTCACAATCTCTCAGATTTATCTTCTGACTCTTATAAAGTCCTGAAGATCAAATAATAACAAAATGCTGCTCATGCACTGATTCATCAGTATTAATAATGTACTTTATTAAACATATTTACTATAGTCAAACCCTGATTTTCTTCAAAACAAGCACTCTTATTTAAGTAGGATTTTAAATGTAGGACTTTTGCTTGTAACTGAGTATTTTTACATTGTGGTACTTTTACTTAAGTAAAGGATCTGAGTACTTCTTCCACTACTGGCTGCACCTGGAGGCTGTTACCCCATGTGAGACCCCCCATACTTCGTGGAAGGCAGTCACGAAAGCTTACCATAGCAGAATGTAGGGGAGCTGCCTCAAGTGTAGGCCTGTGTTATTTTTAACACATCCATCTGTGTATTTATGGACAACACACTTTTCAGCCCGTTGTCATGACAGATGACGAAGCAAGTTCATGACTTTGGTATGATGCAGTCAAACTGTGAGCTCAAGACCAACAAAATACACATATCCTTTCATACATGTACTGCACATAAGTGATTCTCAAAATAAATAAATCCTTTTCATGCAGTGGCTGCTCAGAGGAGTGAGTGCTGCTGAAACAGTGTCACTCTGACACTCGTTGTGCTCTCGAATTATCAGTTGTCTCTATAAAGAGCCTCAGATCTCAGTTCCAGTCGATATTTGGACTCTGCTGCCCAGGGGAAAGTAAAAAGGGCAGCGCTGCAATGTTTAATCCCCCAAAACATTCCAGCTCTGTGTAATCAGACCAGACAACTGTGGCTTCTTTTGCATCTGTCGCTGCAGAGCTGCAGAATGACTCCTAAGCTGTTGTTGATGTACATGTTTCGCAGCTGTTAGCATGAACGTATGTGCAAATAACGGAAAATTAAGAATCAGTGTTGCATGGGTCTAACAAAGCATGGCAGGGGCGGGGATTTCCATCATCCCCTGCTTTGCGTCTTCCCAAAATGTCCCAGTGTCGCCTTACAAAGAGTTTTTATTTTTAGCCGGGGGGGGTTGTGAGCATTACCGCCTGGCCCACATCTCGATGAGGGCTGAATTCAGGTTGCATTTTTAAAAAGGGGTGGGTGGAGTTTCCCCTCTCTTCTGTCCCCAGACCTGAGTTTGGGTCACAGTGGTTGGGTGTTGCCACTCTCCGGTCTCCAAGCTGGTAACCCCAACGGTCGTCGTCCTTTTTCCCCAAACTAAACCACAAATCTGTGACTTTCAATCAAGTGTCACACAAATTTGAAGCAAGATCATCAGATTTAAGGCCCCCTCCATCATCGAAACACTGCAATGGATCAGCACAAGTATCGCACAGCGGGAGTCCATGAGAAGCTGGAGATCATCGGGGTGGAGGATGAGGCCGGGAACCCCATCAGCGCCCTGACCATCCTGTCGCTGCTGGAGCGCGTGGCCGGCATCATCGACAACGTCCAGTCCTGCCAGCAGCGTATGGAGGAGCGTCAACTGGAACTGGAGACCAACATCAAGACCATCCAAGGCGACGTCCTGAAGCTTGCCAAGGACCACAACGACACCAGCGGCACGGTGGAGAAGCTCCTGCAGAAGACCCGCAAGGTCAGCGCCAACGTCAAGGAGGTCCGGACACGTGTCGAGAAGCAAAACGTTCGTGTCAAGAAGGTAGAATCTACGCAGGATGAGCTGCTCACCCGCAACAAGTTCCGCGTCGTCATCTATCAGGTAAGCAGAGGTTTGGATGAATCTGTTGGACGAAGTAGAAAACATCCAAGATAAAAGGTTGTTTTAAAGGTTTTGTCAACCCTTAAACAGTAGAAGTGAAAACACCAAATAATCACGACTGGAGGGACCAAGTTTTCATTTCTTTTAAAAATCTTTATGCAGTTTGTTTAATGGCAAAACAGTTTCAATTAATTATTAACGTCATACATCAAGCGTGAATGTCAAATATTTCCTGGTTTCAGCTTTTCAAATGTTTGTCTGTGTTTTCTCTTTGTAAATGGGTATTTGGGGTTTGTTCATAACCATTCCTTCATTTTTTATCTTGTCATTTAAAATGATTAATTGATTAATCTAAAAATATATATTCGGCAGATTAATCCAGTGATTTCCAACCTGGGTGTCAACCAGATACCTGAGAGGTCTTGAGGTGATTAACTGGATGGGAAAACAGAAAAATATGTTTCTGCTCACAAAATTCTGTTTAATTTTTCTGATTTTGTTCAGTTTTTGTTTTTGGCTTATAAATTACTGGATACTTTCACATCTTCAGGCCCCTAAAAAGTACTTCAATAAAACAATAATAAGATTGTACTATAGATAAACCTTTGTTTTAAAGGACATCAATGCAAACTAATTGATGTGAAATAGTTATGTTAGAATATCAATAACAATGCTTAAAGCTGGTGTCAAATTCTATGTTTTTCTGGATATTAAATATACATGACAAATTGGAAAATCAAAGTTTAAAGAACAATCATTATTGATGACTATTATTTAAGAGTTTAACAATCAAAAACTCATCTGTAGACTATCAGGACTGTGTGGGTGTGGTTTGATCAGATTTCACTGACAGTGCAGACGACATCAGCAAAGACTCTACTACTGTCATCATATTTTGATTCCAATGATAACTCCTAATTGGTGAATGGAAATATGTGACATCATCTTCGTCCAGCTGAGCCCCACCCATTTCAAACCAGTGAGAAGTGAGACCAAAACAGAAAACAACCAGAATCGTCTTAACTTTGATTGGAAATTCTCAGTAATGCTGCATTCACATCATATCGGAGTTCCATGATTACGAGCTTCAGACGAGCGTTCTCGTTAACCTCCAAGTTATAATTACAACTGAGAAACTGGGATTTTTCTGAAAGCTCTGATATATCCCACTTTGTGCGTAATAATACAGAAGTGCCTGAAAACCAGACAAATATGTACACATCAGTCAAAGCCATTAAACACAAATTTAATGGATATACAGTATTTTAATCTCTCAGACGACCAACTTAGTTATAATATAACCTTCCTGTGTGTCATGAACGAGGACTCAAATGCAGACTCACAAGACAGGCAGATGAAACGAGAAGGTAATTTAATGCAAAAGCAAAAAACCTCAGGCTTACAGGTAGAAACAGAAACCAGTTCAAAGCAGATAAACAGGTGATAAACCACAGGAACAGATAAAGTCCAAGATCAGGACAGCTAGAGAGCAAATGTCCCATAAAACAACTTCAATGACCTGGCAAAGAACAAAGGAAAAGGACCAGTAGAAATAGTGATGAGCTAATGAGGGAATGGGCAGCAGGTGCAGACAATTACTGAGTTGGGACAGGTGCGTGGACGGGGGAAAAGGAGGGAAAGTCCGAGGGCATCTGGTGGACAGCTTGAAGATGGCGGGTCTAGGGGGGGATTTGGAGGAAAGAACATGGCCTGTGAGAAGTGAGCAGGGGCTGAAAACAGACTGAGGGCAATGCAGAGGAGGGCTGGAGATGAGAGGATGTGGCTGCAGAGAGCAGATAGTGACAGATCATGATACTGTTGTCAAGTCTTTAAATATAAATCTTTCAAATATCCATCCGACATAGTGTTTTCTATTGACAGAAGTTGTAAAATAAAGCTGGAAGTACTGACAAAAATGTGATAAACATATCAATAAATTTGTGTACTTATTAATAATTGTAGGCCTTATTGTCTCTACTGGTTTTCCGTCATTCTTTGACCTTGAAAAAGGTATTAAATTCTATGTAGTACTGAAAAGTTAAATTCAATTTGGTGAACACTGCAGTAACTCTGTCCATCACTGTGTGAAGTGGGGCAGCTCAATCATCCAAAGAGCAGTTCTGATGAAGTATATAATGGCAGCTTAAGAATCTGAATGAGGAAATTGGTTTTCAGGGAAAATTGGTTATAAGAATGTCTGAATTTCGTCAATACAGGAACTGTATGCTAAGACAGGGCAGCTCCTCTCTCTGGATTATCAGATCCGGAGGTCTTGTTCATGTTTCCGTTTCCGTTTTACGAGAAACTGGAGCATAATTAAGTTAATGATCAAAAATAGAGTAGATTAATTCCTGCAGACGGTCGGTACAAACTCTGTGCCAAGCAGCGAGATCTTAACTCAAATGAACTCTGACTCAATTCATTAAGTGAGAGGGTGAGCGGGAGGGATGTGAGGAAATTAATGGTAGTTTCAGGTCCAAGCCCTTAAGAGCCCCTCGTCTCCGTTAACTCTGGCAATTTTGAGAAAAGCATCCTTATTAACGTTGAGAGCAAGCGACCGTAATCAGGTCAGGTGAAAAACGTGAAAACAAGATGATTCACCTTCAGAGTTTTACTGATTTTTTACTGATTTGAAACACTTCATCGAACTCTGCAGGCAGACGAGACACTTTAAATTTCAAGAACACACAGGGGCGGACTTTACCATCAGGCTAGGTAGGCAACTGCCTGGGGCCCCCAACAGCTATAGATTTATTATGATGTTCAGATATGAAAAAATATTGCATTATGTTACTATCATTACTCAACATAACCCGAAATAACTTACAAAAGGCCCCCAAGGCGCTTAAAAAATGTGAAACTATATACTTCTACTTCAGAGGAAAACATTGTACCACTTCATTTATCTGACAGATTAATGTTACTGGTTATGTTGCAGATTCAGATATTACTCACAAATATATAACAATTAAAATATGATGCATTATTATTCATTTAACTATCCAGCAATATATAAGAATTAAAAGCTCCACCTTGAGGTAAATTAAATATATTGTGCTAATAATTCCTCTCTTTCACTCTTCAGTTTTAAAATTTGAATGCAGGATTTTAACTGTTAAAGTACTTTAACATTGGCGTATTAATACTTTTACTCTAATAATTACTACTACCACCACTGCCAACATTCCCAGTCAGAGAAAGTATGAAAATAAAGTAAGATAGAGTTTGTCTGAGGCCACGAAATCACAACAATCTGAGCGCTTATTGAAACCACGAGCATCGAAATCAGCAACATTTGCATGAACAAACGTTCACGTCGAGTCATCTTTCAACACGAAGGGTCCAAAAATAGACCAAACGAGGTGTCTTATCTGCAAATAGACACCGATGACTCGTCCTTTTACGAGCGCAAAGAGAGTGAGAATACTCCGAGGCTGCTGCTGATTGAGGAGGCCGTCGCTGTCGAAGAGATGGACAGACTTTATAATAGTAGTGAATTGGAGAGCTGAGGGATTTTCTCTGGAAGCAGCTGGTGGGATGACAGATGATTCTGTGAACCGAGAGTAGTTTTAATGGTGATCAAAGACGTTCTGTGCGTCGCTGCGGGCGCTGCGACCGCGGCTTTGGTCAGACAAGATGAGAACAGTGTCAAATGAAACACACAGAGCCCGGTTAGTGTCAGGGGTGAAGATTTCTGATGAATCATTGTTTTAAATTATGATTTGAATACTTATTTCGTAGAGGTTTTAACTCAGTTTGTCACTTTAAACACCCACCTCTCTGCAGACTCCATGTTTCTATGGTTTCAGTCGTCTAATCTTCTGTGCTTTGTTCCTGATTAATTTTATGCAACTGTGCTCTCTTTGAAAATAACCACAGTGACTGAAAAGATGAGACCTCTAATCTATCAATAGATGTATTACATGTTCACATTCATATAAGTATCATAAAGTGATCACTGTAAATGAAGGCGCAACAGTGTTTGGTAAAAGGTTTGTTTCATTCATTTCCTTGACCTAATACACTATTTCATGCTCTCAAATTAATAATTTGTGCTTTAAACTCACTACATCTGCACTTTCCATCACTCGGGAATATGACTTCACTAATGGAAGTGTTAAAGATGATATAAAGTTGTCTTATTAAAGCCAAAAACCAAAGTATATCCAAGTATCTTAGTTACTTATCAGAGTTAAATCCAGTAGGTCAAAGCAATAAAATAATCTGATAAATAATGTAAAGCAGACACATTTTAAAACTATAACTTCAGTGATTTATTGAGTTGTTACACATCCTGATACATGTGACACTCACTAAAATCAGCAAAGCTTTAAAATAAGTTATTATTAATTTACCCCTGAAAGCATTTTAACATGTTAAACTGAATAAAGGTTTTTTTTTCTGTGTAGATTAAAGAGGTTTTACAGGATCTTTTTAAAAAATTATTAACTAAATCTTCTGATTCAAGGTGCAGGTAATCCATTAAAATAACTTAATATCACAAATGAATATAAAGTAATGGGCAAATATACATTTCAGCTTCATATGATTGGAAGAACGTTATACTGGACATAATCTTTATTCATCTTTATCTTCATCTTCAGGTTTCCTACGGACAACACCAAGACCTGTTAGTTTGTGCTTTTATTGAAAATCTTTACATTTATAAATTTAAATGCCATTTCAATCAGTTTTCTGACTAAATTTTACTTCTTGTCCATATGGAAATCCCTCTGAATAAAGCATCCAGGCCAGTTTAACTCTGTTATAAAATAGAAACCTTGTTGATGATAAAGATGAAGGACTGTCCTGGAGATAAACACTAGTCTATACGTACAGATATACATTCAGCAGTCGCTATTAAATGGAGATGCTTTCCTCGTTAACGTCCAGACTTCAGAATAGTAACCGGAGTGTTATGTGCTGTGCGAGCAGCTGCCGTGGATCCGTGACAGAGAGACCTATTCTGGGATCTCCACATTCTCCGTCGCTGCCAGCAGGGACACGCTGTAAACTGCTGTCAACCAGCATCAGGGTCTGACATGCCAGCCAATCAGCCAGTGCGGTAGTTTGAAAATAAAAAAAAATCTGTTTGGTATGTACGACTGGGTACCACAGAACCCAGAATCTAAAGATCCCTTCCTGTAGAGGGGCCCTCAATTAAAATCTTTTTTTAGTTTGAGGGACCTTTTGATTACAGTAAAGAGTATTAAAGCTTCCATGGTGCATATAGATGAATATATGTTTGCTTCATCAAGTCACTGGGTCAACTGGGGCTAAATAGCTTGTATTAACCCCAAATCTGGCCCAGAATTTTAAATAACATAATGTAGAAAGGTGCTCTGGTGCTCTTCAGTTTGGGGATCCTACTAGTTTAGAGTTATTAGAAAGATTTGAGGGTAAATTTAAAAAGCCTTTAATACTTTATGGCCGTTTCTGAACAAGCTAGGGTAGCCTTCTAGTCTTCATGGACTAGGAACATGTCACCCAGTGCAGCGATGTGACTCATTGATATGTTTTTAATAGTTTTTGGACAACAACGGAGGTCTACTTCACAGAGGAATAAGATATATCAGGCTTCGGATACACACACAATACTTTTAAGAAGATCAGTTCATCGTTGGTTTGGATCCAAACATGAGATTTGTTTGATAAGAAGAAAATTATAGAAAATCACCAGCCTTATCTTTTAAAGTTAGTGGAACAATCGTAGTAATGGTTTCCTGTGGCAAAGTCCACTGTCGGGTTAATGCCTCCATCCATCCTTCCGCCTCTGAATGAGGAAATCTGTCCACATATATATACGTCATCTGAACTGCACCACTGCTCCGGATCAAAATTACTACGACTGCTAGATGATCTGTCACTCAAACGTGACTATATGTCGTTTTTGGGCGACTGACTTTACGACCTTTAATGTAATTTTCTTTGAGGAAAGTTTCAGTCTGCAAGCTTTCATGTTGTACATTTTTTTAAAACAGGCCCCTGCAAGACAAAAAAAAATGTTGGGGACCCCTCATTTACAAGATATTTAGATGTATCATCTCGTTCCAAAGAAAACAATACTGTATGTTTTGAGCTAAAGCAGATATTTCAGCCCACTCTGTGTCTCAGCAGTGCATTGAGTCCAGGTTTAGCTCAGTCTGGTTTTCTCTCCCCCGCCCTGCCTGCAGAGGAGACAGTCGCAGTGTTGGGTTTCCTCATGACTGATGTGCTGTCGGTTATTCTGAGGGCTCCCTTCATCTCCTAATATAGAGCTTCAGCTCTGGTCATTTAGCCAGGAAGCAACAAGCGGTTTGTTAGAGACAGTCGTCGCCAGTGGCTGAATAATGAAGGCTGGGACAGTGGGCAGTAATAAGAAAAAGATAAATGGCTGCTGGTTTACACTCAGGGCCGGTCCACCTCTGCTGTTGTTCCCAACATTAGAGGACAATGTGTAATTTTTAGAGGAGTTAATGGGTTTTTATTTTGTGATATTTCTGCTTTGTGGCAATGAGAAAAGCTGAGTTAAACTGCTCACAGGCAAACAGATTAAAACAAGAGGTCACCAAGCTGCTGTTACAGGAGAACATTTGATTTACAAAGTTCATTGACAGTTTTAGTGACGTTACATGTTGGTACAATGTTTTGCTGTCTACTACTATACTGCTTCACAGTCAGCCCCTGTCAGCTGAACTCACATCCATTCATACGACTCCCACAAAAGGTGGACACGTCAACCATTTATACTTTTATCCATTAATACAGCTCTATAAACCATTTTCACACTACTTGAAGGTTTCATTTAAAACATTTACTCATCACATTCACATCTATTTCAACAATTTATACATTACATTCAGTTAACTGCCTCTGTTTGCTCCCTAACTAGTAATTTCTTTTTCTAATTCAATGAGCTACTGCACAGTCTTAACTCGTATCCCCTGGCAACTGCAGAAGTACCAGAGTACCCCTGGTTGGGATTCACTGTTCTAGTATTTAACATTTTATAATAGTAAGTAATGTAATAGTAACGTTATCTGTCAAAATGTTCTGACTCCTGAGAACATTTCAGTGTTGTTATTAAGGTCAAGGTTACATCATGTTTCTTAGAACAACAGTCTGAGAAAACAGTCTGTTTTAGTCTTATCAAGCTTCTCACAGCAGGAAATCACTCCCAACTGGCCAAAACTTCTCAGAGTGACACATTTTTGGTCCTAGGAGAACGTAGGAAGTCACTCCTATCTCAGCCGATATTTAAGTGTTCCCAGAGGAGTCCTGACCTGCCAGGAGACGGTGTTCAGACAGACAGAGATATTCAGTGAGAGGAGAGGTGTTTTGGTAACGCTGAGTTACACTATACTGTAATGGAGAACATGCAGCTTTGCAACACTTCAGCATCTTAAATCAAACTTTGATCACACGTCATAAAGATGATATGCATGACAAGGGTCCTCAGTGAGAGACTTCACCAGATCTCACCGGGTAATCCAGCGGTGGCAGCTTTATTTATTAAGTTAATGCAGTTGGTTTTTATTTAATGTAGACTTAAAGAAATGTCATTTTTCCAGTGTTCCAGTGGTGGAGAGTTGTACGAGCCATCATCTGATTTGCTCGATTTGTTGGTGAGCTCTTTAACTCGACTGCCATCTAAATAATATGCTTTTAAAAGTTTGTTATTTTCCAAAACACTGACTCAGCTGACTGATTGACTGCAGGTCTGGACCTCTTCCAACTTCTCTCAGACTGAGGAGCTACTTTAAAATATTTTTTGAATTACCTGCAGACCAAAAACTGAGCAGTCCTAAAGTTAGGACAGACTCCGACGATGTTTTGTGAATACAGCCGCAGATTACATCAGGCTCCTTGGAGAACATTCCTACTTTTCAGGATATTATAATTAAGATCCAGATTATGTTCAATCTACAGAGCTGGAAGGGGCGGCATCTTGCATAGCTTCGTTCTCCCGTATATAAAATTAGTAACAGGCACCACCCTGATGAAGGTGAGATAAAAGTTTAGTGAATAAAGCAGAGTGGTGCAGTGGAGAAGAGTTGTGCGACCTGTTTTAATTTTGCATTGAAGCTCAAGGTGGTCTGCATCTCACTGTGTGTGTGGCTTGATATAATGACTGTTTGTAAAATTAAACTGTGCTCAGCAGCAGAGTCTCTCTCTCTCTCTCTCCGCCACCCGAGGTTATTAATACACGCCTTGACCCACATTGCCTGCCGCTGTAATTATTGTGTCATTCACAGAGACTGGATGCGCTCTGATCACTCCTCCCTGATTAATGAGTGTGATCGTTGTAGGTGGCCGAGCTTAATTAGGATTAATTGGTTTTCACATCCAAAGTCACCTGTAGGGCGCAGCAGGTGGAGCTGGGCTGTTTCTGTCGGCCATCAAGAGGCACATCAGAGTGTAATCCGTTTTTATGGGTTTTGGTGTATTTTTAGAAAAGTGAGACTCTGTGTTCTTGGACTGTCACAAAGAGGTGCTTTGAGCTAAATGCTAACACAAAGGTGTGGTTGGAAAGTGAATGTGAATTTTTGCATCTTTTGCACAAATTTGACTGTGTTTATTTGATCCAAACAGCCAAAATACCAACTGTACGTTAGCTGTAAGTGAGCTACCAACCAAAGCTTAGAGATACATACAGATTTCAAGTTGAAACATTTCCAACTTGTGCAGCAAATTTACTACTAATCATGTCTTTCCATTGACCTTGTATGCAGTCACGCTGCCTCTAAAATTTGCTTCAAGGTTGCCTTAGCACTTAGTAACAATGCTAACATGCTAAAATTTGCTTATTAGCGGAAAATACAAAATACAGCTGCGGTTGAAGGGAATGTGAGTAGTTTTGCAGGTATTTGGTCATAAAGTATGTTATTGGGATACATCATCTGGGAACCATAAATGTCCAAATTTTATATCAATCCTTCCAGTAAATGTGGAAAGGTGAAAACTTTGACCTGTTGGTGGCACTGGATGAAAATTCAGTAGATTTCATCCTGTGGTAACCATAAGAATGTAAACCAAATTTCATGGCAATCCATCCAATAGTTGTAGAGATATTTCAGTCTAAACATGGTGGTGGAGGTACAAACAGATGGTGTCATTATTATTACCAGCTGTCTTGAGTCACAGGTGTTGTTCCTGCCAGAAGCTTCCTGTATGAATGAGTCTCAGTTTCTCCTCATATGTAAAAATAGAAAAACTTGATCTCATGAAGATCCCAGTGTGTTCAGAGGCAAGAGGCTGCAGGTCCGGTCTGACAGAGTATCGTGTTTTCTATCAGGACCTGCATCATCTCGACAAGCAACATAACATTTTATCCTTAATGGACAGAGAGTCAGATGAGACAATGGATATCCATTTCATCTCCGTGCTTATACTACAGTCCAATTTAATATATCGACAAGTCCTACCACCAGTTGGCTCAAAACTTCAAAGAGCAAAGCAGATGCTGAGATTAAAAAAATTTGTAGAATCACAATTTTAAAAAACTTAAACATTTGTGGAAATATTTGCTGCCTTCCCCAGAGTCCCATGAGATGTAGGTCCAGGATGTGTCTAGCCTGCTGCATTCATGTCATCAGACAAGACAGTCAAGACAGTTGTATGATTACAGAGTTAGAAATACCTTCACTGACAAAATTACATTATATCCATTAAATATGTGTTTGTCACCATGAACAATAGGCTTTGGCTGACATGAGGCGTCCTTATTGGCTAGATTTTCAGCCAAGCCGGATACATCTGAGCTTTTAGAAAAGATTAGAACGTTTCCCAGTCGTGATGCTCACACTGAACGTTTACACGGAACAGGTTCTTCTTCTTCTTCATTCTGATTTCCAGCAGACTACATGCCTTGTGGCACACATTGCTGTATCTGATAAGGGGACCGAACTGGTTTGTCCATTGACCATTCCAATAAAGTTCTATACAAACAAGATAGTCACATGGCCTTGTTGTCAACAAACACAAAGGCAGCTGTACTTTTAGCCATTTTCCTTTGTGGAAACTTCCCCGAACGCTGGATTAGCCTGTTCTCCACAGACCCTGTTCACACAATGCGCTCTTTCATCTGCGCCATGTTTGTAATTGTTTACTTCTGTGCTTCTTATTCATCATTCTTATGCTGAATTGTGAGACTGTGAAACTGCTTAAACTGCAGACAGCCAACCAAAATTTCTGACATTCAAGAAATTCAACCAATCGTTGTTGATCATTCAGGTAATTAATCAAGTATTGTGACCTTAAACTGCACGTCAAACCACAATGACTGCAGTTGGAAGCAACCAACTTGGTTAAAATCTGTACAGTTTCTGCCTGGCTTAATACAACCAGAGATGTTAATGCAATGCATACCTGGGCATAAACAGTATTTGGTAAATTGTATGACCCTACTCTCAAGCAAGTTGTTTCTTTTTGTCGTTTTTCTCTCTCTGGATCCATTTAGATGCTGCATTTTCCCGATTTGATGTGTTTATATAGAAATACAGACACTGAAAGCTCTGTCCTGTCTTTCTTCTTCTCTGTAGGGCGAGGCAGAGATCCCATCAGTGGCTGTCACTAAGTCTCCTAAAGGAACAGGCCTGGAGGGGCTGGAGATTGAGCCCGACGCCTACGATCTCCCTGCTGACCTCTCCTCCGATGAGGAGTACCTGAGCGTGGAGGAGTCCGACCCCTCACGAGCCGCCCGCATCAAGAAGTCAATGGCGAAAAGTGGGGAGACCCTGAAGGCTGCCTTCTCCAAGGAGAACATGAGCAAAACCAAAGGCAACTTGGGCACCAGGTTCCACAACTTCGGTGAGAGAGTCATGTCGCCTGAAAGGAGGGAGAAGATGCACCAAGCCGGCGAGCGCCTGAAGCACTCCGGCGAACGGCTGAAGGAGAATATTGCCAAGAAAGCCCCAAACAAAGAGACCTTCCGCATCAAGCTGAAGAAGGAGAGGGCCGTCGCTGAGGGCCAGGAGGTTGCCGACGCCGAGTCTGAGCACCACACGCAGGCCCAGAAGGGGGACGCTTCAGAGGCCAGCCCAGCCGTCACCTACACCGAGGTCGTCACAGAAACCAAGAGGGAGGGACCTGTGGAGGAGGCCGGCGCTACCCGGATAGCCGGAGGAGAGGAGGATTACAGGAAGTAGATCAGCTGCAATGTTGCAGCGCTGATATGAAGAGGAGGCTGGAAATTAGAGAAAGCTCATAATGCCCAGAAGTTACAGAGAAGGTCTTTGATTGGTCAACATCGACGAAGGACGTTTTTATGTTCTTGAGTTGGGTGTTGGTACTGATACCACAAATCTATTTCAGGGAGTGGATTCAAGTCTAGTTATTCTATCAAATCTAATGTTTCACTTATTTTGAACAACTATATAATTTAAAACCACTTAATCTGATACAAACTCAGACATGAATGTGAGAATCTTTATTTATATGCACTAAGAAGAATTAAAGTTTAGGATTGAAGGTAAATAGTTCCTAAAGTCACTGATGTGATGGGATCGGTTGTGTTGCGTTTGGGTTTATTTGCACAAGATGGCTGGATGGAAAAGACAGATGGATGAAACGGTTGAAAAGTCTTTGAGAAGGATGATGAATGTTGATGTGAAGTTAGTGTATCTGGATGTACATATAATGTTGTACATACTGCCAAAACAAGGAAGGTGAAGTTAGTCCGAGCAGGCCTCAGCTGGTCTCTGAGAAGCCTAGTGAGAAAAAAAAAACAAAAAACATGGATTCAACGTCAGACTGGTTTCTGTACGAGAAACAAATCTAGTAGGAAGCAAAGAATTTTTGTGGTGCTTAAAAGTAGCATCAGTTAATTGCATAGATAAACATTAAAGCTGCACCAGGCAAAGAGAAATAAGCTTTGGGACTTCATTACTCAGAAATCCACAGAGGCTAAACTGTTATAATTCATGCTGAATGCTTAATATCGAGCAGGATAAAACTGAATGAATAGTTATCTGGAGATGAACTTTGGCTGTACGATAGGCAGAGAGTTGGTCACAGAGGGATAAAATGTGGTTTGCATTTACTAAATTAGTATCAGATTACTTTAGTTAACTTTATGTTTTCCATTTGGTTTCACTTCATTCATTCAGCTTGCAGTTGTGTCCATGTTAGCCAATGCTTTGTTGGGAGTGTTTTGCTCCAACCAATCAGTAGCAAGTGACGGACACAAAGCGGCTGCTAGCAGCAGTTAACTTAACATTTTTGTTGAACAAATATGCAGATTTCAGACTTATTTCTGAACACATATGTCATTTTTGTGTCACTATTTCTCAGGATTATAGCCAGGTACCTTACTAGCTAACTGTGTAGGAAGATTCTTTATCTCATCTACAAAACTCTGATTGTTTGGGTGTTTCTACAGCCGGCTGAAATAACCGGCTGACCTTTGAATCACTGAACAAATTGGAGATGTGGGTAGAAATTTAGAGGTCTGGAACTAGGCTACTTTAAAGCGAGAATATAATTTTTATAATTTTTGCTGAACAGCGTCCACTGTTGCCACAAGTGGTAATTACAGGATAACAGCATATTGAAATTCCCTTCCGACATGCCCTTTAGTCAGCTGCTTGAAAGATGTAAGAGAGCAAGTGAAATGGGACCTCAAGCAGGAAAAAACAAATAAAGAGGAGTTATAAATCCAGTGAACTGACTGACATTAGCCTCTGAGTGCGTTTACTTCTAGATGTCTTGTGCTTTATTTTGGGCCCATTTCCCCCCAATATTCAGCCTGAAACAGTCGGTATCTTTGGAAATTTTGGGATCTCCACTAGAATTTGAAATAAAGTTTGACTAAAGCTCAGCCAAGCAAACAAACACTGATAAAATCTTTGCCCAATGCAGCTTTAAGTTTAAGTGAGCAGCACATAACTAAAGAGATAAAACTAATAAAAACTTTGCATGAACCTTATAGTAACGCAGTCCCTTATAACTTAAGCTTATCTTGATTGTCATGTTATAGACATTAGATGGCTGTAATTACTCTTCTCATAGTGAATGTAGTGGATTTAAGGCAGTCTGAGATGTGGTGTTGGTGGCTTCAAAGCTTTTTGGTGTATAAATGTGTTTTTTTTTTTCAATTTCGCTGCTTGATATTTATAGTTTCTTTTGAAGTTCTGCAAGTTTATTCTCCTGGAGTGATTAGTGATGTGAAAGCTTTCATCAGGATGATAGGATTCAAAGTTTTTTGGAGCTTCAGTCATCAGATACTCTTAATATTTTCTGTAGAAGCTTTGCTTAGTGCTGTCATTTCACATTAATACAGTGTCTTACACTTGCTGTATAGCTTTAAACCTCTGTTTCATATCATAGCTTCCTGTATTTCTGCTGGTGAGTTACACTGTACCGATGTTGAATTTAATGCCGTAGACTGAGTATTTGGTTTGAACATTTTTGATTACCAACTCAATTTTATGTTTTTTACAATCATCACAATCCAGTTTTGACACTTTACAATGAAAAACAGCTGATTGAAGACCTGTGTTGTTGTTTTGGCCTGTAATGTAAAAACAGCACCAGACATTTATCCTTTTGTTGTTGTTGTCATCGTTTTTGTATGAATAAAGTTCTCATGAATGTTCTCTGAATGTCAACTTAACATTTCATTATATTTTATGAGGACAAAATATTGTCTCTGCTGGATAAAAAAAACACTTGAACTGCAGTTTTTGGTGTGTTTTTTTCATCATTTGACATATTGCAGCTTGCAGTTAACGTTTTGCTTAAATTGTCATCCATCAAAAATGTCTCCTACTAATATTATAGCCACGTTTAACACGGGATGTAAAAGTAAATGTAATATTAATGCAGACAGTTAAGATCAAACCAGGGTTATGAGATTTTGGAGTAAAATATTTCCATTTTAGCAGATGTTTTGCAGATTTTTCACGTTCAGTTTTGGTGAATTTTGACACACCGATTTGTAGCATTCACCAATTGCAAACAACTCTGTGTCCTATAAATTAAGTTCTTATGCAACTGAATTGCAACAGCAAATACGTTTAGCTAGAAATGTAATGCTGGCTGAATTTCTCTCAACATAATGAGAAAATGTTAATTAAAGTATTTGGCAAATTGCAAAAATGTTGATACTGAACGTATGAGTGAAATGTTCAGCTCAGTCTGCATCTCCATGAACTACAGAAGGAAATATCCGGCTCTTTAGTAGCTAAATGCTTCACTACTGTATGTTCACCAGCTAGTTGCTAACTTTGTCTGTCGTTTGGTGGTGGGCAGGTAAAAGTAAAGTAGCATCTAGTCATTTGATCCACTGTTAATAAAAAAAAAAAAAATGATTTGAGCAGCTTTAATTATACCATGTTAAAATGGTCACAGTTAGTATGTTAACACACTAACATACTGTATAACATTTAGCGTGTTAGCATGCAAATGTGAGAATGTTAGTATCAATCTCAAAGTCCAGCTGAGGCTGAGGAGACTTTGGTAATTTTCTGTTGATGTATCCTGTCATGAAATGTTGGACAAGTTGATATTTTGCATGGATGAAATAACCACAGTCATTAGCGTTCATCCTCTGAGGACCATTAACATATCTGTACCATATTTCATGGCCATGTGGAGATATTTCACATTAGACTAAAGTGTTGGACCAATAATGGACAGGCCAGCTTTACTATCCCTAGAGACATGCTAGTGTGGATAATGTAACTGGAGTTAAATCATTTCAGTGCAATTTTACTTTTATCTTATTGCATCTTTGTAGTTTTAGATGAGCAAAATTGATATATTTGTCCCAAAGTTATACCTCAGTTTTCAGTTTTGTTTTGCTTTATACAACTACTGATTAACATCTGCTGCAAAAAGTCAAATCAAGTCAAATCTGTTAAGCACTCTTGACAAAACTACTTAAATATACTGGCAGAAAGCAACACAGAGCAAACTGATCAAAGAAAATGAAGCCAACAGGGCAGAGTCTGTGCCAGTTTTGTATGTGTGTCCATGTGCAAAGAACCATTGAACAGCATCCATTTGTGACAAGTGACATCCTAGTCTTAGCCTGCTTTGTCATGTCGATATTTCTACCCTGCTCTGTGCGTCAGTAAAACCAGGACAACGTCTTTGTTTCCTCTTCACTGTTCTCCATCTGTCCCCGGGCCCCATTACACCCAAACTTTGATTCAGTCTTGACAAACAGTGTGTGTACAACAGCAGCAGCAGTCGAGCAGGGTTTTGTCCTGAGATGAACTCAGCACAGCAGCAGCCATGGTGAGGGCTGCTCGCTGAGAAGAAACAAGCGGGAGGAAAAGCAAAAGGCAGGGGAGGGCAAAAAACAGACAAAGAGTAAGACAGATAAGTGGGACATAACAAATAAGAGAAGGGAAAAAAAGCCAGACAGAAAAATGAAAAGAGGAGAAAAAACAGCATGAGTGAGTGACATGGAGAGACACAATGAGCCATGAAGACGCAGAGCAACAGGAAAGCAGCATGGAAGACAAAGAGAAAGAACAGCCAGTGACAGGAAAAGCAAGAGAGGGGGAAAGATAAACAGACAAAACATGAAGAATCACAGATGGAGCACCCTCCATTTAGACTCTAAATGCTTTGCTCACAGAGAATGAGGACAATTTCTCAGGTTTTGTTGTTAAAACTGGGTGGAAACAATTAGAGATTCTGCATTGCAGAACCAATCCAAAGTATTTAGGGCGACCCTTCATATTGGGGTGTTGACATGCATTTCACTACAGAGGAGAACGGGGGAGAGAGCATCATTTTATGGTAAGGCATGTCCTTGACAAAATGTAAGGGACGTAGGTTCCTCATTCTCGCCACTGTTCAACCAACTACCGTGCATTTAGAAATCCTCAGACTTCGGTAGGCGGAGATCTCCTATTGTCTGGTATCATGAGGACAGGGACCGGGAAAGAGGGATATATCAAAATCAAGTGATAGAGAGTAAGAGGGACAACAAGACGGAGAGTGAAAAACAAAGACAAAGACATTGAGTGGGAGAAATAGAATGACATGAGGAAACACAAAGAGACTGAAGGCAAGTAAGAAGGACACGAAAAAAGAAAAGGAAGAGGAAACAGAGCCAGGAAGGGAGAGGTTGAGAGAGACAGCTTAAACTTGTGAAATTTCCCCAACTCCTGGTGATAATAGCTCTGCCGATTCAGCAGCTTAGTACCAATAAAACACCCAGGTGGTGTTCACAATTCTCTGCTTGATGGGCAAACGCTGCGTTACAAACCAATCTGCTTCTCATTGTTCTGTCTATGCTGTACTCATAATGTTCACCTACAGTAAAACAAGGAAGAAAGGGGCTGTGTAACAGTCATGTCCGAGTATCTAAAGAGCTTGATACAACTCTAAATGGGAGGTGTGACTATGAGAGACGATGAGTTATTTCACAGAAATTTACTGTATTATTTTACAGCTTTTTTTGTTTTTTCTACATTAAGTGTAAATGCCATAAAAACACAGTAAATTATTTTTATTAAAAATATTCACCATAAAATAAAGGCTGTAATCTGTAAATTAATATAATGGAATATTATAGTTTTTTTTAACAGGATTTTTCAATTACTTAATGATCTTGAATGTTACGTTACATTGAATTCTATGTAAAAATACAAATAATACACATCCTATTACTGAATGTAAAATTAAGGCAACTTTCTGTTTTTTTACTTTAAATTTAATGTAAAAAAAAAAAAGTTAAAAAAGTAAGTTTTTTAATATCAGTTTAGTCCTACAATTTCACAACCTTATCATTAGACTTGCTTTTACTACCATCATCTGAAGCTTTTTTTTTTTTTGCTAAAGATAAGGCTTTTCTTCTGAATTGCTTGCATGCGCCTCAACTGCGAGGCGCGTTGGAAAACTACAAGCAACAGTGCTTAATAGACAGAGAGAGAGAAGAGGACTCTGACTTTTTTTGCATAGGAAGAAGCCTTGTATATGTCAGTGTTCTGTACAGTCAGCTCTCTTACTCTTTGTTAGATCATTTATGCCTGATCGGAGCTTATATAAAAGCAGAACTTCGATTAGCCTCCTCTGCTCTTACTAACCAGGTTTTCACTACATTAAACCCCTGTAGGCCTAGCCTTTGAGCTGGGTTAATTCATTTGATGCTCTCTGCCAGACTGCTGCAGGTGCCATTATTTAATTAACTGGATCACCCACGACAGAGCTCAAGCCGTGTTCCTGGAGAGATATGCCTGTTGGAATCCCCTCTGGAAGAGCAAGCTGATGATATGACAGATAGCAGGCTATCAAAAGTACAATAAATGATTTCAACCATTCTCACCTCTCGTTCTCTGAGAAATGTTGGCCAGCATATATTTATATATTATATCTTATTAATTCATTTCATTCTTATGTGGGTGATCTCACACAGGTGCTGAAATCCATCTCACTTAGTAATGACACCGTGCCATGCAGAATCAATGAAATGGGCGCCAATACAGAGGAGCAGCTGCGTGCCATCCTGCGGGACTCTCCATTCAGCCTTCAGCTGGATGAGACAACCACCTCTGACAACAATGCTCTTCTGATGGCCTACATCCGCTTAAGGGCTGCCAACAGTTAGGAGATGGCTTAGGAATTTTTATCTTCCAAATATCTGGAAATAGACACCAAGGACCAGACCATTTTTAATGCACGGAATGCGTATCTAAAGGAGAAATCAATCCCGATCACCAACATGCATCACAGATGGTTGGCAGCTACCATGGCTTCACCGCTCTGCTGAAGGAGCAGGTCCTGCATATCCTCACAGTCCACTGTGTCAACCATGTGGCCAAATATAAAAGTCCACCTCTCCTCAAGTCTCTCAATATTGCAGTCAAGGCAATGAACAAAATAAAAAGCCCATGCCCAGAATGAGAAACTGTTCTGACAGCTGTGTCAGGTAAAAGATGAGAACTCTGAGCATCTTCTTCTCCACACTGATGTCCGCTGGCTCTCAAAGGGAAACTGCCTTGCTTGTTTTTGTGAGGTGTTTGACAGCATCGTGCAGTTCCTGGAGGAGGTTGATGCAGCTCCCAGGGAAAAGTTGTCATCCAGCTGTTGTGACATCATGTACCTCTCAGGCTTTTTTGAAAAAAAATGAATGAAGTCACACTAAATCTCCAAGGAAATGGAGTTACTCTGGTCCAGTCATCATCAAGTGTCACCTCCAGGCTGGATCTGTACAGGCAGAGTATAGGCAGGAGGCAGCTGACCAAGGTGATCTACTGTTTTTCAGAAACAACACTAAATAAATATATTACAATATGTAACACAGTTTTTGTTCCTGGGTAGTAAGTGTTATATTCATACTAAAGTTATACAAAAGTGACCACAAAAGATTTAGAAGCAAGTAGTTTTTCAAGATTTACGATTATTCTGTAAATCATTTTCATGAATCAGCCCCCAAATATAGTCTCCCATCATCATATCCAGTGATTCATATGATGTTTTTTGACTTTATGTGAATGAAAAGATGCAAATTCGCTTGTTTTTCCATTGGAAATAGTTCAATTTCAAAATGTAAGTCCTGGCTACAAAAGCAAAGTTTGAGAGTAATAATAACCATTTGGCTTGATATTATTATAATATTTTAGTTCTATACATATATTATGTTGTAATGTTTATTATGCATTATAAAGAAACATTTATTGGTAGACTAATTAGCAATAAAATAACAGGTTCAATATCAGATAGTCTAAAAATCTGTTGCAGGTGTCTGAGGATCTTACCGATGACCTCCTCCTCATTTACCGACCACCTGAGGATGGTTAAAGCTGACATGGAGATCTGCTTAAGGGACCTCATGGACCTCGATGTTACTCTCTGGGTGGTGCAGCCCTTTCAGGTGGACATGACTGAATGTGAACCTGCTATCCAGGAGCATCTTGTTGACGAGGCCCAGACTATTTTCTGCACCTCTAGCTGGGGCAGCATATGGGTCAGATATGCACAGCGTTACCCAGCTCTCTGGGAGAAGACCAGGCTGCTGCTTCTTGCTTTCCCAACAACATACCTTGATGAGCAGGGATTCAGCCAGGTCCTTTACATGCAGTCCAAGTACCACAATCGCTTGTACTTGACAGTCTCAGGCGCACTCAGGCTGAAACTAATTTCTCTGCAGCCCACAGAGAACCACCAAGCGCAGGGCTGACACTAACTTAAAGCAATCTAGCTTTATTTTCTTTAGTTGCCCTTGTTTTCTGTTGGAACAACTGCAGAGTGCTTCTTGTTTGGCACCTGCTGTCTGTGATCAATAACTTTGTATTTGAGTTTGTGTTTATTGGCATTCATGCTCTACAGAAGCAGAATTTACATTAATAAAAGTAGAAATATATCAATACATTACATACAACTATGCATACATTTTAAAATGCCATAAAAACAACAATATACAACACTAACACACTAAAAAGAAAAAAAAAAACACAAACAAACAAACAAAAACAAAGCCCACAGACTTCAGGTTTCCATCTTTTGTTCCATTTAGTTCTGTATTGTACAGTCTGACTGCTGCAGGCAGGTTTGTTCTGTAGCAGTCTGTTTGTATTGTCTGCTCTTGTCTGTGGGAGCAAATCAGCAACAAGACCTGATTACAGTTTGAATGTCAAATTTCTAACCGTTGCATTCGTTTAAAACTCATGAATATAATTTCTATTCACTGGGCTTTTTTTGCTCCCTGGGAAAGTAATGATAATGATGTTCTAACTGCCCAGTTAAATCAAATCTGTTATTTGGCATTCAGTGACACACTTTTTTTAATGATATAACAGAATAATAATCAACATTATTATTCAGGAAAGACAATTAGCCTACATTTTAATTGATGGGGGGCGGTAAGGGACCTGGATAATGGATAGGGGGTCGCTGGCCCAAAAAAGGTTGAGAACCACTGCAAGCAAGCACAAATCTGCCTTGATGATCTGCAGAGACGTGAAAAGAAATGAAATGATTTTTTTTTTGCTAATCGAGATGGCAGCACCCCTGGATTTAAATTGAAAATGAGAATGAAACACCTGCCCCACCCTTATGTAGATGGAAATGATCCTGATCTCATAGGTGGGTCTCTTGCAGAAACACAATGTCTGCTTTCAATTTTTTTTTTAAATGAGCCAAGACCTTTCCCCTTTTAATAGCACTATTTAAGTCTTTTGTGTTCCAGCTGGCATGCTGCATTAAACCTTCTCCTTTTACAATTGAATTACTCATAAATCCCTAAACTGGAAAATCTCAGTTTGGTTGTATTTGTATCAAAAATGGGCTAAAAGAGCAACTTTTCTAAAACGTAGGGTAAAATAGAAAAAGAGGGAAAAGAAACAAACCTAAAACACCTGCCCACCCCCGTTTGCCTTTCCCCAAAGGCAGAAAAAACCCATTCTTGCATAAAACTCAACATAGTACTATAACACTACAGCTTAACTATTAACGAGCCTAGCATTAACATATAGCCAGACAACATTAGCCTAGGTGGCTTGTTTCAGCCATTCGGCCCGCCTCTTTGCCCATTTTTGATTGGCTGGGAGTTAGACAGAGTCACGTACTGCCAAGATGGCAACAGCCAGAGCGGCTCACTTCAAAACAGCTCTTCAGAAACCAATGGGTGACATCACGGTAACTACGTCCATATTTTTATACAGTTTATGGTTTTGATGAAGCTACATCTGGAGCCACAAAAGGCTTCACACAACTCCTTTCACATTGGCTGTAGTAGCTAGTAAGACCTGTAAACAGACTTTGATGTGTAAAATCGATGGAGTTCCCCTGTTGTTGATTAAACTTGCACCCAGTGAATGAACACACACTTAATACACTGCATTGTGGTTTTTAATTAAAGGTTTTGCTGAAAAGATCTCTCAATCTAAAACTTATTTCAGAGTTTTTCACTGTATTACAGTGCTTTTTTGTTTCATTACTGGTGGTAATGTGGTACTCATCAATGTACACAAACAAAAGTATAAAATATATGATATTTCTTTCTCATTGGTGCAAGTAACACTGCTAGCACTTCATCTATAAAAGCCTCCAGAGAAAAAACTATAACCACTGTACATATTTTAGCAGACTTAACAGTTCCAAAATTCTTCATGCCTTGCCACGCTCAGCTCAGTCCTCTTTTGGAAAAGATTAAGACAAACCCTGGAAAATCAGCTGTTAATGACTCTGTACTTCAGCAATGGAATAACAATCAGAAAACTATTGGACTTGGCACACTTGGTTACTCACAATTTACCTCAGTTATTGAAACTTTGCCACAAGCTGAATGTCTGATTTAATTTTTCAGTTTTCTGCCTCACTTGTGAACTCTATACCGTCATCTTTTAACTCTCCGTGTTGTGAGCAATATTTGTAACTTGCATCTTGGTTTACCTGTTATTATTTTTATATTATGCTGTAAACAGGACACTCCTGAAAAAGACAGCTTGCTTTCTGTTAGTTTCCTCTGTAAATAAATAAAACTTTCAATTCCCAGCTGCTTCTCAGAGATTCCACTCTCCCATATATCATCACTGTCAGGTGCAAACCTTGTAACTCCAATAGAGGTGAATTGGAGGATTATACGCTTCATGGGTCGGGAAAATTCTCTGACCTCTCGGGTATCCGAAACCTTTACAAAAACACTGAGTGGTGTGAAAACTGGATTGTCTTCATGCTGTAAACAAACCCATTTTTCTTAGTTCATCAAAAGCTGACATTTCAGAGTTATAAGATTTGCATCTGAAAGGGACTATGATGGAAAAAAAGAAAGCAGCTATGAAATACTGAGTTCTCTGGTTTGCAGGCAGCTGTTTTTGTCTCACACCAGAATATCTCGGTCTGTAGAGCTACAGGCCTTTCATTGTTTGGAGCTCTAGTCGATTTATTGTCCTTGGCTTCAGCTATAATGATTAATGATGCATAGTGTGATGGTGCACTAAAGCCAACTAACACACGCTCAAAAGACTAATGTGTTCAGTGCTTTGTCTCCCCACAGACATTTTGACTTTAGATTTTACTGTCAGGTGGGTTACTTATCTTGCACAGCGTTTAGTGAAAGTGGAGCACCTGTGTGCATGTTGGGCCACTGTGTTGAAGAAAAAAAAACTGGTTTTCCATAGAGAGCTGATGAAAGCTTTTCTTCCATGTTCCTTGACTGTAGGGATCATGTAAACAGGAAACAAAGAGGAACATTATATATAATCTCTAAATTCTCCAGTTTTCTTGGCCATGTGTCGCTGTATTGTTGTTGAGCGGAGACCGTTTTCAAAGCTGTCTGTTTTTAAAGCACATGCTCGTCTCCAAATTTTGTATTCAACTTTTGAGTTGATGCTGCGCTGCAAACAGATTGGAGAGTCGCAGTAAAGTCTTTAAAATGTAAAATTTGCATTCATAAAAGTGCATTCAGTCCTTTTGATAGATCTGAGAGCTGTTTATGAAAACACTCCACGTTTGAATTGTTGCCAGTAAGAGTAAAGGAGTATAAAGTCCAGCAGCTGGCTGTCACAACAGCGTCTGACACCAACTTTGTGATTGCAGCTTGTTGCCATTATGGGAGTCAAAAAGTTTATGAAAGCAATTACAAAGAATTTTACTGCCCCATAGCACAAAATGATCATAATGTATCTGCAGGAGGATGATGGGGTTTTTTTTTTGATCAATACTGCTGACTCACTGACTACCTCAGGAGGTTTAGAGATTTCTGTCTTTCAGACAAGCTTTGAAGGTTGTTGGGACCAAAGCAAAAGTTTCAAATGTAACTGTGGTTCTACAAATTATGGCTGATTTTGAGATCAATCAGTGGTTGTTTTTAGGAAAAACAGATGGAAAACAGGCTCACATGGGCGAGATTAGAGCCACTAAGCATTACAAGGCTACCAGCAATTAGTTGTTACAGGATATGTTTGGGTTTTTTCAGGTCTATCTTAAGACAATACACATGGCATATACAGTACATTGAGAGACCTATTGATTTAATAATTTCCTCTCCCCATACTGGTTATGAATTGATATTTGGAGAGCAAATACCTCCCTCCCCTCATTTCCTGTCAGTCTCTATTAGAGGTGTACCCGAATACAAATACATTATTCGGCAAAGCACAAATAGTGGGGTTTTTTTGTTGTTGTTGTTGTTTTTTTTTTTTTACGAATATTTGTTTCATACAAATATTCGTAATATTTGTTTCATACAAATATTCATAAAAATTATTTGTTTTCGTGAAAAAAAACAAACATGTTAAATACCAGCACACAGGTCGGTTACATCACTATCTCAGTGTCTCTCCTCTGCTCCGCAGTTATGTCTATCAGCAGGTCTCAACGAGGGGAGTCACATCCACCTGCTACATGGCGCACATTTCCTAATTTGGACATCAGTCCCGGAGTTGGCGGTGTTCCCCAGAGATAAAGCTGAACTACTGACACAAATGAAGTGCTCCCAAGGGAACCATAACAAACAAAAGATTAATGACCAGCATTTCTCTGTTATTTCATGTGTTACCGTCTTTAATCATTGCAGTTCTCTGATGGCTTCAGCTAGCTTACTCACTTTGTTTTCTGTCCACTAGCAGGTCAGAGAAGCCAGAGAGCTGCTAATGTTGCAACTCCTGATTCATTAAGAGGTTAGAAACGATGTGTAATATTTTGGAAAATCTGCAATGTTATCTCAAGATACACTGCTGATGTACTTTTGGGAAACGCCATCTCTTAAAGCAATTTTATGTAACATATGATGAGCAGCAGCCAACTAAGTAAGACAACCAAGTAAGACTGTAGCAGCAACATCCCAGGTGTTTTATTTCTTTTCAGTTCAACTTATTATTTGTGAGAAAACTGGTACTTTTTCATTTAAAACTGATATAATCTCACTTTAAAGGCCGTTTCTAGGTACAAATTGTGTAATTTTATGAATTAGAAAGAGTATATCATTAATAAAGGAACTAAAAGTTTGACAAAACTGTAATTGACCCTGACTTGTTAATCGTGAAAACAACATAACACTTAAGAAAAGTAGCAGTGAATATATTTAATACCCTTCTCTCAAGTTCATTGGACCTCCAACAACAACAAGAATTTCCATTTAAAACACTTAAATTGCAGCAATTTCCTCTTCTTGATTGTCATGTAATTGATGTGAGTTCAGAAAAAAAATGTAACTCCAGTCAATCTAACTTGAAACCCGGTATGATGAAGGGCTCTGCATGGCTGCACTTGTGTCATTATAAAAAAAAAATGGTTGGACAGATTTAAATACCCCTTTGTAGAATTTCTCCATGAGTCTCCCTCTTGGCTGCCTTCACACCAAATCACTGCTGGCATTGATCAACAGAAGTTGACTATTTATGCTTGTACGGATGCCAGTTTCCCAGAGCAGTGATTAACATTTGGAGAATAAAAATGGTCTGACAAGATGTCCTCTTAAACCGTCTCACTCATGCACTTCTGCTGTGGGAGTTGAAGAACAGGTCAATTTAGCAAATGTATATATTCTAATATCTTATATACAGTTGAACGTTCTGTCAAACAAAAACAGATGTGTCAAAAAAAACCCTGCCAGATGTGCTCATCTGAGTTAACTGGTTATTGCGTAACGTTAAATTGAGCCTATGGTGGTGTTTCCACTCGGACATCGCCCGCCACGCCCTCCACCTCCATTTCAGTGGCTGTGTCTCACTTCAGGGGGGACGCAGTCCTTCGAAGGACGCGGTCTACAAAGGCGTGTCCTCTGTAGAAGACAGCAGAGGCCGAACCGAGCGTTGTTTAGTGAGACAGTCTGGTCTACAGAGGATTTCCTATTTGCGTCACCAGCTGTTCCCACCGCTCCTGTCGCCTAGCAACCTCGACAGCTGCAGTTGACAATCGGGACACAGCTAGTAGAAACGGAGCCAGAAATTCTCATTTTATTATTGTTACTACTTGTATTATTGTTATTATTTCTATTGTATTATTATTATAGCAGCTGCACCGGGGACTCACTGACCAGCTGAACCTAAGTACACATAAACACATTATCTAAGGCCTAATATTTATAAAACTGAGTTTGAGACTTTTTGAGGACCTGCAGACACCCTGTTACTCCACTACAAGGAATAAGACTGCTGTAAATGAAATAACTAATGTATTTACCAATTACTTTATTTTAATTCATTCATTCAATATTTTTTATTTTATAACTAATCTCTCAAGTAGAAGAGCCTGTCCATCCTCTCTCTCTGCAACCTCATGTCTTCTTTCTTCTTCTCTCTTTTGCTTAAGTGGTTCTCTGGCGTCCGAGGACAAGAGGAAGCAGTACAGTCATTCTGCAGTTGGAACAGCAGCATACTGCAGCTCAGTTTCCACAAACCTACCTGACTGTACAGTGACAAAATCATCTCAACTCAAGACTCCACTGACACTTCTTCCTCTCACAAAATAATAACCTCACTGACAGAGAGATGAAGTTAATTAAGTTATTCAGTCTGTAATGTAGCTACAATAAAAATCCTAACTTTTATGTAGTTTAATAGAATAAAACAATATATTTATGTAAATTTGGTGATATCTGTACATTTAGAGCAACAGAGGCAGCGCTGTCAAATTTATTTATATAGCACATTTCATACGGCAAGCGTAAACTTAATGTGCTTAAAAACAAGTAAAGATCATATATAACATTACATATATAAAACAAATAAGATAAAACATAAAATAAAAAGATGTTACATATGTAAAAACATACAAGACAGCATAAAAAAATTAGAAGGTCAGAAGGTATTATTATTATTATATTATTATTATCATTGTTAAAAGAAATAACAATAATAATACTGTTGCTAAAAAGAAGGTTTTACCCATTAACCTGACTAAAAGCTTGTGAAAAAAGATGTTTTTAGTCTGCTTTTAAAGGAAGACACTGTCTGAATTCCAAAGAGTCGGACCATAATGGCTGAAGGCACCATGAGCTGATTTATTCTAGGTATGGTGAGGAGACCTTTATTTGATGGTCCCAAGGGTCTGTCTGGTGTGAATTCAGAGAGCATGTCAATAACGTAGGAGGGAGCAAGGCCGTTCATAGCTTTAAAAACCATAAGAAGTATTTTAAAATCAATTATTTGCTTTACTGGGAGCCAGTGAGGAGAAATTAAATCAGGAGTGATATGTTCATTCCTTCTGGTTTTGGTTAATAGTCTGGCTTCAGCGTTCTGGATAAGCTGGAGTTTATTAAGCGTTTGCTTTGCCAGTCCAGCAAAGAGTCCATTACAATAGTCTAGTCGACTGGAAATGAATGCGTGAACCAACTTTTCGGAATCTGACTGTGACAGGAAAGATCTGACTTTGGATATATTTCTAAGATGATAAAAAACATGAAGCTTCACTTTACATTCAGACAAACTAATGTTGCAGCTACGATTGTCAGATTTCCAACATTTATCCTCTGAAAAGGAATTATATCATATATCAAAATGCTACGGAGACATTAGAGTCAGCGGTAAATCACCAAAGAGCTGCACAGATCAGTTCATCAGATCATCTTCTCCACCGGTCGATCATCTCAGGAGTCGATCTGCTAGCAGCTGAGATGATGCTGGTCATCATTTGGATAAACTGACCACATATGAGGAATCTAAATGGTTACTTTCTCCCCTGAAAAAATATTGAACATATTATATATACGTATTACTACAGCGAAAATTACAGCAGCTCTAAGCCTGGCTCAAAGTCTTCGCTATATCGCTGCAGGTTGGTGCGAAATGCATTCTGGGATAGGTTGGGCCATGAAGGATCCATCTGTTGGATCCTCCAAATTCAGAAAAATAAGGTCCGCATTTGAAGGAGCCTTCGAAATGGGACATCCTTGGTTGCCAGCCTTGGTTGTGTGAGTGGAGACGTGTGTTCTGGACTCAGAGCAGAGCAACACCTGCAGCACCTCATGTCTGTAATCAAGCCTCTACAAAGACTTGGATCTGCCACTTTCATGCTGCCAAATTGTAGCTTCTGCACGGTCAGTCTACACTGAGCCAGTTTTCCTGGTGTTGCCTGTTTTTCCTCTGGCCTTCATTTCCCCCCCTGCTGTCCTGTCAACCCCGGTTCCAGCTCTTCATTTCATCTTGTTCTTTCCTGTTTCCTTGCCCTGGATCCCCACTCTTCCCAGCTACCTCCCCAAGCCCCAGTCCCAGTTTCCCAGTTACCGGTCCAAGCTTCCCCAGACCTGCATTCTCTTATTCCCTTATATCCCTGTTTCCTCACCTTTTCCCAGAAAACTGTAGATCTGCTGCAACTTTCAGTTCTTTTAAATCGCAGCTGAAGACTTTTCTGTTTGTTTTCTGTCATTAAACCATATTGAGGGTTAATATTTTACACTGCACTGTTACTTTTATTCTCTTGTTTTATCTGTCTTATTCCCTTTTTAGCTTATTTTTATTTCTAAAACACCTTTTAATTGTTTTTATATGTCTTTTTACTTGTGTTGCTTTTATATTCTGTTTTAATGCTTTTTAAGCACTTTGAATTGCTTTGTTGTTGAAATGTGCTACACAAATAAACTTGCCTTGAGTGTCTGCAAATGGATTCACCTGCTCGGCACCACTGAACAATTTACAGTATTAACAAAAATGAACTGAAACAAAATTTGTTGAGGACATATCCTCCTTTGCAGCGATGCTTTCTGCTCATTCAGACTATGATCACAGAACTATGCAGACATCTGATAATGCATCTTTATTTGTTAATTTTGTCCCATTGATCTGGCACTTTCAGCCACTGAAAACAGTTTTTTGAAGAGCACCTCTAAAGTGGATAACTTGATTTATTTATTTATTGAATGGGACAGTGTGCGGTTTGAAACATTAAAGACGCACTGCACCAGAGTTGACTTGAAGCTAATTTGCACGCTTCTCAGAAAAGGTGGATATATAACACTCCTGTGACAACATCTGTAATAAGCTATACTGACGCACAACATATGTGATCACAGAGGAGTTGGAAGCGAGGCGCCAGGCATACATCACTGCCAAAAGGCAAAGAAATATTTTCAGTGTTTGCATTCTTGTGAGGTTCCTTCTACGGGCTGGGAAAACGTTCCACACAAAGTCACAAGAATCAACAGCACTTGTTGTTCCTGCCAGCTTGAGCTTAAAAGTGCTAATCAGAGAAATCATCTGCCAAAGTGTTTTTCTGGAATGAAAACTTGCGGGCACATTGCTCTGGACGCCGCATAGATGATGGCCATTCGGTTTAAAGTTGCTTCTGGAACGAGTTGACCACAACTGTCGCCATGTTGTGTATATTGTGTGGGATTGTGTTATAGCACTGTATCCAAAACAAGGGCATGGTGGGTGGGGTTGGGGAGAAGAACCAGATGTGGCTACTGGCAGATGGTTCGTGAGGAGATCCTCCAAGCTTGGATAGTGCCCACTACATGACATCAGTACCAGATGGTTTACTCATTAACACCCAACCTCTCAAAACATACAGAAAAGGCTGTGCTGAAAGTCAAAAAGTCGACATACCGACTGCTGCTGCTCTACGGCACAAGTGTTGGATGATGGCAATTAAGCCTAATTAGTCAGTGTAACAACATTATCCAGTCCTCGCCATTTGGGCCAAAAGCAAGACGTACATTTTAAAAATACTGCGCATCCACTTTGAATTTAAATAGCTTGTAAGGATGAAACCAAGGAATCCAGTTACAGTATCTGAAGTCTCTATTTTTTATAAAATATGTGATAAAACTTCTCACTACGTTGCCATCTCTACAGTGATAGAGCTTGGCACACTTGTCTGCTCCACTACAGTTTGATCCATGTGTTGTGACGCCTGCAGCGTCCTGGTTTGGCCCCCCACCATCAGGTGACCAGTAGGTATTAACAGCATAGCCTCTCGTTTTTTACAGTCTCAATACAGAGAAGAAAACACTTTAGTGACATAAAGGCGAGGTAACTGAGACAGGAACGCACAGATGAGCATAAATAATTACTGTCAATGCAGATTTGTCAATATCTGATATATATACATTCCCCTCTCAATCACTTATGTTGCTTTTTGCTGAACATTTCATTAATCATCCTCAAAAAATGCAAACTTTGTAAGAGTTAATGGAGCGTCAGTGCTTACACAAGCTTTTCTGTAGCCTACTTGATATATCAATCATCATAGTCTTTGTTTTAATTTAGACTAGAAGTGAAGAATCTTGTTCAGTATGACTTCAGATACCAGACATATTAATTTAAATGTCTTCATACCTCCATAATATGTTTTTTTTTAATAATATCCAGTCATATTTATGAGTAAATAAATTGCAAAAGATTTATTTTCCAGCAGTAAAGCAAATATGTTTATGAAGAACTTTAATATAGATCAGAAAATTCCACTTCTCATAATAAAGGAATTCCTTTTAAATGAAAGTTGAATGTACGTCGTGAGCTGTTTACAATCCAATCACTGACTGTCAAATCAAAGGACGACAGACAAAACACAGTCAAGACAAACAAGATAACTGCTTAATAAGAGTTGACGTTATGTTTATAGACCAGATCCTGTCTTCAATCCTTCTGTTGACCCTTCATGACAAACGTCTGAGCAGCTGTTGTACTGAAGAGCTGAGAGCTTTCACCGGAGCTAATAAGTGTTTATAAGTGTTTGATAGGTTTCTGCTCTCCCCGATTCCAGTTCTTGGCAAAAAAAACCAACAACTCACTTTTAACATTATGAAAAGTTTGCAAAAATATGACACAGCCTGTAAACACTAACACAGCTCCACTACTTCATGAGAAACAGATGTTTCAGTTCACTCAGAGTCAAGAACCTCCTCCATCTCTCCTGATATTCAGCTTATCACAGGGAGGAGGCGGGACGCGGTGTGTTGTTTCAACTCCGGCTTTAAGACATTTCAAACAATATCATCGACAGCTACGAGATGTCGTAACGGCTGAACCCCTTTTTGAGCCCCTGAAAAATCCAGCAGGAATTACTGGAAATTCAAACAAAACATGAGAATAAGGAGACAAAGCTCAGATTTTGTTTCTTGCATTGCAGTAGATTATACATGTAACTCTGCAGACAAATATAATTGTTTTAAAATCACTGCTTTTACTTTGAAATCGCTGCACTTAGCATCAAACCTTTGCTGACGGTACACAGCAGGTTATTTAAATATTTTTATGCACACACAAACAACTGAAAAAATCCCATCGGGACTAAATTAACTCTTAGATATTTGTAATGATGCACAAAGCCAACAAAACTGGGAGTCAAAAATAACTGCAGGCAACTTCTGAACACAACACCGTGTTAGTATGTAATGCAACACAAAATGCAGCAAAAGTGGCTTTTTTTTATAAAAATAAATATGCTTGTGAAGTAAATTGCTGTAGCTATTAGGGGTGTGTCCAAATACAAATACATTATTCGGCAAAGCACAAATAGTGGGTTTTATATGAACATTTGTTTCATACAAATATTTTAAAAGTTATTTGTTGGGGGTGTCCCCCAGAGATAAAGCTGAGCTACTGACACAAGCAAAGTGCTCCCAACGGACTCTCCAAACCTGTTGTTCCCCTTCTCCTTTAAACGAAGTTAGGTTGTGATAAATAGGCAATAAATGAAAAGTGAAAAGCAATAATTGCCTTTGAAGTTCCTCCCTACATATTATATGGTGTGCTGTCTCTGTGTTATGGGTGTATAAATAGGTAGAGGTCTGTCTGTAATGAGGCGATGAGTAAAGTTTTAGCTCATCAGTCAGCCTAGTCGTCTATGATCTGGGAGACTCCAGTTCAAGACCCGATGTGGGGACCTCCTTCATAAGGTAGTTTATTCATGGACACTTATTGTAACACTTAAATTTTCTAAAATTAAAAATGTGATAAAAACAAAAACAGGATTTTTAAGCCTCTTTCCTCTTTTATTCAAACACAAATACAAATATGAATAATTTTGCTGCCTCAACAAATACAAATACAGATACAGATACTGGGATCTCTGCACATCCCTGAATATATACACATACATATGTCTACTTTGCATTTGTTTCGAATGTAATACTAATAGCAAAGTTTGTATCTGTGATGAAGTTCAGGTCAGGTTCTGGAGAACAGGATGACCCAATTCAATAAATCAGTGCTGAACATTTCAGTGAAGGATCCAGGAAGTAAGATAATGATTGGTGGTTCAATTCAGCAGAAAAGGGGGCAAGGCCAAGATCAATTCTTTATCCAGCAGCAGAGCTGTTCTGAGAAAAAGAGAAATGGCATCATGACCAACTCCAACTATCATCTACAGGGTAATTGGGTATCATTTCCTCAGACTGTGCAGAACGGAGGCCGCCAGGACGTTCTAGAGAGCTATCCCAGAGGGGAAACTGAGCTAAGCCTTAAACAAGCCCTGAAAACTGCAGATTGAATGATCATCCATGGGTTTAACTACAAAAAGAAGACTCTGTTATGGCTGGCAAGAGATACTTTTCAAAATAATCCTCCAGTATGTGCTATCATTGAAATACATTAACCATTTGTCTCAAAGTTGAGATTGAGGTCAGGGTGACAACAAGTAGGTGATACTCTGGTTTTTCTGTTCGTCGATGGTGGCTAATATAGAGGCTAATAATGGACTTTTAGTTGTTACTGGACTGCACTCAACAGAACCGTCATTAGCTGGATTTAATCAGGCTTGCGTGAAGAATGCCTCAATCTGGATAAGCAGACTTTTTCCCTCCCAAACAAAACATTGGCCCAAATCGTTCTTATACTGTTTCAGATGTCTTGAATGTCGTCGTTCATCACGCAGACATCGGAGGGAATGTGCCAAAGCAACAGTTTTCATCTGCATAAAAAACAATATTAGATTATTTTTTCATCAGTGGGAGACTTCAAAATAATACCGAGGGCAGATTGTTGATTGCTGCCTAAGGTTTATGTAAAGTGATACTTTGATGTGCCTACATCTATTACATCTATCTATTACAGCCTTTGTTATGTGTTCATGCAAACTATCATTTTAATTTAATGTAATTCTATTTATTAAACAGTGTTTGCACTTTTAAAAGAGTAAAATGACAGACATGCATTTGTTCTATTTACTTACATCCATGTTTAATCAGAGTAATTGTTTGAAAGAAACATAACAATGTTTTTTGTAATTATTATTATTTTACATCATGTTTGCTCTGTCTACTTTTTTCACAACAATGTATCACTGAGTACAGAAGACATAACATTAACTGATGCCATGGTATGAATTTAAACATATTTTTATTAGAGAGAGAAAGGTAGAGTTACTTTGTGCAGTTCTGCTGTGAAGCACAAAAAAACCACCAGATGTCTGGAAGATGCAACAATCTAATGTGAAGTTCAGTTTTCTGTCTCAGTATCTGACGGACGACAGTTTAACCACAACATGTCAAATATCCTCCAATCACATTCAAACAAGCTTTAACAGCAGCCATGTTGGAAATCTGATCTCAGAGCTGCTCAAACTGATCATCCGACAACCAGACTGTTGATCGATCAGGTTATTAATTAGATGTCATGACCTCAAATTGCAACTGATCTGAGAGAAATGCAGCTTCATTCTGACTGAGGGTTAAAATCAGGCTGAATGTGCACAGAGTCCGTCTGGTGTAAGAAAACTCCCAGCATCCCCCTTGTCTGTGTGAGGGAAGAACGATCCAGCGCTGAACTGACTGGTCTCACAGTTTAATTAAGAAGGGAATAAATGTGATGTGTAATTTTTTAGCATTTGTTCAAAATCCGTTGTTAAAATATTCAATCTCAAGAAAACATCATCATCATCACAATGATTGTGTGTTTTTAATTGTAAAATTAAAGACATTGAGGGACGTTTTCCCCCCAGTTCAGTTTATTTAATGCAGCAGGAAAGAGGAACATTTACTTTTAGAGACTTTAAATAAGGCACATTTTTGTCAAAAATCATCAATAGCTGTTTTTTTTTTTTAAATTTGGACTGGCAAAAGAAAATTCATATCTACATTCAGACGTGTTAAAATTTTTTTCTTTTTTTTTTCATTTTTTGCTTTGTAAGTTTCTCATGAATGATTAAATTCCCATTAGTTTGAGTTATGAAATCAGTGCACATTTTAAATTTCAGCAGCAACTTTATCTTGTTGAAATTAGAGACTTTAACTTTTATAAGGCACATTTCTGTCAAAGGAAAATGAAAATCAAATCATTGATAGCTGTTTTTTTTTTTTAATTTTGACTGGCGAAAATTTTAAAGAAAATTCATATCTACATTCAGCCATGTTAAATATTATTTAATTTATTTCTTACTTTTTTTGCTTTGTAAGTTTCTTATGAATGATTAAATTCCCATTAGTTTGAGTTATGATATCAGTGCATAATTCAAAATTATTTTAGATTTAAACAGCAACTTTATCTTGTTGAAATTATATTTTTATCCTACTTACAATACTTTAGGATGAAGTCAGTGTAGAGTCTTCATTGAGTACCAAAGACACACAATCAGTTCCTCCTAATTTTTTATCATAATCACATTTATAATTTTGATCTTTTGACCCTTGGTTATCTTTTTATAGATATGGGGGTTTCTCATCGTATCAGTTCTGTGTTTATCAGCAGCAATCGAGGCTCATGATCATCATCTCTCTCCTCTCAGTCGCTGCCTTCCTCTGATCTCATCTATCTGCGGCTCAAATTAAATCACTAACTTGATGTCGGCTCCAGCAAAACACGATCACTCAACTGAGTCAGCAGAGTCCCACAGATTCACTTCTCCGCCAGCGTCGGCGTCTAAATGAAATGCCAATCATTCTGCTTCGCTCCGGAGGGAATTTACAGTCGGACGCGTCTCTGTGTGGCTGCGGGTCACAGCGGCAGTTTGTCAAGTGTGAATTTATTGGCCCTAAAACAAACAACGGGGCCCGTATTTCCTGAAATAGTCCAGTCAAACCAATCGGCTGCCACACAAAGCCAGTGAAGAGATGAAAGATTATAAAAGAGGAAACCTTCACCTTTCATTCATAGCATGGCAAGAGAAAATACTTTTCCCTGATTAGATGTGTCCGGTGTTCCCTAAAAATTGTTTTACCACCATCCCATTATTATTCTATTATTATTCAATTCAATAAACTTTATTTGTCCCTGAAGAGCAATTCAAATGATCCAATATTTCACCAATAAATCAAAGATTAGAGAAAAAGTCCACAAACTGAAAACAGATTTGTGTATCAGAACTTTGTTTTTTCTTCTTTCCTCTCCCATTAATCATCTCACGACCCCTCAGATTTATCTGCTGACCCTTTGGAGGGGCCCGACCCCTAGGTTGGGAACCAATGGACTAAACTAGCTAACTGTATATAAAGTAGTGTAAACTAGCTCCACCTCCAGCAGCTACAACAGTAACATGCTGCTCTAACACTGATGCTTCACTATTAATAATCTAATGATGTCATATATAATAATATATCAGTCAGAGGGACCAAACCACTACTTTTACTGCAATACTTTAACTACATCAAGCTCATAATACTTATGTACTTTTACTGCAATACTTTAACTACATCAAGCTCATAATACTTATGTACTTTTACTGCAATACTTTAACTACATCAAGCTCATAATACTTATGTACTTTTACTGCAATACTTTAACTACATCAAGCTCATAATACTTATGTACTTTTACTGCAATACTTTAACTACATCAAGCTCATAATACTTATGTACTTTTACTGCAGTACTTTAACTACATCAAGCTCATAATACTTATGTACTTTTACTGCAATACTTTAACTACATCAAGCTCATAATACTTATGTACTTTTACTGCAATACTTTAACTACATCAAGCTCATAATACTTATGTACTTTTACTGCAATACTTTAACTACATCAAGCTCATAATACTTATGTACTTTTACTGCAATACTTTAACTACATCAAGCTCATAATACTTATGTACTTTTACTGCAATACTTTAACTACATCAAGCTCATAATACTTACGTACTTTTACATCAGGAAGTTAGATGCTGAGATTAAAGATACAAACTGCTTCAGGATCAAATATGTTTCTCCTTCAGACTGTCGAGTAATGAGTAAATGTAAATGTAATTACTTTTACAATGACTAATTTGTAATCAGTAATTAATAACAATTTTCAAATAACTTGTCCAACACTGTTATTAAGGGCCAAGAAATATCTGAACTTTCTTGCCTGATATCAGACAGAATTGTTAACTCTTTAAGCTGAAATTATACCTTCTGCATTCGCAAGTACGCCAGGGTCCACTAGGGTCCACTAGGGTCCACTAGAGTCCACTAGGGTCCGTGTGACGTAAATTTTGTCTTCAGAGGGAGTACACGTAGGCTCTGTGCGGACATCTGCGTACCTTCAATTAACGCTGTCTTTCTGTGGACGCTGATCTACTGCACATGTGTGGAACGTGTCCTCCAAGCAGATTCAGAAAATAGTATAAACAGAGCTACGTGGTGTCAGTCGCCAGAGGAAACGTTGGCGTTGAACATTTCTGCAAACCACAGAAACATTGAACATCTACATTTCAACACGTGTAATACATATCATACCAACATTTCTACAAACGTAGCATATTAACATTTCTACCTGTTGAATAATGATGTTTTATGGTGTGACAACGCTGTGGTTAAGGTCTGGTTAGGGTTAGCGATAGACCATGGTTTGGGTTAAAATAAAAATAAAAAATAAAACAAAAACGGCTGATGTCTCACTAAAAACACCCGGTTTTGTCGGTTGAAACAGGAAGCGGACATTGGTTTCGGTTTCGAGGTGGTCTCGAACCGTGTTCCCTGCTGATTTCCAACTTGCTGCCAACAAACTTACTAACCATGTTAATATGATACGTATTTCACGTGTTGAAACGTAGATATTCAACGTTTCTGTGGTTTGCAGAAACATTCAACACCAACGTTTTATTCTGGCGACCAGGCTGTGTCCGCAGCTGTCCGTGTTCGCATCCACTCGGGAGTAAATCTGTAGCGTTACACTCCATTTCCAACTTCAGTCTGACATTTGCTTCCACTGTAACCGATTTCCGTGGCGGAAGTGGATTCGATTTTCCCTAATCAATCGATAGAGACCAATGTATCCATTTGAAACGTATAATAGTAGTAATTCCAACATACTGGTTTTGTTGGGGTTTTAAGAGTAGAGCACAGCGAAGTAAAAACAAACTATGATGTCGGGCGACATTGAGAAGACATGCTGTCTATGTAAAATACATTTGTTAATCTAGGGGGGTCAAATCTCCCACGGCGCTTACTGGATAATCAGTTTATCATCCGATAATCCACCGTTTCATGTCATGATGCCAGAACAGAATCAGTCAACTCAGTGGGAGGATTCAAAGGTCTGAACCAGGCAAAGAGCTTCCAGTTTCCCAGTATAAGCATTACAGCATTAGCAGGGACAAGGAGACCAGAAGTGGACGTTGAAAACTGGGGAAAATAAATGTATATTAATGGATTATGGATAAGTGTCCATATATAGAAAATGATGGACGTATACCTGACTCAGAGGTCACTGGTTTGATCTGATTGAGTCCTCTGGGTTCTCTTTGTCTAAAGGCCTGAGACGTCTTTCAGTCGGCGTGTTGAATGTGATTATGAATCTCTATTAATGAGCTGCAGACTCTGATCTCTCTCTCTCTCTCTTTACCTCTGCAGGTTGTCAGCTGCTCTGTCTAATTTCAGCGATGCTTTTTATAACCTTGACACACTTAGAAAGATGACACCGCCGCTGCCGCCGCCGCCGTCTGCACCTCCTGCTGCAAAATATCGGTCATAGCCTACGGGCACCTGTGCTCCACCGTTACCGGGGTTGTCACGGCAACTGTACCCATCAAAAATTCAGTTAAGTGGAGCAAAATGACTTTAATTAAGTTCGCTTCAGTCAGAGCAGATCTGTGATTCTGGAGCCACATGATCACAGTGTTCCTCTGCAATGTTTCTCCTCCTGCAGAGCGGCACTGATGCCAAAACCATAATTTTGATTTATTTCAGAGCTCATGAGAGAGAAAGAGAGAGAGAGAGACGGACAGAAAGAGATAGAGACACCACTTTGGAGTGATTGCATTCAGCTCCATCTGTTTGTTATGCATTAGCCGAGCACAATCGAGCACTTTTCGAGCAATCTGTTGCAGAGAAATGAACGGCCTCGGGCGATTCAGGTGCAGCGAAGGAAAAGAGGAGTGCCGTCTGCTGATCCACGACTCCATTAAGACGTTTTCATCGCAACCACTTCCTCTTCTGTGCCAGAAACACTTGAATAACCTGCAGATATTTCCTGAGGAGTCTCTGTTGCTTGTCAAATTGAGATTGACTTGTCAAATCCGTTCTTTCAGCCGCAGTAATATGCATTAACACCATCAGAGGTAGGATTTACATTACACGCAGCAGGAGTGGATTTTGAGGTTGTTTTTTTTTTCCCTTGAGAGAGTCAATCTGTCTGGCTGCAATCCAGGAAATGTTTTCTCTAAAATTATCCACATAAAGCAAACACTAAGAGGTCTACAGTGACAGTCACAAGACCACAGAAGAAGAAGAGGAAGAGGGAGTGATACCTGACACAAGAGGAATAAAAACATTTTGCTTTTTTAAACTCTTGGAAAACAATAGTTAGTGTGGTAGAAAGTAGGGATGTGCAGAGATCCCAGTATTTGTATCTGTATTTGTTGAGGCAGCAAAATAATTTGTATTTGTATTCGAATAAAAGTGGAAAGAGGCTTAAAAATCCTGTTTTTCTTTTTATTATTATTATCCTTGCAGACAGACCTCTACCTATTTATACACCCACAACACAGAGACAGCACACCATGCAACATGTAGGGAGGAACTTCAAAGGTGATTCTTGCTTTGCACTTTTCATTTATTGTCTAGTTTTTTACAACCTAACTTTGTGGAAAGGAGAAGGGGAACAACAGGTGATGGAGAGTCACTTGGGAGCACTTTGCTTGTGTCAGTAGCTCAGCTTCATCTCTGGGGAACACCCCCAACAAATGTATGAATGTATGAAACAAATATTCGTATAAAACCCACTATTTGTGCTTTGCCGAATAATGTATTTGTATTCGGGCACACCCTTAGTAGAAAGTTAATTTAAAGCTGCGTGAATTCATGTTTTGTTTAGTTTGGGGGGCAGCGTAACGAGCCGTAAACGCAACATCTGACATATTAACATCTTATAAAGTTGTTACAGTTGACATGTTAGCAAACACAGAGCAGCATTATCATCCCGCTGATGTACATTTACTCAAGGTTACTGCACTTATGGACAATTTTGATACTTTAACACTTGAGTATTTCCGTTTTATATCACTTTCTACTTCTACTTCACTACATTTCAGCTTTAATTACTAGCTACTTTTCAGACATACGACAAGCTAATAAAATACAAATCATTGTATCGTTGCAGATACTTTAACTACATAAAGCTGATAATACTTCATTCCTTACTTACTTAATACTTTAACTTAGGATTTTTTTACTTGTAATGGAGTATTTTTACATTGTTGTACTGGTACTTTTACTTAAATAAAGGACTTGAGTATTTAAATAAACTGAGTAACACTAAACATGCCATAAAACCAAAACTAGGAGCTAAAAGAGTCTAAAAAGCTTCATAGAGCTGCAGAGTTGAGTAATATGACTCATTTCATATTACATAGAATCATTTGATCCATTATTAATATGAAATATTGATTAGTGCAGCTATAAAGGGACAAAAAACATGAATAAAAGGAAGCATCACTCTGCAACTATACTGTGACACTGAAAAGACTCCATAATGTTTCATAATTATTCAAATATGGAAGCTACAGACAAATTAAACGTGTCCACCTGCTTCTGCGTTGACGCCAAATAAATGTTGTAAAAAAAAGAAAAATGTCAGTAAACACGTTTAGAGTCATTCTGTGGTTTAAATGGTTCATCTGTTCATTTATTTCATCCTGCTGTTGAGAAAACTGTGAAAAGAAAAGTTTGTGAAAAGAGTGTTGTGAGTTATGGACATGAATAATGTGCAGGTATAATGTGTCCTAAAGGAAAATGTTAAAGTTTCTGTAATTACTTTCTCATTTCATTCATTCATTTGAGGGTTATATTACATATTCTTTAAGTTTTATCTCTCTGAATGAATTATATATATTTCTATGAAGCTATAGTGGCTGTTTTACCGTATTCCAACTTCCTATGCCACTTATTCTGTAAAGTATCTTACTTTTTGACTCATGTTCTACTAAATTAAATCCAATTTTCTTGTGAAAACCCAAATCTACCGCAAGGCAGGGAAAACACTGAATGAAAATATATTTAAGGTTACATTAAAGGACAGTTTCAAATTCTCAAATGTGTCTTAAAACAACAGTCAGGGGCCCAGATGAACATTAAACATGTTTTTCTTGCTGTAATCATTCCTCCTGTTCATACTGACCATTAGAAGATCCCTTCATAATGACCTTACAATGGAAGTGATGGAGGACAAAACCCACAGTCCTCCTTCTGTGCTTAAATGTATTTAAAAGTTTATCTGAAGCTAAAATGAAGCTTCAGCGTCCAAATGAGTCAAATCAAGTAGATATCTTTCAACGTTACAGTCTTTTTAGTACCAAAGTTCCTCTTTTTGTTACTATACTTCCACCTGCAGCTCAACAGGGAAACACTGTCCGAGGAAACACAAAGAGAGAATTTGATGCTAAAAAGACTGTAAATGTGTCAGATATCCACTTGATATGACTAACTCAGACTGCTGAAGCTGAATAGAAGCTTCACATCAACTTTTAAATGACTGTGTGGACACACTGTGGATTTTGGCCTCCATTACTTCCATTGAAAACACATTTGAAGGATCTTTTAATATCCAGTATGAACAGGTGGAATGATTACAGCGAGGAAAACCTCTTTCACTGTTCATATGGACACATGACTGCTGGTTTAAGACACACTTGATAAATTGTGAACCTGTCCTTTAAGCCTGTTCCACTACTGACTTGATGTTATATTTCTAAACTGAGGATGTGAAGCCTGGTTTTTGTCCATCCTCCGACTTCAGAGCGATCCAGAAAAACGTTTCCTGTGAACGTAATCCAGGTAGCGATTACATTTACAAACGCAACATAACTGGGGAAAACAGTTTAGCTGTATATGAACGTCATTTCTAGGACACAGTGTAGCTCACTGATGCGTTTTTTAATATTTTTTTGTACAGCACAGAGGAATAAGATATATCAGGCATTGATACACACACGATACTTGTCAGGAGATCAGCCCGAGGCTCTGGACTCCCTGCCTGAGGTAATAAAGGCAGGCCGAGTCAGTGGCTTCTTTCAAATCTAAGCTCAAAACTTAATGCTAGTTTTATTCTGTTTTATGGGTTTTACTATTCTTATATATTGTCAGGTCGGCTTTTATTCTTTTATCACTGTGTCCACTGAATGACTGAACAGTTTTATTTTCATGTCTGTACATTTAAGTTTTTGTATCAACCAAATATATTTACATGAACCATCCCTCTCTGACTTATTCAGACACATTAACCAATAAAAAACCAAACAGTAGAAATTAACATATGTTAGACAAAGCCCCACAACACAAATAAAACTAAGTATGTACGAGGATTTTATATTTCTTCTCATATTTGATGCCTTATAAATAATCTGTAGTCAGAAAAGGCAGGTGCTCACTGATATCAGAGAGTTTTCTAGAACATCGTCTTCAGGCCTGGAAACTGTATTCATGTGGAAATGTTAACGTTAAGTGTGTGTGAATGGAGCTCTCGGTGTGTGGGATCTAATCGCTTCTCCTGTCAGTCGGTTTCAGGGAATATAATGACTCATCAAGCTGTGAAAAAGAGAGTGTTTTCTTTCTAAAAAAAAAAAGACAAATCCACCGTCTGAAAGAAGTGACACCTTCTGTTAGGGAAATGAGCGCTGACACGCCGGCGGAGGAAGTGGAATACTAATGAAGCTGTGAGCCGATCTAACATCTGTCTCACACACACACACACACAACGGCTACGATTAACACCATGAAATCTACTCCTTCAAAGAGAGACTTTAGTATCATTTACCGACCTCTGTCAGTAAACTACGACGACGCTGGAAGACGTGAGCGGTAAGCGGAGTGTGCTGTGATATCATTAAAGGTGCATTCATTGATTTTTTTTTGGCCACTCGGGGGGCCGAAGAGCTCCACAACAAGCTGATAGACACCAACACTGACATATTATCTTACAAAGTTTCTCTGGCTGACAGTATCTGTTGGTTACAGCTGATATAGCTTCACATCCAGCAGACACAGAGCAACATGATCATACACTGGAGTTGTGTTTGTGTCCACTTTATGAATTATATATATATATATATATATATATATGTAGAAACTGGATACCGGAAAATTGTTCGCTGAGCAAATAAGCCAAAAAAGCTCTCTAGCTTCCAGATTTGCTTCTGCATTGTGCAACATGCAGCTCATTAAGAGTTTCTCCGAGCTGTTTCGGCGACTTGTTCCAGAAGTTAAAGTCCCACTGACTGTCATTTCTCTCTCTCTTCTACAGCTTTGATCTGCACGAATCTCCTGGTTGAAACATCAAAACAAAAGATGAACAACTGTGTTAGAAAATATCTGGTTCTTTAGTAAAAAAAAAAAAAAAAAGTCAATGATAGAAGACTGTGGACTTAAAAACTTCAAGATAGAAGTGAACTACGACTCCCAAAGTGCATTTCGGCGAGGAACGTCCAATAAAACTCTGTCACATACGCCGCTAACAGCGTGAATCAGTACACGTTTAATTTCTGGGTCACTTTTTCAGTGAATTCACCAACTATGGAGCCACATTTTGTTTACAACAGCAGCAGCATATAATATATATATATATATTTATGCATAATATATCATGAAACTGGTGGTTTGTTTAGAAGAGACTATGTCAAACATTTTATTTATTAAAAACTATTCCTTATCAGTGGAGCTTTAATCGTAGGGAGGGAAAGGTACAGCATAAGGTAATCACAAAATACACCTGGGAGATAAACGATACTGTATTTTTTTTTTTTGTATTTATTGATAAACAGGTGTATGTAGAAATAACTCATAAGAGCAAAAAAAACCCCTCCACATTACCTTGACAACCACATGGTCATTTAATGCTACAGAGCAGTAAAAAACATCACCTATCACCCCTTTTAGAAAATGTGGAGTGAAATAATAGCTCTCAGATAGCAGTTATTTTAGTGCAAAAAGGCATAAATAGCATTTTTGAATGACGCCCAGCAGGCTGATAAGCTGCCTGCTGGCCCTCAGGCGAGGCCTCTCGGCAGCCGGCACTCATTACCGCCTCGCTCAGGTTAAGCCGTGGATCCACCTCCGCCTCTCCTCCCAATTACCTCTCCATCGAACGCTGGTGAGCCAAAAAAAAAAGGAGGCCAGGCCACAGGCTGACATGCTGTCTGGCTGCGCTGAGCCTGTAATCACACCGGAGCACAGATGAAGCCAAGTTTCCCTTTTTCCACAGCTTGTGTAAAGACTCGCTCAGGTCTGGGTTTGATTTGTAGGCGGCTGGAGGAGATTCATTAACAGAACAGGTTCAGAGGAAGCAACGTTAGGTGATGTTTTTCATAGAAACAGTGAATCCACAGCTGCAATTTAGGATTAATATCTCTTAATCTGTCAAGCCAAAGCGACGTCTTCAACTTGTTTGTTTTGTCAGATCAACAATCCAAAAACCCCAAAAGATATTCAGCTTTTATGCGGTATAAGACGAAGAAAAGCAGCATTTCAGAAACTGAAGCCCATAAATTGATTGACAGGTTTGCTTGTGAAAAGACTAAACAATTGAATTATATAATTATGTAGTCATATAATTGTTTCACTAATTGCACCAAATGGCTTCCTGTAATGTAAAAGTTGTCAATCAATATGCAGATTCTATGGTATGATTATCATGTAGTTTATAAAATCATCCTGCTGAAATGTTAGCATGCTAACACGCTAAACGGTGAAACAGTGACCATGATAAATGTTAAAGCTGCTAAACATCAACGTGTTAACATGGTCATTGTGAGCACGTTGACTTTACTGTTGACTCTAAATGACCTCCTAGTTGTAACTCTGAGTCGAACATAACAGGAATTTCTCCTACTTGGCGAAAAGAACAGAAGTGTCAACAAACTGGCAGTTACATCAAAAAAAATCCAGTATTAAGACTCACTCAGTGAATTAAAACAGAGCTACACACAATTTGTTTGACTTCTGCTACAAATAGTACATAACAGAGGCTTATAGGCCATTTGTCTTCTTTTAATCTTGGAATAAACTGAATTAGAGTAATGTGGGACAATTTGTGCAATTGGCACTTCAGTAATATATTTTGATATGAAGCCAGTTCTGTTCTGAAATCCCCAAAGTGTTTTCTACTAATATCAGAAAAGAAGAACGCAGATATCACAGCCAGAGGAGAAACGGCCAATATAAAAGTGTCCCTTGTGCCAAATTGTCTCAGATTATTTTCATCCTAATGTGGAAAAACCTCCCGTTTCTTTGACTTGGGAGCATTCATGAATGAATGTAATGTGGGACACCTCAGCTCAAATATATCTTATCTCTTCTTCTAACGAATGCTAATGAGTAGGACTGCTGTCAAATTAAACCTGAGGTGTCACGTAAATGAAATCACATGACTTCACACATGTGATGTCAGAGATAGGGGCGGGGCAACCTTCCAACAGGAAGCGCTTGCTGTGAAGTCCAATTAAAGGTAGTAATTTAATTTTAAGGATATAAATCTGTCATAAATGAAGCAACGCTGCTAATTGTTATCAGACTCTGTTTATGATATAAAATATGTTTAAACATGTTTCATATTTTTTGTGATTTCAGTCCATTTTTTTATTGTCCCACTTTAGAAAAGTGGTTTGAAATGTGGTTTTAATAATGTGGGACAGTAATTTATGTTCTTAAATTGGTTAAATATGCATTTAAGTACATTAAATGTGCAATACCAACAGTTATTCAGGAGTCTTAGTCTTGTAATGCTTAATTTATAGTCATTTTTAGGCAGATTGCAAATTACCGATACTAATTGATTACTGATATTAATACATAATATGATACATTACTATTTTTAACAGAAAAAACACTGTAATGAGGCACTTTGGCCTTGAGTGTTACCAACCAGAGAGGTTTTTATTGTATGAATTAAGGTGATTTAGACCTTTCAGCCTCCCAATGAGTGTCCCAGATTTCAGCCTGAACTGTCCCACTTTAGGAAAGGCACATAATCTGGAACAATTTGGCACAAGAAACACTTTTATATTTGGTATTTTCTTATCTGAGTGTGACATCTGTGTACATTCTCTGTTTCTGGTAGAAAACACAATGGTATTTAGTGCTTCATATTAAAATATACTGCTTAAGTGCCGATCGCAAAAATTGTCCCACATTACTCTAATTCACCCTTCCTGTCTCTGTGCTGGACAAACAGAGATTACATCTATCTATCTTCTCATCTGACTCTGTGTGGACGTCAAACAAACATATTCCCAAAGAGTCTGAATATTACTCCAATATGTTTGTGTGGCACCCAATTCTCTGCGTTGCGTCGTGTGATTACATTTCTCAGTTCGGCGGCGTCACGGTGAGTCGAGGCTGTCGGTGAAAGTTGGGATGCGGCTCACTGAACGTCATCAGCGATGCAGCAGGCAGTCAGCAGGCCTGTCAATCAAACACAGTCACCAGGGAGCTCCACCTGTGCGCTCACAGACAGGAAGGGAGCAGCATGCAGATTAAACAAACGTCCCCCCCCCTTCCTCCTTCAACTGCCTGCTGCACCACAGGGGGGGTGTAGATATGAATTATTCACCAACTAACACACAAGGTAGAAACTGTGTGTATCATGCTTCACTAGATAAGGTCACAAGGTTATGTTGATGTTGAATATTTAAAGTATGGAAAAGATGAGAAGGATATATGAACGTTTATTAAAAGTAACATTCTCTCAGTGTGATCACCCGTATATCATCTCTTACTTAATTAAAAATGAGGCACAAAAGACCAATTAAAGTCAATATATTTATTATCAGCACCTTTACTCAAGTAAAAAATAGTAACATCACAATTTTAAAACACTCAATTACAAGTAAAAGTACAGTTCTCAATGTACTAAAGTATCAAAGTTAAAGCACTCGTCATGCAGCCTGTCAGTGTTGTTATTATATGTTTTATTATATCAACATTATTACTGATGCTTTAACATATAAGCATGATTATAATGGTGTTTGCTGTTTTAGAAGAAGCTCATTTATAACAACTTTATGCACAGTTGGGTAATAACAATGATCCTATGTGTTATTTAAAATCTGCTGTCGAGAGCTGCAACGATTAAACAATTGACAGTAAACTGAATATCTTTGGATTGTGGACTGTTAGTCGGTATAAAACTAGACATCTGAGGACGTCTCTTTGGGCTTTGGGAATGGACCGACCAACTGATCAATTAACGAAGAAGATAATGGACAGAATAATCGATAATGGAAGTAATTGCTGATTGCAGCCCTACAGCTGTCAGATAAATGTAAAAAGTACAATATTTGCATCTGACATGTTTATCTTTATATAACCAGGAAAACCTCATTGAAATTCAAGAGCGTCCTGGCAAGATGATCTTGAGATTTTCCTGGTTAAATGAAGGTTAAAAAGTGTAACTTTTTTAGATTTTAGTGCTGCAATCTGCCTCATTCAGTCTGGTCTCAACATACTGAAACACATTATATTATTAGGCAAATTCCACGTACTGTACAAAAATCACGAATTTCACAATTTTGTTTTGTCTGCCTGTATCTATGTTCTAACGATTTTTTTTTACTGTTTTATCACTCTGTAAAGTACATGTATGATATTGTGCTCTACAAATAAACTTTACTTATCTTATTACAAAAATACACAGAATTACTTGTAAAAAAAAAGTCAAGAAATTGTTTGAATCGTACAGAAAAAGCATTGTCGAGCATCACAAAGTCTCTGCATCTTATTCATTTTTTATTGTTTTTTGTCATTTATGTTATTTAATTCTCCCCTTGTTGTATTTATTTATCATTTGTTGTTTTTGTTTTTATTTCAAACTGAGATGTCAACACGTTTAACTTCTGCAACAGTGTTGGGAAGAACTTTAACAACTAAACGGTGGAGCGTTTATTTTTACACTGTCCTAGATATCAACAAGAGACACGGATATTTAAAATTACTCTCCAAAGGAGTCACATGATATTAGAGAAATATTGCAGAGGAGTTCAGGTGATGTAGGATAAAGAGCTATTTTCAGATTTTTAGAAAACACAGGACTTAATGGTAGAATTCAATGTAATAGTATAGTAAGTTCTGATCAACACGCCAATCCAGAGGGTGGCGGTAATGTGCTAAAAGCTGTTTACCAACCACCAATAAATAATAAAAGAAGAAGAAACAGGAAGTCAGTGGTTAGCTTGAGGCTAGATGAGAGTTTAGCCAACAACACAGCTAGTCACTTTACAGGATTTAATGATGTAATTTATATGTTCATTGCTTATTTTATATTCTTCTCATGTAGATTTACTGCAGACTGACAAATGCTCAGACTCCGATAAACGAAGAAACATTTGAAAACATGATTTCGCCAGCAGCTAACGTTAGCTGCCTAGCCTAGCCTAGCCTAGCATTAGCCCCCGGTTGCCTAACAACGGAGAGGAAGCCAAACAACCCTGAGTGAAAAGCTGCTGTTTTGATGCGTTCTCACGCTTTTTTCTAAACGTTTATTTGTGTGACTGACAGCCGGTAGATCACACATCATGGCGGATGATGGTAGACGAGGGGAAGAAGAGGATCGCGGCCCCGGAGCGGCTCACCAGGTGTTTGTAGTGATGGAGTGTCTGCTGGAAAAGTTGAAGGTGTTGAATTATGAGGAGGATGTTTTAGCCAAACACAACATGAAGAACCTGTCCAGGTGAGAAATGACTGTACCGGCAGCGGTGGAAGAAGTATTCAGCTTAACAGAGCAAATAATCAACAGATCGATTCATCGATAATGAAAATAATTGTTAGTTGCAGCCCGAGACAACAAGATGTTTGTGTTTTACTGTGTTTCTTGTTTTTCTTTCATGGTAAAAAAATTTTAACAGCAAGCTGCAAATCAGAAGTGTTCATTATGTTCTGAATTACAGGCTGCAACTACCAATTATTTTGTTATCAAATCATCACTTTCCACTAATCTATGAATCCTCTAGTCTGCAGAATGATATGAAATAGTGAAAAGGGAATTTGTTAAATTTCCAGAGTCAAAAGTGGCATCTTTAAATGTCCAAAAGATCCAAAAATATTTTATTTAGAGTGACATAAAAATGGAGCAAATTTACACATCAGAGAAGCTGAAACCAGAGAAATGTTGACATTTTTACTTGATGACTATTATTAAAAATGTTGATAGTTTTTGGTCAATCGACTAATCATCATTTCAATGCTATTCTGCTTCAACCTGAAGTTCCCAAAAACTGTTCAGATGTGAAATACACAGTAGCGGAAGAAGTATTCAGATCCCTTACTGCAGTAAAAGTACCAATACAGCGATTAAAAAATACTCCATTACAAGTAAAACTCCTGCATGAAAAATCCTACTACAGTAAAAGTACATAAGTATTATGAGCTTGATGTAGTTAAAGTATTACAGTAAAAGTACATAAGTATTATGAGCTTGATGTAGTTAAAGTATTGCAGTAAAAGTAGTGGTTTGGTCCCTCTGACTGATATATTATTATATATGACATCATTAGATTATTAATAGTGAAGCATCAGTATTAGAGCAGCATGTTACTGTTGTAGCTGCTGGAGGTGGAGCTAGTTTACACTACTTTATATACAGTTAGCTAGTTTAGTCCAGTGGTTCCCAACCTAGGGGTCGGGCCCCTCCAAAGGGTCAGCAGATAAATCTGAGGGGTCGTGAGATGATTAATGGGAGAGGAAAGAAGAAAAAACAAAGTGGTTTTTTTTTTGTTTTTTTTTATTAAATGTTTTGTATTTAAAAACAAGCACTTTGAAGGTGTCAGCTTAGGCTTTAGAAAACTGTGCATGTATTTCTCACTATTTTCTCACATTTTACAGACAACAAACAACTGGTTCATTGAGAAAATAATCAAAAAATCAAGTAGTAAGTGGTAACACCAATTAATCAGAAAATCATGTTAATACTGTAACTAGAGAATCTTCAAATTTCACATCACGATTATCCTTGCCAAAATAATGCGATTAATGATATAATACGCTTAAAATTCTTAAAACGGCACTAAAACACACTGGTATCACTTTACCTTACATTTAGTTAAGAAACAAATATTTTTATTGCATCATAGGACACACATCTCTTTTTTTGTGAACATCCTTTTAAGTCAAAAACAAACAAAGACAGATTCAGACTTTCATCAACACCCAGCAGGTAATCACAAAAAAAAACAATAATAAAAAATCTACCTATCATATTCAAGCATTCACATCCTGAGCCTTCAGCCACAGTGAGGAATGACTGGAAAGATGCGGCTCCCCCTTGTGGCAACTGGCAATTCAAAATATATCAGGAAATCAACAGGACTTCACATTAACCTGATAATGTAAATTCACCACGATTAAATTATCCTGAGTGTTTTCTCTATCTGTCTCTAACCTCCTGCCTGTTTTCTTCGCCAGACATTACTTTGTCTCCAGTCCGTATCTGGCGTCCAACCCGGGTGAGCAGTTCTACATGTTCACCATCATCGCTGCGTGGCTCATCAACGCGGCGGGGAGGCCGTTCACCGAGCCGCAGGAGTACGACGAACCCAACGCCACCGTGTCCAACATCCTGGCTGAGCTCAGAGCTTTCGTAAGTGACATTCAGCTCCGCGTCTCTCACCGATAAAACACACAAGCTGCCTTTTTATCTCCGTACATACTGAGTTGTAACTGCAGGTCCTGGATTATAGTCTTACTATTTAAAATCAAGGCTGTAATGGATTTTTGCTTTTGAGGTCATACAAATGTTTTACTTAAGTGACGCTGATATGTTGAGTTAATAATACACAGACTGTTTATTTTTGGATTCCTTACTCTGAGAAATATTTTTTTTTAAAATCTACTGAAACTTTTTTTTTCATTTAACAAAAGAAACCAAAGTTCTCAAATGTTCTCAGTTCTAAACACCAGCAGCTGTACAAGAACTTTCTCTAAATAAAATATTGTGTAAAACTGAGAAACTGTTGGTCACATCAGGAACCGTCTGATCAAAGAAAAACTTCTGCTTCTTCACACTTTTATTTATTCTAGGGCTGTAGTCAACCAAAGAAAATCATGGTCGACTGAAATCGTACGTAATCTTCAACTAATCGATTAGTCGCGGGGTGAGGTGGGGGGTGTAATGGGACAGAGTGCACAGTAAACTCGGCAGCCACGCATTTCTCTGTTCTGTATTTCTCTGTTTTGTGTCTTCAGGTTATGCTAACCCATTGTTGCTAACTTTGGAGCTAACCTCCTTTACTTCTCCAGCATTTGGGGAAACAACAGACGTGACTTTTTAGCATTTATTAACTGACACACTGTAGTCTGTACTGTACATTTACTGCCAGACTGACAACTTACTACTAACCTTTTCCTCTGCTCCGCTCGCATCCACCGTCACTTCTCTGCCCCTCGCTGTTTCCCGCTCGCGACGCAAACATACTCCTTAACGGAGCCACGCGACTAGTGGTTTCCCAGGCAACGACAGAGGTTGACTCACGTACCGGAACAGCGCTGCTCTGACACTCCCAAACGCTATCGATTTATATCGATATCAAATATTAATTTATTTTTTTTTTGGCCTGGCGGGGGTTCTGGTTGTGTCATTGTGGAGAAACACTGATTCAGTAAACGTTCAGTAAACGTTGAGTACAGTTAGACCCGGCGGTCTCCGTTAGGTTGGGCGAGTTCAAAGTTGTGAAAACAACGGGGGTGTTTTGAATGCACCCCCGTTGTTTTCACAGGTAATTTGTTAGTCTGTCCCTCCCGCCGCAGGAAATAATGGATTAATCCTGGAAAGCTGTTGATGTTGCACTTTTCTCCTTATGAAAATAACACGGAGATTATTCGACCAATGAGAATTTAGTCGGACGAGAGCATATCGACCAACAGACTACAGCCCTAATTTATTCATTATTACAATTAATATTTACAACAACAAAGGTGGTCGTCACAACCAGTATGCTGCCAGGAGCCAATCATAAAACAGAATAATGAAAACATGAAATAAATTAACAATACCAGCAGTGACATATTAAAATAAATAATTATAAAACAATTGCATCATGATGGGACAAAGAAAAATAAAAGACGAGGGGAGAGAACAGAGAGAATAAATAATAAATAATGAGTCGATACCAACTTTTTGTACTTGAAAGTAAAACTCGCTGTTCTCCTGACAACTTCTTTCACTCTGTAATTGGGTTTCTCATTGAAAAGGTCTTAAAAAGTTCAAAAGTCTGACTATAGCCGCGTTTCCACTGCAGGAACTTTCCCCAAGGGACTAAGAACCTTTTAAGGAACTCGCTTCCTCTACCTGCATTTCCATCAGAGGATCCAGCGTCTAAACAAAGCTCCAGAGATTGTTTTACCCCCAAAAAGTCAAACACAGACACTGCGGCTGCTTCACCTCGTTTACTGCCTCATTCATAAAACAAGGAGCTGCTCTCCTGTCGATGCAGGAGGACGAGAGGAGGACGTTTGCTCTTCAATTGTTAACGTTAAAAGTAAAGTTAGGCTTTGTTGTCAGTTTTAGAAAAAGGAGAATACATAAATAGAAAAAAAAAGAGACAGAGTCGATGCCAACTTGTTGTGCTGGAAATATCAGAAAGTATCAAATCAGAGTAAAACTCGCTGTCCTTCTGACATTTCCTCACTCTCTTAAATTATGTTTTTGCTTGAGAACTGATTGAAAAGGTGAATGAAAAATGTAACAATGAATAAAATATCTGGGTGTGTTTTTGATCCTGACCTTGTTATCTGCTGTTACACTGTAAGAACTCAGAGATTTGAGAACATGAGAGACGTATTTGACCCGTCGCTGTGCATCTCTCAGGGTGTTAAGGTGGACTTCCCGCCCTCCAAACTGAAATCGGGTTCAGGCGAGTTCGTCTGCTTCGTGTTGGACCGACTGGCCGAGGAGGCTCTGAAGAGGAGGGGGTTCTCCTTCAGGAGGTACGGACGCATTTCTCCTCCAGTCCCCCTTGTTTTTCTCTCTAAAACAAATCTCACTCTGTTTCTTTGTGTTTTTTTCGACCAGCACTCGACCTTTTACGAGTGATCGGTGAATGAAGCTGCATGAAGCTTTACGGCTGTAAATTTAAAGCTCAGGGTTTTAAAGTCTGAGTCTCTGTAAAAGAGCACAGTGACATCTTGTGGTTTGCAGAACTTATAGCAGCGTTTTAAGACCGGAGCTGAAACACAACAACACCTGCTGGTTTTATAGTTTCAGTCTCATATAAAAGTCCTGCTGCAAACGCACATATTATAGTTTAATATGCTGGAATAAAATGATGATAAATGTTTTCCCCGCGGTGCCAATTTCAGTGCTGCTGTAACACTAATTTGTTTTTATTTGTAGTTTATTTGCTCAGTCTTCCTTCTCTTCTTCTGTCTTTTCTCTTTCATTATAAATAACACATTTTATTATTATTATCACTACTTTTATTCCCTTTGTTTTAGTTTAGTTTTATCTAGTTGTTATCAGGTTTCTTTTACACATTATGGTATGTTTTTCTATTTTTATGTATTTAAAAACCCAACATATCAAATATATCTATTGACACAAAATGTTAATGTACCTTATTAGTGCTGAGTGTATTAATTTACATGTAAAACAACAATACATGCAAAAGTATAAAAACCGCCATGCAACTACTGTACGAAAGGAAAAAAACACAACAAGTAGATAAAAGACTAACTAAACTAAAAATAGACGTTTATATGACTTTACAGTTGGTGTTACTGTTAATGGTGAATTTAACCTGTTGTATTGTAACGTGATACAACATAACTACTTAATAAAAGTTAAATTCGTAATAACAGTCAGTCTGACAGAGAGGAAAGTTTTTCATATACACGTATGTTGTAAAAGCTTTTACTCTCATCATGGACTCAGATGTTTTAACTTTATGCTCAGTGTTTATGTGGCATTTCATGAGAGGTTTTAAGTTGACGTTTAAAGATGTTTCTCAGAAATACACTTTTAATCTCAACATGTGGACACGACTCTGAGCTGATGTCTGTCTTTATTCAACGTCTCTGGTTGGTTTGTTTGATGTTGATGCATTCTGACTTCCTGTTTGTTTCCTCCAGGCCAACCTACCCAACAGAAACCACAGAAGAAGAGTCTGTGATAGAGGACGACGCAGAGCTCACACTCAGCAAAGTAGAGGAGGAGATGATCGTAGGTGTTTTACTCCTCGTCCTTATTGTTTAAAGTCCTCGTTATTGGATATCAGTTATTGATTGGATGCTGCGGCTGATCGGACTGATCTGATACATCACAGCGTCACTGAGTGGAGACAGATTACAGATTCAACTCAAGTGGATCACTTCCTATGTTTTATTTGTTTAACTGTCGGTCTGATCAACAAAAGAACCATAAACAACTTTCTTCATTCATGAGAAAGATTTTTATTTTGATGATCTGTTTTTTCCCTTGTTAACTTTTATTATGGATATAATTAAAGTGAAGGAGAATCTGTCTGTCAGCAAGAAACACTTTATTTATTTATTTATTGATATTTTATTTTAAATGATCTGTTCAGGGATAAAAAGTAAAAAAAAACTAAGTTGTTTTATTCTGACACTTTCTTCACCAGTCGAGTCTTTAATCTCCAGCAGCGACGACGATATTCAGCTTTTTGATGCTTCAGTCACAGCGAGACGTAAAGATCGTCTTCAGAGCTTCGTCATATCTCTATAGTTTTTAAAACTGCTGAGTGACGTTCGTGAACATTTGTTGTGTTTGTGTGTGAACTCAGGAGGAGCCTGATGATGAGGAGGAGAACGTGATGGACCTGGAAGCCCTGAAGTTACGGACCACTCACACTGTGAGATCACATGCACCAACAAATTAATCTGCAACTATTTTCACAATTTATTTTCCTTTTTCAAGCAAAAACACTAGAGCTGCAACAATTAATCGACTAGTTTCCAACTGTTTTTATAATCGATTAATTGTTTTTGAGTCACTATTTAAGAAAAAAATGTCCAAATTCTCTAATTCCAGCTTCATAAATGTGAATATTTTCTGTTTTCTTTAGTCCTCTGTGACAGTAAACTGAATGTTTTTGGGTTTAGGACAAAACAAAACATTTGAGGACGTCATCTTAGACTTTGGGAAACACTGATCAACATTTTTCACCATTTTATGAACCAAACAACTGATCAATTAATCAAGAAAATAATCAACAGATTAATAGATAATCAAAAAACTAAAAACTACCAAACAGTATCTTGTTCCTGCTTCTCACTTGGAAGGATTTGCTGATTTTCTTTGTCTTATGTGATAGTAAATTGATCATTTTTTGGTTATGGATTGTTAAAATAAGCTATTTTAAGATGCCACGTTGGGCTTTAGGAAACTCTGCAATTTTCTGACATTTTATAGACCAAACGATTAATTTATTAATTAAGAAAATAATCTGAAAATCGATAATGAAACTAATCTTTAGTAACAGCCTGAGAAGCATTTAAATTCCTTGTAATCACTTCATTAATTGAACTGAATTTTAAAATGTGTAATTTGATCTTGTTGATGCTGATGACTGACAGCTTCATGTTTTGGGACATTTTGAGCAACTACACTTTGACTCCAGTCAACTTTTTTTCATTCAAAAACCATCTGTGGTTCATTGGAAACCTGCCACACTCGATGAAGAAACGTCGTTTGTCCTCCGCTGACAGGAAACAGAACCTTCCTCCAAACCGGACGAGATTCTGGAGTCGACGGTCGACGCAGCGGAGTGGAACCTGGAGGTGGAGAGAGTCCTGCCGCAGCTCAAAGTCACCATCAGGACAGACAACAAGGTACACGCTGAGCTGAGTCTTCACTCCAGGACCTGATCCAGAATCAGTTTCATTCTTTTATTTATTTCTTTATTTCCTTATGTGAAAATCAAACATAATGTGCTCATGACATTAAAAAAAACAAGCAAGCAAAAAGATGTTTAAATGTTCCTGCAGTAAGTAAATAAAACAGAGTCTATGGGTCGGAACAGTCAAGTAAGAGGTCAGAAAAAATGAAGAGAAAACAGAGAAATTCAAGAAAAAAACAGCAGAAAACAACAACATAAAAAAAAAGGTAACAGTGAAGGGTCGAAGCTATGGATGTGAGAAACAGGTTGGAGGATGTGTTGGGGTTGCTGTACGAAGTGTTTGTCTAAACTGTGTGTAGTTAAGTTGTGTAGCCTACGAGTCCAACTTAAATCAGTCAGTTTCAGCTGTTCCTCCACTTCATGATCTCACAGGTACTACTACTACAGATACTTTTATTAACAGCCTCTAAAACAGTTGATGACATAAAATAAAAGTAAAAATAAAGAGATTTGATGTCTGTGAAGCGTCTGCAGGAAGTTACAGTCAGTCAGTTTAACTTAGTTTAATTGAAACACTTTATTTTTTAAATAGTGGATCAGTTGTAGAGATACAGGTTCAGCTTCCAGACGCTCAAAGTCACATCACACCCTCATAGAAGCAGAATGTTGTTGATTCAACCTCGTGGTCGTGTCGGAGGCCGTAGTCTGTGCCGCTTTATACCGACGCGTTTCTAATATTTCATCCATTTATATCAATGAGTGTCAACAACAGCCTCCAAGATAATCCTTCAGATGCATCAACATGTCTGTAAAACAGCTGCGTGTCGTTTTCACATTCTCATCTGTTTTTATCTCTTAACATACGTTTTAGTTTTAGAAGCCTCCGTTAGAGCTGAACGATTTTGAAAAAATATCTAACAGCGATTATTTTGACTGAGATCACAATTTTGATATGATTTGCAACACCGGAGGGATGATAACTGTTACATCATTATTCTCATTTTCATTGAAAAACATATTAAAATGTTTATGTTGTGATTTTTGTACCAAACAAATATGTTTTCTTAAGTGTGTAGAAAATGATGTGCAGGTCAGATCTAACAGTACGCCATATTGCCATTTCAATAAAATTTCAATGAATTGTTCAGTCCTAGCCGACATACTAAACAATATTATTACTGTTTGTTTCTTTCTTCAACACAGCCGCCTGTGAGAAACATTATTTATGTCTCAGTTACCATCTAAACTGATGCAACAGCTACATGAGTCTCATGTTTTAAACTCGTCTTTTAATGCTGTTGTTCATCATCTGTGATGTGAAAACGTCAGTCAGAGAAATAAAAAAGTGCATCCTGGTGTCGGTTCAGTTGTAAAATCCAGGCGCAGCACAGAGCGTCTCTCCTGATTGGCTGCTGACAGCTGAACGGTCGATCACACTGGACGGTAGAGACGCTGGTACGAGTCTGTTTAAACAGGAGTTTAACCGACTTTGCTGTTTTTAACATCACAGTCTCTCTGCGTCACGCTGTCCGTTCATCACAGTTATGTTTTTAGAATCAGAATCAGATTTGTTGACAGATAAGTCGTCATTAGGAGACGAGAGAAGGCAGCAGTTTGACTGACAGAATGTGAGTCAACTCAGGAGGTTTATCGACTGATGCAGCGACTCTGCGACCTTTAGAGGGCAGAGCTGACAGCAGCAGTCATCTCTCCTGTCAAAGCAGAGTGAGACTCTGACCCTCATCCTCATCCTCATCCTCATCCTCATCCTCACTCTGACTCAAAACTGACCTCATGTCAGATTTCCAGTTGATGGGATTACGTGGCTCAAACAACTTTTACACAAGCACTGTTTTAATAATGAAAGCCCGCTGAGTCTCTGTTCTACATTTACATGAAACACTCAGAGAGCTCATCCAATGAAAAGACAGAGTTCAGTTTAAAAGTCTGAGCAGGCGGGAGGTGTCTCTGATGACAACCATTAATACAACTACTTATTAATAATCATAAACTTTATGTTTTTATTCATTTTTAAAATGAGCTCAAAACAAAAGCAAAAGTCAAAAGTGAAATAAAATAAATTCAAAAAAACATGAGATGAATCTATTTTTTCATTAGTTGGTGTGAATAAACTGTATTTATAGGATATAGAAACATTACAGACAAAATATGCCGTGTGTTTAGTAGAATTTAATTATTTTCACATCATGACAAACTGAGACGGGTGCTGCGGTTTCCCAGCATGCTCTCTGTCAGCTTTCTCCAGAACGCTCGATATCTTAACTGTCATGTAAACAAGAAACCTGTCGATCTACAGTAACCATGGTAACTACAGTGCAGGTAAACGTAACCTGGTCACTGAGGTGTCCGGTCTGTCTGTTGGTCTGCAGGACTGGAGGGTCCACGTGGACCAGATGCATCAACACAGAGACGGGATCAAGTCTTCACTCAAAGATGCCAAGGTGCGTTCACTGACCCGGTTCACAGCGGTGATGACTGTCAGTCCAGTCTGTCTGTCTCTGGCTCCACCTGCTGGACTCATTCAATCATTTCTTCTTCTCTGATAATGTTGAAATCAGCCTTTAACACATCCACGTTTGGCTGTGATGTCACACGTCATCTCTCCGTGTCTCCGCAGAGCTACCTGGACAAACTGCAGGAGGACATCGGAAAGACTCTGGAGAAGGTGAGCAGCAGAGAGAAATACATCAACAACCAGCTGGAGCATCTGATCCAGGAGTACCGCAGCGCTCAGGCCAAACTCAGCGAGGTGATTTTTTTTTTTTTTTTACAATTTTACATGCGAACTTTCATTTTGATCGCTGCATGAATCTGGAACGGCTGCGATGAAAGTATCACATACACGCAGGAAACAAAGTGTGTTACAGTCCAAACAAGAAGTAAAAAGTAAATAAAGAATCCAGAATAGATACACAAATTATCATCAGTCAAGAATAAGTCATAAGGTAATTTTTTAGAAGAGGTTTAAAAGAAGATGCTGAGTTTTCCTGCCTGAGTCCCGGACAGCGAAGGCCTCGCCACCGTTAGTGACACAGTGAGATTTAGGAACCATTAATCAGACCCTGCTAGAGGCTCTAAAGCAGCCATCGGGCTCTTACGGAGTGAGCAGAGTACAGATATCAGCAGGAACCATGCAAGGCTTTAAAAACAAGAAGCCAAATCTTAAAATCAAGTGTAAAACTCACAGGCAGCCAGTGAGGAGCAGCCAGGATCCATGTGACATGATCGCTTCTCTTAGAACACGTTAAAAGCCGGGCAGCAGCGTTTTGTATAAGTTGTCTTTGGATGTTTTGCCTACTTAGACCTGAATAAAGTGCGTTGCAGTGGTCAAGTCCGGAGGATATAAAAGCACAGACGACCTTTTCTAGATCTGTAAATGAGAAGTTAATCTTAGTTAAATGTCTCAGTTTTAGTCACCTGAGCATCGAAAGACAAACTGTGAAACTGAAAACTACAGCAAAGTTTCAGACCTCTCCTCTCACATCTGTAGATAAGGCAGCAGAACTGGATGATTCTTGATTCGTTGTGTTCTTCATCATCAGGCTAAGGAGCGCTACCAGCAGGCCAGCGGAGGTGTGACTGAGAGGACCAGAGTCCTGGCAGAGGTCAGTGAACGCATCATCCAGGACGCTGCTTTATATCACTCGACATTCATGTTTATGTGGACAAAGATCTCCTCGTTTTCCATCATTTTCCATCTTTCTATCTGTTCCTCCACATTGTTACCAAGACTACAGAGCTTCAATCATACACCTCACTCTGTGCCGGGTCACATGACCGGGTCACATGACCGGGTCACATCCTGACAGTCAGACTGATCTCTTTTATCATTTTATCTGTGTCTGTATCGGATATATAAACATTACAGACTATTAATCAGTCCTCTCTGAGTCTCCGGCATGTCGGATCACGTGACTCCGGCCTCCAGTCAGACTGTCTCGTGCGGAGGCCATCTGGCTGCTCATTTTGAATCCAGGGTGATGCAACAAAAACGACGTTGCTGAAGCTCCTCAGCAGCCTCGGAGCGTATTTCACTCACTACCGTGCGTAGTCACAGCGTCCGTAGAGACGCTTTCTCTGACTCGTTTACTAATTTATATTTAACGGCGCCGTCTTTGGCACAGCCATCTGGAAGAAACATCTGCAGTCAGACATCTGATTACAAACATATCGAGTTATAATAGGATTCATATTTATTTGTATTAATTGGGACCTGCGGTGGTGCAAAAATATAAATCCATCAGCAGCCGCAGAGCTGGTTAATTGAGCTCAAAATATGGAGTGGCTGGATTTTTTTAACACCATTTTATTATCTTTGCCATGAATATATTGTAATTATTTACATATTTGATATTATTAAAACATGCAAACGGAGGATTAATAAACTGTGACAAGAAAAACATTCAAGAGAAAAGACACTGAAAGTATGAAAACGTCCTTTACTACTTCATGTCTGTATTATTTATGTTATGTGTGTGTGTTTATGTACTTTTCACACAAGCTCCAGTGAATTATAACTTGCAGGTAGACAGTTTGTGACGACCTGTGTGTGTGTGTGTGTGTGTGTGTGTGTGTGTGTGTGTGTGTGTGTGTGTGTGTGTGTGTGTGTGTGTGTGTGTGTGTGTGTGTCAGATCAGTGAGGAGCTGGAGAAGGTGAAGCAGGAGATGGAGGAGAAAGGCAGCAGCATGTCTGACGGAGGTGAGACCGACGACGTTCAGCTGATCATTCGTATTATTCTGTTTTGTTTTGTTTTTTTATTTTTTAATATGAAACTTGAGCGTCTGCATTCGTCCCCCCCCTTCAGCTCCGGTGGTGAAGATCAAGCAGAGTTTGACCAAACTGAAGCAGGAGATCGTTCAGATGGACGTCAGGATCGGCGTCGTCGAGCACACGCTGCTGCAGGCCAAGCTCAAGGAGAAGTCCAACATGACGCGAGACATGCACGCAACCAACATCCCCGAGCCCGCCGCCGGGTCCTTCTCTTAGGTTGAGACCACTGAGCCAAAACAACACCAACACGACTGAACTGACAGCTGACGTGTTGATGACGTTGCATCCTTCAAAACTCTCCTGGAATTTAATTTAAAAACACAAATCATCTCCAAGAAATGCAGCTTTCTTCAGTCTTCAGAATTTTTGTGCATATAATTCATAAAACATATTAACACTTTCATTTGGCTCCTTGTCCAGAATGTAACTTATTTATTTTTCGGCTTATTTTTTATATGTATATTATTTAGCATATTTTTTTGTGTGTATATAAATATGAAATAAATTTTAATACAGTTAATAATTTCTGTGTTGTGTATTTTGTGACATACGGATGTTCTTTTTGTTTTTGTTGTTGTCATTTTCTCTTTTTTACAGTGAAGCTAAATAATCATTTATTTAATTTAATCTGAGCAAAATAGCCACCAGATATCACCAGCAAACAAAGTAGTTGTTGGGGATTCATCTATTTATAAGAATGTCTATTTTGAACATTTACAATATTTATACTATATTATATTGTATATAATATGCACAAATTACATCACGACGGGATATTTTCCACTACAGGGACATTTTTGTAGGGATTTTGGGGGAAGTTTGATTCCATTATTTTGTGTCAAGCTAATGAAGCTATGCCGGAAATTGAGGCACTTTACCTTCAAAATAAAGGGGACAGGCTCTTGGAGGGAAAAAAGCGTTACAAACAACACAAGAAAGAATATATTTCAATCTGAATGTTATTTCCTGATGAGACAGTCTTAAGGTGGATTCTCTATTTATTGATGGTAAAAGGTAAGTTTTATTATGTTTGTGTGTATTTTAATTGGCTGATGCAAAATCAATCCCTTATTAATCACTTAACTTTATGTGGGATGATCAGTTGCACAGGAGTGAAAAAACACAAAGCACATGAACATGTGATATAAATACAAAATAGAAACATATTAAACAGTGTACATAAATAAAACCGTTTAAAAATCAGAGAGTTTATAATCAAATTTTATTCTTGCTTTATATGTCACATCTGTTTCACTTCTGTTTCACTTCTGTTATGTTTTAATGTTTCAACACGTGGATGTCTTATCTACAATAATACTGATAAATCTTATATGTAATATCTTAGATATGATTTTAAATGGAATGTTTGTGATAATACTGATAAAATTCTGTTTTGTCTTTTTAAATATTTGGTACTTTTTATTAATCTAGAACATTGTTTCTCAACCTGGGGATCGGGACCCCCACAGGAGGGACAGGATGCAGAAGAGAAAAAAAAACAAACAAAAAACATTTAGGACACAAAATTGTGATCTGTTTTTTTGTTTTTTTGTTTGTTTGTTTGTTTGTTTGTTTGTTTGTTTGTTTGTTTGTTTAGGTCAAGCTTTCTTCTAATTTTTGCTACTTGTGAATTTCTGTGTTTTATTATCTCCTCAAGCCTTTAAAAGTTATTCAAATAAAACAACAAGTTCTCTTTGTAGAGCTGAAAGGTTAGTCAATGAATCAATCAGTTGATCAACAGAAGATAAATTAACAACTATTTTGATAACTGAATAATCATTTTAATCATTTTTTAAGCAAAAATATAAAAAAAAATAAAGCGGGTTTCAGCTTCTCAGATGTGATTTATTGCTTTTCTGTGTTGAACATGATGATAAACTGATAATCTTTAGGGCTGTTGCTCAGATAAAACTGGACATTTGAAGATGTAACCTCGGACTGTGGGGAACTTTAACGGATATTTTTCACTATTTTCTGACATTTTGTGGACAAAATGATGAACAGAATCAAGACAATAATCGGTAACTTAACTGGTAAACTATGCAACATTTGTCAAGGGGTCTCAGGTAGACTTTGCTTTATTTTAAGGGGTCACAGGTCATAAACGTTGTGAACCACTGATTCAAAAAAACACAGTTTATTGTGTTTTTACTATGAAACCGTCACTGGAACCTGTATTGTTCTGTGTTTTACTTTGACGGGACAGGAGGAGCTGTTTCCTGTCTGGAGGCGAGGCTCAGTGACGTCACTAACAGCTGCGGAGCCCCGAGCTGCGGACTTTGTTCAGCCCAATAAAAAAATATCAAGATTTTAAAAAGACTGAAGTTCAGAAGGAAGAAGAAGAAGAGGAGGAAGAATAGCAGAAAGGAAAGTTGAACTATCCGCTGGAAAAATACTTTTTCTTCACTTCAGCAGAAAAAACCTGCAGGAAAACAAAACGGTGAGTTCAGTTCAGTTATTTCTTTGTCTGCATTTTGTTCAGTTTCTGCTGAGATCAACTTGAACATTTGAAGCAAATAGAAACAAACAGCGTTGAAGGTTTTAGACATTTTTAAAATAACTGAAATTATTTTTAACGATACTTTATTTCATGCAAATTAACTAATTTTTTCCGTTATTTGGTTAAAAACTGAAATAAATGACCATATTCTTTCATCTAGATTATGACGAATGCAACATTCTTTAATATCTTCCGGTACAATAATCATATATCATAGTTTATTTTTAATTTCTAATAACACTGCAACACCAGCAGGAGGATACAGACATACCAGACACACTTTATCATGGAAATATTACAGGAATGCAGCTAAAAATAGCTACTATAGGCACTCTCTAAATATGCTGTAGGAATATTATAGAGATTATAAAACGTCCATAGAAATATTTACTAGAACTGCAGGGACAATAGAGACACCATGAGGCAACATAGTGCAATATTTTATGAGTAAATATGAAAAAGAATACCTCATAATACAAGAAAATCTTTATAAATTCACCTCTGAGCAACATAAATATTGTAAGTGATCAAATTATAGGGGAATACTGTTCAATAACAATACTATGAGAACAGCAAGGATGGTGCAACATCTCATTAGTGAACAATAAACACACTATGAGGCGCTGTTATAGGTGTAGATCATGTTTTAAAAATGGAAACACAAGGAAAAATTATAAATTCATATCTGAGCTGCATTATCATTTTAAGCATGAAAGTTATTTAAAAGCACAATTCAATAACAATATTCTAACACTGCTGTAAATCAAAATAGAGAATCACACATGCAATAAGAGGTACTAAAGCAATAATATAATGGGGAATAATAAATAAAAAAGCATCAAATGACAAAAAGGGCTTTAAAACTTCAACACCCAGCAGCTTCAACAGGCTGCATGCTATTAATATCTTAATATTCATATATTAAGAAGATGTGACAGAGACTGACTGCAGGTGCAGTTTAAGTGTTACAGTGATGTTGGAGCTGCTGGTAAAATGGTTCGATCCATCTTTCTGCTTCCTGCGACGCGTTTTCCTCCAACATCAGCAGCTCCAACAAAGCAGAGACCAGACTGCTGCTGCAAGGCATGCTGGGAAAGATAGGATGGGGAGAGTCCAATGTGAAACAAAAAGGGGGGGAATAAATAAATAAATAAATAAATAAATGACAGTAATTCTATTATAAAGCATTGAAGGTACTGAGTTTTTATTCTAAAGGAATATTATAGAGATACCAGAGGAAAAAAGACAAAAACACTTAAAGGCGGTTGAAGAGGATTATAGAAATGTTTTAGGGATGTTTTATTTCAAGGATAAGATATAAAGAATCTCACACATCTCTACTGAATTAATATACAGTGATTTTTATCAGATCTTTAACTTATTTTGGGTTTTTTTAGATCTAAATCTGTTTTTTCTTCTTCATTTGGAAACACAAGTTCTCCATAAGTGCTCTTTAAATGTATATAGGAATTTGTGCACTCAAATATCTTTATGATTTTATGAGGGAATTATGATTTATTATTGTGCACAACATGAAATTATTCGTCCAGTGACATATCTCATATTAGAGTAGGTATAATAATAAAGAAATAGTCCTCCTTGTTGGCCACACAAGAGAGATCAATTAGAAATGTGATTGTTATTAATATTAATTATGATTTTGCGAGGGTATAGGTCTTTTAAGGTTAAGTGACTGAGATACAAGCACAAGAAAACACAAACAAGTCCACTTTAGTTACATACACATTTATTACTAATACTACAGGTACAAGTACTAAACACCACAACATTTTACAAACAAGACACAAGAGGGAAAGGGAAACTGGTACACAAGGCTATGGCTAGTGAATAATTGAAATGCATGATGCAGAGTTATCTACTGTGCAGTTGGTATGAGAGACCTGACAAACAGATGAGATGACTGTTATCTGAGAAGCAGTGAGTCAAATCAACGGTACAACAAGTTAGTTCTGAATTGCTAATTGAAATTGCAAATTATGAAAACACCAGGGTTCGAGCAAGTCGATGAAGGTTTTGTAGGACTGCTTGCTTGCTCCCTGTGGTGGCTTCTTTTGAAGAATGGAGTCCGATGCACCGGGATGAGGAGCTGGAGTTTGGATCTTGTAATGATGAGTGAGTCGGCCAGTCCGGAAAAGTTTCCATTGGAAGAGAGCTCCTGGTTTATCCTCTCATGCTCTCCTAAGCTTGATCTTCAACTCATGACTCTACATTCTGAGGTTTCACCTCCTGTTGTTCTGAGTCACATCTTCAGACTAGCAAAATGCAAACTTTCAACCAGCATGGCAGAAAGCAAGAAGACAAAGACAAAAGCAAACAGCACGTAGCAACCAGCAAAAAGCAGCAGCCAAAAGAGCACCTTAAAAACAGCCTAGAGTCTCAGGTAAGACACTGCTTTAAAATTTCAGTCTGCCCACCCAGAAGATGCATCCTGTCCAATCCCAGGAGTTGCAGAGCTCTGGGGGAGCAGAGTCAGCTCTGCTTTCTGCTGCCAAAATGTTCTTGGAATCTGAGATGACTCCTCAGTGCATAAAATTACTGAGTTCTTCTGATATTCAGCTTAATTAAACACTTTATTGATTACAATAATTCAAATACACTAGATGAAAAACAGAAATTAATCACTGTTGTAGAAATGATGAAATTCCAGTAATGTTATAAAATCTACTGAACTAATGTTATTTGATAACGTCCTCTAAGTATTTGTGGATAAAGCAGTTTAAATTCAGAATGTAAATTTGAATAAAAGGTGTGTTTTTTAATGTTAAATGTCTTTGCAAATGTCCACATTTACTTTGTACAGTATGATTTTATTGGTCTGATATACAGTGTATGTGTCTCAAATAAACCAACAGGAATCAAACTTTGGCTTTTAATTCTCATCATACCAGTGAAGGATTTAAGTTTTATTGATCAGTTTGAAAGACAATTCTTCATTTAAAAGCATCAACGTGAAATGAAACCTTCTCACAAACACACCGTGGTTAACCTGACCTTTTCTTACCAATAGCTGGTAGCACAGACTAAAACTGGTGCAAATTAAACCAGAACACTGCTAAAAAAAAAATGTCAGAAACAAGTTATTTTCAAATGAACAGTAATAAATGGCATTTTAATTGACAGAGGGAAGGTAGCGTAAATAAACAAAGGCAAATTCCACAAAACCCACCAGTCTGTGAGAGTTATAATCCTTTTTTTTTTTAAGCAATAATTTCTGTACTTTATTTAACTTAAAAAAATGCATTTGTGATGACCTACAGCAGTTTGACATCCCTAACCATGATGTTTTCCTCTGAGCATTTTTATAATTAATCTTATCTTATCTTAATCTTATCTTGTTGACCTGCTGTGATTTTCATTGCAGGAAAACATGTAAAAACTCCACTGAGCCTTTAACAGCTTCAAACAATATCAGTAAAGAGAGATTTAAATATATGTAATATCACACTGTGTCAGTTTGTTGACAGAAGTCACACCCTGAAACACTGATGCTGCATTCAGGTCACATGGCAAAGATGGGAGAGAAGAGTTTCCACTTTACAAATATTCACTTCATCCACACAATCAGTTCATTTAACCCAGAATGTCAGCTATGTACAAGAACATAATAAATGATCTTCTCGTTGATTATCATCATTATAATTACAGTCTGATTGTACATTTCTTTATCAATTTACAAAGTGATGAGAACAAAATATCTATGATGAAGGAAGTTCTGCTGTTTTCTCTGTTTAAGACACTGAGGTGGAAGAGAAACAACAGCACACAAATACGTCAATACAAACATGAAACTAACATTTAGAACAAAGAGAAGTTTATGTTTTCATCTGAAGAAACGTCAGTGAAGGTAAAAGACGTCATCATGAGCAGTGATAGCCTCCATGGATAAAAACACACAGGAAAAAATGACATTTAAAGAAACTCAAAACATCATCAGAACAACAAATGATTTAACAAAGAAGTGTTGACAATCTCAGTTTGATTGACAGCTGATCTCTGTGCAGTTCAGAAACACCACAGCAACGAGCTCTCAGAAACAATGGAGACAAAAACATGAAGAATTACAACAAAGAATTTGACACATGAAGTCTGAAATGACTTCTGTCTATTTGAGTTTACAGAACTCAGCTGTGGTTCCATGATAAACAGGACAAAGTCCAGCATAGAGAGGCTGAGTGAATGTGGTCTGGACTCTGTGGAGGAGAGTCATGGTTTCAGAGACGCTGTAGAAGGACAGAATACCTGCTCTGTGATCCAGATACACTCCTACTCTGGAGGAACCAGGACCTGAGACGGGAGTTTTGATACCTTCGAACCAAAATCCATAACTTTTATTGTCAGAATATAAAGCCCAAGATTTGTCATTGAATCCAAATCCACATTCCTTCGAGCCTCCTGCTCTGCTGATATTCTTGTATGCGACTGCTACATAAACTGCTCTCCCGCTCCACTCCACCTCCCAGTAACAACGTCCAGTCAGACTCTCTCTACTCAGGACCTGACACCAATCAGTGAATCTGTCTGCGTGACTAGAATAAGACTGGTGTTGACTCATTCGCTCTGCTTTTCTGTTCCCCTCAGATAATAATATCAGTATGTGTGCTGTGTTTGGATCCAGTGTGATTTCACGTGAATATTTTAAGAACTCAGCTCTGGTCTTGGGTTCTGGTTGTGACGGTAAAACCTTCACTTCAGTCCCTGTCAGTGAGATGTTTGTCCATTTCTCCCTCAGGATGTCCTGTAGTTGATCTCTGAGCTCTGACACAGCTGCTGTCACATCCTCAAAGTATCTCAGAGGACGGATATTGATGCTGGATGAGTCTGTAGGTTCACTGAGTTGTGACAGTGAGGGGTAGTTGTGTAGAAACTGGTTGTGATCCTCTGTGTGTGAGAGCTGCTTCAGTTCAGCGTCTTTCCTCTTCAGCTCAGTGATCTCCTGCTCCAGCTTCTCCTGAAGCTCTTTGACTCGACTCACTTCAGTTTCCTGCTGGGATCTGATCTGCTGCTTCACATCAGAGCTTCTTTTCTGGATGAGACGGATCAGCTCAGTGAAGATCTTCTCACTGTCCTCCTCTGCTTTATCAGCAGAGCGACTGACGGCCTCCACCTCCTGTTGAAGCAGCTTCACATCTTTCTCTCTGTCCTGGATTCTCTGCTGGATGTTTTGTCGACTCACCTCGAGCTCTCTCTGCCTCTCAGTCCTTTCTGCTGCAGCTGAAACTGTGTCGTGGCCTTTATGTTCATCCACAGAGCAGAGATAACAGATACTCTGCTGATCAGTACGGCAGAACATCTTCATCACCTCATCATGACGAGAGCAGATGTTCTCCTGGAGCTTCTTGGAGGGGTCGACCAGCTTGTGTTTTTTGAATGTAGGTGATTCATGATGAGGTTGAAGGTGTTTCTCACAGTAAGAGGCCGGACAATGCAAACAGGACTTTAGAGCTTTCATCTTCCTCCCAGTGCAGACATCACAGGCCACATCTTCAGGTCCAGCATAGCAGTGATCAGCAGGAGCAGCTTGGAGTCCAGTCTTCTTCAGCTGCTCCACTAAAGCTGCTAACATGGTGTTTTTCACCAGGACAGGCCTCAGTGTGAAGGTCTGTCTGCACTGAGGGCAGCTGTAGATTTTCTTCTCATCCTCTTCATCCCAGAAACTTTTAATACAGCTCATGCAGTAGCTGTGTCCACAGGTAATAGTCACCGGATCCTTCAGTAGATCCAAACAGATCGAACAGCTAAATGTTTCCCAGTCCAGCTGAACTCCTTTCTGCTCCATTTCACCTCTCAGTGGCAACGACTGTCTGAGTTTCACTTCCTTAGAAGTTGAATAGGTTTGACCTTTGATCTAAACAGCATGTGTTTCTGCAGTGAATGGAGGCTGCAGCTCTTTCACATGTTGGTTACACCCATCTTCCAACTGTAGATCTGATGGGGAGGGAACAAGGAAATATGTGGACAGACTGGAGCTTGTTGTGTTTCAAGGCAGGAAGAAGAGGGAGGAGTTATCAAGCGCTGGTACATTCCAGGAGGAGGAGCAGTTTTAAAGAGATACTGTGTATTTCAGCCTGTTTGTGTCTACAATGGAGCTCATTTCTCGTTTGAAAAAACACTCCTCACCTCTGCTTTCTGCTGCCAAAGTGTTCGTGGGATCTGAGATCTGATGTTCTATATGTCGATCACTGTAGCTCTGTCCTTTCACTGCTTATATCTTTACAAATGTCCACAATTTACTTTATCCAGTATGATTTTGGACTGATATACAGTGAATGTGTCTCAAAGAATATACATGCTATTTGAGGCACACACATATACATATATATATATATATACACACACACATATATATATATATATGTGTATATATGTGTGTATATATATATAATCAGATGTTAGATTGTAGTTAACTGTAACAGTCCAGCTCATGAAGATCGTCTGTTTTACTGACAGAAATCCTGTAAAACAGTCCTGTATTTGCTTCTTTTTACATCCTCATGTTGTTCTCTGAGTAAACATTTGGCTTGACAGGAGAGAGTCTGCACATTTAACATTGATGACGGGTAATCAATTAGATTCTTCCTGAACCTCTTCACATCAGAGCAAAACCATAACATGTGCATGAGTATGCCGACCTCACCTCAACCAGTACATTTCTTATACCATCTACTTCCTTTTTTCTTTAAACTATTATTGCTGGTAGATGAGTTTAGGTGACGCTTATTTTATACTAATTTCCAGGAAATGTTCCTTGTAACTTGTGAAAATGTAATGATTCACGTTAAGGACATTTTACAGAAAGGGTGGTGCTGTTTTTTATAAAATATAATATTTTAAAAAACAGATAAATGATAAGTTGGTTTATTTGGTAAGTGTCCAAGCATTATATCGGAGTTGTTAGTTTCCAAAAACAATTAATAAATTAACCTCTTGATAATTCATTAACTGACAGAAAATACTCAGTTTTCAGTGTGTAGTTTTATGTGTCAAACTGCATGATAGCTTATTAGATTTTTTCTTAACAGCTCTGAAATGAGAGCATTACACAGACGCTACTTTAGGAAATTATTGAAAAATTGTTCTGGAAATTATGAGTCAAGTAAGAATCTGTGGAAATAAAATGTTGCCTAAATTGTTGACAGATGCTCAATCGTTACAGCATTTTAAAAGAAACAACCTAATAAGCTAACATATAATTTCACACAGAAATATACGCATGCAAGAGTACATTTTTTTGGTCTGTGAAAGAACTGTTAAGACTCTAATTTATTAAGAATTTTTCCAAATCAAGAACTACATAATGAATCCAAATATAAACCAACTCTTTTCCTTTTTTCATATAATTTGTACACAGTTCCACCAAAATGATTTGCAAAATGTCCTGAAAACTACCTGCTACATACCTGCAAATTATACACTGATTGGAGGAGCTTTAACCTCCACTACATCCCTGGTTAGCAGGGTGAAGGCGCCCTCTTGTGTCCTGCTTCAGGTTTCAGATTTCAGTTGTTGACCTGCTGTGATTTTCATTGCAGGAAAACATGTAAAAACTCCACTGAGCCTTTGGCAGCTTCAAACAATATCAGTAAAGAGAGATTTAAATATATGTAAATCTGTCTGTAACACTGACGTTGCATTCAGGTCACATGGGAAATATGGGAGAGAAGAGTTTACAGTCTGCAAATATTCACTTCATCCACACAATCAGTTCATTTAACCCAGAATGTCAGCTATGTACAAGAAAATGATAAATGATCTCCTTGTTGATTATTATCATTATAATTACAGTTTGATTGTACATCTCTTTATCAATTTACTAAGTGGTTAAAACATGAAACTAACGTTTAGAACAAAGAGAAGTTTATATTTTCATCTGAAGAAACGTCAGTGAAGGTAAAAGACGTCATCATGAGCAGTGATAGCCTCCATGGATAAAAACACACAGGAAAAAGTGACATTTAAAGAAACTCAAAACATCATCAGAACAACAAATGATTTAACAAAGAAGTGTTGACAATCTCAGTTTGATTGACAGCTGATCTCTGTGCAGTTCAGAAACACCACAGCAACGAGGTCTCAGAAACAATGGAGACAAAAACATGAAGAATTACAACAAAGAATCTGACACATGAAGTCTGAAATGATCTCTGTCTATTTGAGTTTACAAATCTCAGCTGTGGCTCCATTAAGTCCAGCATAGAGAGGCTGAGTGAATGTGGTCTGGACTCTGTGGAGGAGAGTCATGGTTTCAGAGATGCTGTAGAAGGACAGAATACCTGCTCTGTGATCCAGGTACACTCCTACTCTGGAGGACTGAGGACCTGAGAAGGGAGTTGAGATGTTGTTGAACCAAAATTCATAACGGTTAGTGTCACATCTTAAAGCCCAAGATTTGTCATTGTATCCAAATCTACATTTTTCTGAGCCTCCTCCTCTTCTGATATTCTTGTATGCAACTGCTACACAACCTCCTCCGTCTCTCCACTCCACCTCCCAGTAACAACGTCCAGTCAGACTCTCTCTACTCAGGACCTGATACCAAAAATTGAATCTGTCTACATGATAAGGATAACCCTGGTTTTTAGCTGCTTCTACTTTTCTGTTTCCCTCAGATAATAACAGATGTACGTTTGCAGTGTTTGGATCCAGTGTGATGTCTCTGAAATGTTTTAAGAATCCAGCTCTGGTCTTTGGTTCTGGTTGTGACAGTAAACCATCCACATTACTCACTGTCAGTGAGATATTCATCCATTTCTCCCTCAGCATGTCCTGTAGTAGATCCATGACCTCTGACACTGCTGCTGTCACATCCTCAAAGTATCTCAGAGGACGGATATTGATGCTGGATGAGTCTGTAGGTTCACTGAGTTGTGACAGTGAGGGGTAGTTGTGTAGAAACTGGTTGTGATCCTCTGTGTGTGAGAGCTGCTTCAGTTCAGCATCTTTCCTCTTCAGCTCAGTGATCTCCTGCTCCAGCTTCTCCTGAAGCTCTTTGACTCGACTCACTTCAGTTTCCTGCTGGGATCTGATCTGCTGCTTCACATCAGAGCTTCTTTTCTGGATGAGACGAATCAGCTCAGTGAAGATCTTCTCACTGTCCTCCACTGCTTTATCAGCAGAGCGACTGACGGCCTCCACCTCCTGTTGAAGCAGCTTCACATCTTTCTCTCTGTCCTGGATTCTCTGCTGGATGTTTTGTCGACTCACCTCGAGCTCTCTCTGCCTCTCAGTCCTTTCTACTGCGGCTGAGACTGTGTCGTGGCCTTTATGTTCATCCACAGGGCAGAGATAACAGATACTCTGCTGATCAGTACGACAGAACATCTTCATCACCTCATCATGACGAGAGCAGATGTTCTCCTGGAGCTTCTTGGAGGGGTTGACCAGCTTGTGTTTTTCGAAAGCAGGCAATTCATAGTGAGGTTGGAGGTGTTTCTCACAGTAAGAGATCAGACACACCAGACAGGACTTGAGGGCTTTCATCTTCCTCCCAGTGCAGACATCACAGGCCACATCTTCAGGTCCAGCATAGCAGTGATCAGCAGGAGCAGCTTGGAGTCCAGTCTTCTTCAGCTGCTCCACTATATCTGCCAACATGGTGCTTTTCACCAGAACAGGCCTCGGTGTGAAGGTCTGTCTGCACTGAGGGCAGCTGTACATCTTCCTCTGATCCTCTCCATCCCAGTGTGTTTTAATACAGCTCATGCAGTAGCTGTGTCCACAGGGAATAGTCACCGGATCCTTCAGTAGATCCAAACAGACCGAACAAGAGAAGGTTTTTCGGTCCAGCTGATCTCCTTGCTGCGACATTTCGGCTCTCAGTGGCAACGACTGTCTGACTTTCACTTCCTTAGAAATTGAACAAGTTTGAGCAGCATGTCTCTGCATGTAATACAGCTGACAGCTCTTGTATTACATCACACGTCGGTAACACCCATCTTCAAACTGTAGATCTTAAGGGGAGGGAACAAGGAAATCTGTGGACAGACTGGAGCTTGTCGTGTTTGAGAGCAGGAAGAAGAAGGAGGAGTTATCAAGTGCTGATTCATTCTAGCAGGAGTAGAAATACTGTGATGTTAAACAGTGTTCCCTCATTTATGATGAAATCTCTCTTAAAATCTGTTCCCCATTTGTGTTTTCCGGTGTAAAATACTTGTTAGCATGAGATGAGATTGGTAATTGCTCCATATTTCTCATAATTTCCAAATCAATCTGTATTTATTTTTTTTTATTAAACATTTGACTTATGATAAGTAATTATCAAACCACACACAGCTTTTCTTTCTCATCATACCAATAAAGTATTTAAGCTTTGTCAAGCTTTGAGCTTTATTAAAACTAAATGAGTTTATTGTCATAAATAGTGTATTGATGCCTCAGTTATATTATAGGAGGGAAAACTATATTTAAACATCCAGTCAGTGAAAATCATAAACCAACAGTTTAACACAATGATTTATTCCTCCAGGTATTTTTATCATTAATCGTCTCTGTACTGAGTGGAGGAGCTTTAACCTCCACTGCATCCCTGCTCATCAGGATGTGACGGCGCCCTCTTGTGTCCTGCTTCAGTTTTCAGATTTCAGTTGTTGTAAAAACTTCACTGAGCGTTTAACAGCTTCAAATACTGTCAGTAAAGATCTGTGACATTTCCAGAACAACTTTACATCTTTAACTTCACTAAACGCTAAATCACCAGCATGTTTGTTCTGTTAAACACTGTCCTGGAGCCTCCGGGGGTCTGTTGTTATTGTTTAAAATAACAAGGAGCATTTTTCAGTTGAAAGAGAGAAAGATGGGAAGGGAAACCCCCCCCTTACCCCTCCCTCACCCCGTCCTGCATTCACTGTAACACAGAGAGTCTCTGTGTTCAGCCCACTAACAGTCGCTGACCCAGTTCATCTGTTCACCGTCGTTTATCTTTCATCCGACACAAAAGAACAAGAGTAGACAGAGGAGATCTTTAGAGGATCTCTGAGCGTGCTCAGTGAGGCCGCTGATGTTCAGAAAATAGATAATGTGGGATTCAAACCTTCTACCACTTTAATAATGATTGACAGGTCTGATGTTAAACAACTAAATTCAGATTATTAATATTTTCTGATGCTGTTAAAAGTTGTAGAAACAAACCTTTTCTTTTCTTTTTATTTATTGCGTGTACGTTGTTTGCTACGTGGTTCTGTTTACATGCTAAATTGTATTTCTTTGTATCATTTTTCATTCACAATAAGGTCGAATCTCATCTTATGTACAGCAGGCCTGTTTACTTTTAGTCTTTATTAATGTGTTGACAGATTTGTATGTATATAAGCTATAAGTTATTGTTTGGGTCTAATGTTTTTATTTTAATCATTTAAGTTCAGGTTGGGCTGCAACTAAAAATTATTTTCATTATCTGTTAATCTTCCAATATAAATCATCAATAAGCTGTAAAAAATGACAGAAAGTAAGATGACGCCTTTAAATGTGTCATTTCATCTGATCAACAGTCCAAAACACAAAGAAAATCAATTTACTGTCAAAGAAAAGCTGCAAATTCTCTAATTTAAGAACCAGAAAGCGTCACATATTTACTGTTTTGGTTTGAAAAGTGACAAAAAAAGTTGCAGATTAGCTAATTGATTAATCGACTAATTGTTTCAGTTCTACACCCTGACTGTAATTTTTATTCTCCTGTTTAATCTGTTTCTATTTGACCTTTGTATTATTTTTTTATTTTACTCATTTAAAATCTTAATTTTATTGTCTTTTTTATTGCATTGTGTCTCTTTTCTTATTTCCTTTTAGGTGTTATTATCAAAAATAAGTTGCTGATCAATTTTCTGTCGATCAATCAGCTCTAAACTGACGTCTTACAGATCAAACTGTTATAAAACTCTCTCTTCAGCCTGATGTTTCATAATCATCTGGTTTATTTTTGCACGTGAAGTCACTGGGAAAAAAAACAAAACAAAACACGTGACCGAAAAGACAAATGATGGATCTGAACGGAGCCTTCGGGCTTGTCACCATGTGACTGTGACAGTTGAATTATCTTCCGGCAGAGACGGAGTTAACAGGAAACATGAGCTCAGAGTCACAGCCCATCTGTTTTTCTCTTTTCTCTTTCTTCTGCATTTTTTTTTCTCAGGCTGCCGCTGCTGCAGGATGTGAAAGAACCACAACAGAAAGAAAGACTTTGCTGAAAACCGAGCGCACAAGAACAAGAACTGAGCAGAAAGTTTAAAGGTAAGGGTTTAAAAAAAAACATGTGATGTGTTTCGGTGTAAATACGCTGCTCTTCTTCAGTAGTCTGATCAGTTTGGATTAGATTCTAGCTGGTAGAGTCTTAGTTTAGTTAATCCTCGAGAGGAGAAGGAGGAGGACTCCTCTGATCAGCTCAGCAGAGATTAACTGAACTATAATAACTTACTGAAGAGCAGATGAGGGAGGAACTTACATTTTGGTGCCTTTAAAAAATCAAACCGCTCTGCTTTTTCTTTCCTGTCTGTTTGGTTTTATTCAATATTTTTCTTCTTATCAACAAATCTCATGTTTGGATTCAAACCATCGATGAACTGATCCACTAACAACTCTCGTGTGTGTTCATCCAGAGCCTGATATATCTTCTTCTTCTGTGCCGTAGACCTTTGTTGTTGTTATAAACTATTAAAAACACATCAGAGAGCCGCATCGCTGCACTGGATGACATATTCCTTCATCACCATGAACACACACACTGCAGTTTATTTTGACTTGGTCTGTCTCGGGCGAGTCGAGGCAAGTTTTTTTTTATACAGCAGCTTCCAACAACAAAGCAAATCAAAGTGATTTATATAAAACATAAAATGCAACAATATATATAACAATAATATAACAAGACAATAAAAAAATACACATTAATATAGGATTTTAAATTAGTCAAAGGAAAAAAAGAAGATAAAAGTAAGGTAAAACAGAAGATAACAGACTAAAGAGGAGCTGCAACAATTAGTCGATTAATCAGCTGGTCTTAATTAGCTGATCAGCAGAAAATTGATTCAACTATTCTGATCATCTTTGATAATCTATATATGGCTTAGGTAATTTCTCAGGCTCTAAAATTTGATATTTTGCTGCTTTTCTTTGTCTTATATTATAATAAATTGACTTTTTTGGGGGTTTTGTACTGTCGATCAGGCAAAACCAAACATTTGATTGATGTTTTATCGATCAATCAATTAACAACAATCAATTAATCAAAAAAGATGACTCGATAATGAAAATCATTGTTAGTCGCAGCCCTCATGCAGTGTGAGATTGAAATAAATAAATAGATCTGAATTTGCTTCAGTAAAAGACAAATACAGCCAGAGTGTGAATCTGAAGCACAGGAAGTACTTGTCTGCACATGCTCAGTGGCGTTACATAAAACTACTCCCCGGAGACTGAAAACGTGATCGCTGTTATTAGTCTGTGGAGACGTTTCTAAACGAACTCACGTGACCAAACTCTTCATGATGAAGGAACATGTCTCTGACGTGTTATTAGATATATCAGGCTTTGGATGAACACACACTGTACTTGTTAGTGGATCAGTTCATTTGTTGGTTTGGATCCAAATTTAACATTTCATGAACTCATCCAAGACCAAAACATCCTCATGACTCCAGCGGGGAAAGAAATTTATTAAGTAATAAGTTAAGTCAGCAACTTTTACACAGAATCTCATTTATAAACTGGCTGATTTTGTTTCAAATACGACTGTAATTTGTTATTTTATTATTTAACTTCCTGTTAATAGTTTCTGGTTTCTGGTTTCTTTCACAGATCGACAGCTCGACAGCTCGGCTGCAGACAAACATGGCTCTGTTCTTCTCCGGAGCTGTTACAAGTACGTCAGCAACAACAGCGTGAACGCCAAATACACACACACACACACACACACACACACACACGTGCACACACACGCACACACACACACACACATTGTTTTATTAGGATCCCCATTAGCTGCCAGTTTAATGACAGCTAGTCTTCCCGGGGTTCCTCGCAATACAATGATAACAACAGAACACAAATACAGAACGTTAATGATAATAAATTAAGAAAAGAAGTTGTTAATATTAATAACGATAAACTAAAAGAAAGCATGAGAAAAGTCTTAAATTCATGCTGACTTTGAGGACGTAGCACAACGTTAAATTTACCCGTTCATGAAGATAATGAAATAAAAACACTTTTTTTAAAAAGAAGATAAATACAGAAGAAAAACAACAATCACATCTGTAACACTTCTCAGTATCTTTTTAAATCTATATTTATTCTGTATTCATCTTGCGGACGCTGGTAGCTTGTTCCAATTAAATACGGCTCTGTAGCTGACTGTAGATTTTAAATTATTATTTTAAATGATTATTTCTCGATGGAGGAAGTACCAGGTCGCCACCTAGTGCCTGTCTGGTGAAACTAACGCTGTCAAGACAAATTCATTCAAGTTTGATTAAGTGGTTAAAGGGAGAAAAAGCCTTGATTATACTTTCTAATGCATGACATTCTAGATACTATTGCACTATTATGTAGCTTGATGTTTGGAAACTTTGAGATCTTTACCAGCATTAAAAATTGTTCTGTGGCTCTGAACGTGGTTTATCCAAACCACATGTGTTGTTTAATGAGCCCACTGGCGGCTCCAGACGGGTTGAAGAGGTTAACTCGCAGCCCAGAACAGTTTCTGATGACGTCATGTTGCTCCCGTTTTCTTACCTTGCGAGAATAATAATTGTCAGGCTTCAATTTATGCACTTGCGGCGTCCTATGAGGAACTACTGGCAGCTATGGATGTGGTATAGATGTGATGACAGCGAGAAGTTTGCCCTTTGATAGACAGATGTTTCATCCAATCTGTTTCCAAGATGTTTCTGTGTAAAACAAACCATCTGACGCGTCACGTTACCTGTTTTCTCCTCTGATAAAGACAACATCATGTCTGGTGTCTGTACAGTGATTCTTCACCTGCGTTTGATGGTAAAACAAACAAATTTGTAATTTCATGTTTAGTTTTATTTCTGTTTAGTGTCAGATGGCGTCATCAAAACACTTTCAGACACTCTGGTCATTTCACGTCTACATTTACCATTTTGTCTGTCGTTGCAACACATGATGGTAGTTTGCTGTTGGTTAGTGACCAATGAGTGTAAGACAACAATTTATCTTGTGTTGTTTGATTATTTTATAGGATGTAATAATGCAAAATGTCAAAAAAAATATTTTGAAGAGGAAATTACCTTGGACACAGCCATGATCTTCAGTTCTTAAAATGAACAAAAATCACACCTTCAAATCATTAAATTGCTCTTAATTTGAAGTTCTCATGTGTGAATTAGAAAATAAAGTTTAATGCTTATTGTTATTGGCCAGTTGTAGATTACTCTAAACAACATTTATCCAAAACAAATTCTAATTTTTAAAAAAATCGAATAATTAGTGGCGTTATCTATTATATATGTAAGTAGTTATAATTTCTTTATTTGTTATTTTATACGTTGCTCTCAGCAGTTTATCATTTTGTTAAATGGAAAAAAAAGGTTGAAACATGTTTACGATTCCACAAACATAAATATCAACAGTGTTGCCAGATGTGTGATAATTATCATAGTTGTACGATAATTTATCCCTCTTTATGATGTACGATCAATAATGCCAGAAGTCCCATAATATACGATAATTTGATCATTTTGTGACACTTAGTATAAATACAGGGCAACCTGTATGTGCTCGTCACACAGGTTGCGTCAGTTGCTGCCTTCCAGTGCTGTGGGAAATTAAAAACTCACGTCTACAACGCAGAAGAAAGACAGCAGCCTCGATGTGTAGAGCAACATCTGAACATCACGCTGTCTAAAAAGCTTCTAACATGCATGTTTTTTTTTCTCCAATATGCCTCCTTTGATGAGATATTTTACATTAGTAATCTAGAAATATTTTCTAAGTTGTATTTGTGACCGCACATCTTCAAAGTCGGATTTTATGGTGCGTCCGTGAACGCAGCACGGCAGTTTGTTCTCTTGGTTATGACTCATGTACAATCATTTTCCTCAAAATACGATCATTTTAAGCCTCTAGTATGATACTTTAACATCTCCCATCTGGCAACGCCGTGCATCCAGCAGATCATCACTTCAGTATCGGTACTGAAACAAAGATATTGATTGATGACACTTGTAGTTGACCTGTTTATGGGGAAACTTGCAGTTGACCTGTTGATGCAAACAGTTTTAACACGGCGTGTTGTGATGTGATGTAACACGGTTAACTTCTCTGTTCTTTACTTTGCTGCTGTGATGTGGTTTAAATGATCTTGAGCACAAGGTGATTAATTATCTTCCTGTGTGTGTCACTCTCCTGCCTGCTGACGGTCATTTATCAGCATGTAGTCCTCGGGAATGCTCCGTCGCTCTTCAGACTGATAAAGTTGTCTTTATTTAGAAAACTCTCAGAGCAAAGTCGGCTTCACGAAACAACACAGGACACACCAGTAACATGTGAGCTGTTTTATAGTGGAAGAAGAAGGACTGAGATCTTTTATTTAAGTAAAATTTAGAAACACCGCAGTATAAAAATACTCTTTACAAGTAAAAGTGCTGATGTCTCTTCAGCAAGGTAGAAAAAATTGTTGCAAATGAAGAGCTCAGTGCAGGTTTGAAGCCCTGGATTTTGACTTGCAGGCAGGATTTTTGTGTTTAATGCTCTGATGTTTAACATTTAACATTATAACAGGATATAAATAACAGAAAAACACAGAAATCATAATATGTCCCCTTTAAGTAAAAATACGTAATAAGTAATAAGTAAGCAAGTAAAGATTTAAAGGTTTATTCATACATCACATTATTTCAATGTGCATTTAGGCTCCTGACTGTTGCTTTAAGACACACTCAAAAAATGTGAACCCACAAGTACAAGTACTCATTATGTTAAACTCAGTGTTGTATTTATATATATATATATGTATATCCCCTGTGAAGATTATTCAACCTCCTGGGAATTTATGTGACTTTTTTGACACTGATCACTAGAAAAAGACCTTTGAAGCCAAAGTGATAAAAAATGAATTACAGATAAAAAAAAATTCATCATTTGTCTTACTTGTAAATTTTGGATCTTTTAGAGCTGTTAACAACTCATAGACATGTGAAATGTGACCCCGACTACACACTGCTTTTTGTAAGACGTCAAAAGACAAAAAGGTTGGAAACCACTGGTTTCATCTTTAACAATGTGTTGTATTTTAAAAGCTTGTTATATTATCCATTGTGTCAAATCTTCATCTGAAAAGTAACTAAAGCTGTCAAATAAATGTAGTGGAGTAGAAAGTACAATATTTCCCTCTGAAATGTAGAAAGTAGCATCGCATGGAAATACTCAAGTAAAGTACAAATACCTCAAAACTGTACTTGAGTAAATATATTTAGTTTTTAACCTGTTTATTAGTGTAACTTATATCTGATCTTTGTTGTTCAGGTTCACCCATAAAACGACGGTTGCGAGGTCATCACTCCTGTCAGAGGTAAAAACTTTGTTTCTTTTGCTCTTTGTGACTAAATCTGAAGTTGTTTGTTGTGTTTAGTTGCAGCAGAGACGACGGTTTGTTTTCATAGAAAGAAAACTGAACTACTGCTGTTTAGAAAAAATCTCCGTCCATTCACTTCAATGGAGAAAGAGACGAGATGTATTCAGTTCCTGTTGTCAATGAATCTCACACAGACGTTAATATGACTGAACTTTACAACCATTTCGCGAAAATTTATCTCATTTTGGGTTCTCAAATGTGAGGATTTAGTGATTTATATTTATTTTCTTCACATAAATCATCATAAATTCAATATTTTTGTGTTTTGGACCATTGGTTGGACAAAACAGCCAATTTGAAAACGTTATCTTGGACTGTGAGAAATTTGTAATTAGCATGTTTGACAATTTTTGACATTTCATAGACTGAACAATTAATCAATTCATTTAAAATATAATCAATAACAAGCTGACATTTAACGTGTTTGTATATTCTATTAGTAGCATTTTAACATGTTTATGTTAATATTTGAACATGCACACGGATAGTATGTTAACATGTAGCCTGTTAGCATGTCATGCTAGCAATGATTTCAAAGTATAACTGAGGCTGATTCATTAGTTTTAAATTGTCTGTTTTATCCCGCCCTCTAACCTCCTGTCCGTGTCTCCCGCAGCCTCGACCTGTCTCTCCTCTCTCCCGACTCCTCGTACGTCTGTTACTCATCCGCGGATGGCGGCGATCCCTGCAGCTGCCGCCGCTCGCCGCGCCTCCTCACCAACGGATACTACGCCGTCACCGAGGACAGCTTCTCCTGGGACGACGACGGCAACGTGTCGCTGACGCCCTGCAAAACCAACGTGTCCTACAAGGAGAACCTGGTCAGGTGAGATGGACACAATGTTTATCAAATCCATTTACATGAACAACAATAATAAACTTTATTTATACAGAACATTTCGTACAAAAAGATGCAATAATATGGAAAAAACTTAAAAGACAGATGTAAGAAATGGGAACATTAAAGATATGACGAGATTAATAAAAAGATTAACCAAAGTAAGATATTCTAACGAACTACGGCTGCAACTGATGATTATTTTCATTTTCATTAATGTATCAGTGATTTTCTTGATTAATCGATTAGTTGTTTTGACTATTAAATGTCAGAAAATGGTGAAAAACTGATGTTCTCAGATGTCTTGTTTTGTCCACAAACTAAAGATATTCAGTTTATTATCATAGAGGACAAAAGAAACCAGAAAATATCCACATTTGAGAAACTGGAATCAGAGAATTTGGACTTTTTTTTTCTTACAAAATGACCCCAAACAATTAATTTATTATCAAAATAGTTTAATCAATGAATCATCGCAGCTCTAGATTGGATGCCTACATTCATTGTGAGCTCCACGTCATCGACGCTCAGTTCATCCGTGTCAGTATAAAAGTCACAGGTTCAGTTCTGCAGAAAGGAAGATTAAAACATGTAATCCAGGCGTTTTTCCATCGAGGGAACGTTAACCAGCACATATGTTTAGTTCATTTTGTTTAATTCATTTTAGAAAAAAATGTATTTATAACACTGTTTAGGATTGTATCTGAGTTCAGATGTCATGTTTCCCATCAGTAAGTTACAGTTTATTTTATTTTAATTAATTTGTCTAAAAATGTCTCCTACATGTGAGACTAGAGACGATAAACAGTGTCAGCTACGTTTATGGTTGGTTGAAATTTCTGTCGCACTGCCACTTGTTTGTGTTTGTGAAAAACAAACAAACATGTCCTGGTCCGACAGGCTGAAAGTTTTAGAATTCACACATTGAAATGTCATTTCTCGTCGGTTTATTAGACTTAAGTTCAGCAGCGTTCAAACAGCACATATTTAACACCTCTCCTGCTGTGAGGGTCACCTCACGAGGCAGCCGGATTCATGAGATCATAACATCACAAGATCATGCAGGAAGCCATCTTGTCAGGCTTCAAGTTACGCGCTCGTGTCCGAACCAACGGTGGTTCGGACCAATCAGCTTCCTGTGAGGAACTACTGGCAGCTGTGGGCGTGGTTTAGGAGTGACAACAGCGAGAAGTTAGACAGATGGTTCATCCAATCACCTGCCAAGTATTTTTTTAACATGCTCGCCCTTTTCCAAACAGTTTCCAAAGTCCTCAGATGGTTCAAGGCAACAAACCATCCGTCCAGACTGTCCACTATCGGATGGAACGAGATTATATTGTGTCGATTTGTGAAACATGATGTAAAAGTTTTGATGTAAAGTCAAAACTTTAGCTTTTATCAGGAGGACAAATATATTTGCTGACATTTTATGCACCGAACAACTAATCAATTAATCGATAATGAAAATATTTGTTAGTTGCAGCCCTAAATAAAAACAGTGTCTTCACAGCTTAAACAGCTTCACTACCTTTTGGAAATTTTGGTTGGTCAACTTTCCAGCAGTGGTTACGTTTCCAACCCGAGAGAGAACGTCTAACTCTGTGTTTTGTGGTCAGAAAGCAACTTTTTGAGTTGAATTCCTCTTTTAAGAGAGACGTTGTATGATTCAGGATGGAAATCAAATGTAAAACGGAAGAGTTGGTGGACGGAGTCTAAATGTCTGGAACCTGGACTTCTAAAGGACGCTTCCCCTCAAAGAACAATTTTATCAGCCTGAAGCATGAAGTCACATCAGCAACACGCAGCAAACAGACATGTTGTCATGGCTGCTACACCGCACACACACACACACACACACACACACACACACACACACACACACACACACACACACACACACACAAACTCTTTATAGCGATGAGATAATTCTCTGCAGCCAATCAGAGCGAGCCGTGCGGCACATGTCGGGCAGGTTTTAAAGGCTGTAAATTCTTCATGTATGACATCTGCTGCGCTCAGGAGCCAGAGCGTGACGTCACCTGTCACGGTTGCTAGGAGACCCGCATGTTATTGAGATACTCATCATCAGCATGAGAAGAGCTTCTTTGTTCTCCGACATGACTGATTAACCTTCAGAGCTTTTAAAAAACCTCGTTTATAGATGTTTTCCTTCATAAATTAACTTTTAGATGACAGTTTATTAATACTATCCCACCATACATACATATACATCTGTGGTAGTTTACTGCAGTGTCACTGACCGATCTGGATTACAGAAACGCTAAATTGTCCAATAAACAACCAAGAATTTCCTGCCTTTTCTGTAGTTTTAACATTAAGGCTGGTGATTTTCTATATTTTTCTGCTACTTTTCGGGGACTGTAAACGTGCCGTTATTAGTCTTTGGAGCCGTTTCTAAACAAACCAACGTGATCAAACTCTTGATAATGAAGGAACACGTCACCCAGTGCAGCGGTGTCGCTCATCAACGTGTTTTTAATAGTTTTCAGAGCAACAACGGAGGAATAACACACAATACTTGTTAGTAGATCAGTTCGCTGTTGGTTTGGATCCAAACATGAGATTCGTTGACGAGAATAAAAACGTATCTTTTAAGGGGCAGATCGAAGAGAAAATCTTAACAATAGTAGTAAAATCAGAGCAGAAGTTAAACTTCATCATCGTCTCTCAGGGTCTTTCGGCGCAGACGGAGGCCTCGCGGCTCTCTGGCTCGGTTACTGAGCGACGTGACGGAGAGCTGCCAGTCGTGGCTGGACGAGAAAGTCTTCAGAGGCGTCTTCGGGACGGGCCAGAACCAGAACCAGAACCAGAACCAGGAGCAAGAGCAGGAGCAGGACCGAGACTGTGACTGGGACAGAACCTGCCAGGAAAACTGCTCCCCCTTGTTGGACGAGTCTACCTGGTCCGTATTCAACAGCACTGAGCTGGACGAGAGCCGTAACTTCACGTACGGTGAGTAACAACTTCAGTCTGCTTAAAGGTTCAGTTCACCCAAATAACTTCACTTCCCTCTAGATACAGACTGATACTTCTTTCATTATTACAGAAGCACATCTCATTCACCAGTGAAAATAATTGGAGGCCTTACGTCATAATTATGACGTATGTGTCTCATCAATAAGATCTTGTAAATCTTTTCTCATAATAACGAGATCCTGATCTCGTTATTATGAGAGATGTTTAAGGTTGGAATCAAACATTATTTGTGAACACAGAAGCCTGATGACATCACCTCATTTAATTCACTTTTATTTCTGCCTGAACAATCCCAACAACTTCTACGAGTTGAGATACTAAATCATAATTATGACATACGAAAGTCATAATTATAAGACAGCACATTATAAATATTAGAAAATTAGACATTTCTTTCTGAAAATCTATTCATAGTAAGACATCTTTGTCATAATCTGGCTAACTGTCAATAAACTGCACTTTAGCAGGTTTGGGCTTCATGACTTGTCGCTATGACAACAGATCATGATTAATTTTAAGACTCATGTCAAATCATCAACAAATGAAGACAATTACACCTGCAGGTGGAACCTCCACTCCCCACAAAAAATAATTAAAATTAAATTAAATATATAAATGAGCAAATATGAATTAGTAATAAAAAGAAAGAAAAACAATTTAATAAATTAACAAATAATAAAAATAGTTAAAAACAAAGAAGAATAAAAAGTAACAAAATATAATAAAATAAATAAATGTAATGAATCAAAACATTAAGAGCTTTTTTAAAATTAAATTAAATATTTTTTTATTTAAATAAATAAATGAGCAAATAAGAATTAGTAAGAAAAAGAAAGAAAATTAACAATATAATAATGAACAAATAATAATAATAGTTTAAAACAAAGATGAATAAAAAATAATAAAATATAATAAAATAAATAAATATACTGAATCAAAACATTAAAAGAATTTGTTTTGTCTCTTTCAGACCACACTGAGGTCCTGCCCCCCCCTGACAAAGTGGCCCCGCCCCCGAAGCTGCTCATCCAGGAGGAGATTTGCTCTGAGATCTGTCAATCAAAGGAGACGTTCACACAGTCACTGGGCGGCCTGTCAGAAGTCCCGCCTCCCTCGCCCTTCTACACCAACACCTGCTGCTGTCAGAGCTCACCTGAGCACACAGGTACATCACTGCTGCTGTTAGAGCTCACCTGAGCACACAGGTACATCACTGCTGATGTCAGAGCTCACCTGAGCACACAGGTACATCACTGCTGTCTGTTAGAGCTCACCTGAGCACACAGGTACATCACTGCTGCATTTAGAGCTCACCTGAGCACACAGGTACATCACTGCTGATGTCAGAGCTCACCTGAGCACACAGGTACATCACTGCTGTCTGTTAGAGCTCACCTGAGCACACAGGTACATCACTGCTGATGTCAGAGCTCACCTGAGCACACAGGTACATCACTGCTGCTGTTAGAGCTCACCTGAGCACACAGGTACATCACTGCTGCTGTTAGAGCTCACCTGAGCACACAGGTACATCACTGCTGCTGTTAGAGCTCACCTGAGCACACAGGTACATCACTGCTGATGTCAGAGCTCACCTGAGCACACAGGTACATCACTGCTGCGTTTAGAGCTCACCTGAGCACACAGGTACATCACTGCTGCGTTTAGAGCTCACCTGAGCACACAGGTACATCACTGCTGCTGTTAGAGCTCACCTGAGCACACAGGTACATCACTGCTGTCTGTTAGAGCTCACCTGAGCACACAGGTACATCACTGCTGCTGTTAGAGCTCACCTGAGCACACAGGTACATCACTGCTGCTGTTAGAGCTCACCTGAGCACACAAGTACATCACTGCTGTCTGTTAGAGCTCACCTGAGCACACAGGTACATCACTGCTGTCTGTTAGAGCTCACCTGAGCACACAGGTACATCACTGCTGCTGTCAGAGCTCACCTGAGCACACAGGTACATCACTGCTGCTGGAATAGGGTTTTAAAATAAACAAATTGATCATGAAAAGATATTAAATATTCCTACAACATAGTTAGGCTTATTAATTAATCAGCCTTTGATAACATGTATCAGATTCTAGTTTGTGAGACAAAAACATAAATAGAAGAATTTGAACATTATAAAATTGATCTTTCTTTCTTGAGTTTTTTCTTACTTACTTTTTTGTTTCTAGTCAAATCAAATTTAAATTCTGGTTCAAACACAGAAATCACAGAAGATATCTGAAATGTTTGTTGTGTCACAAAAGTTGTTTCTGTTTCTCTGACATGTTTGTGTTCATGTTTCAGGTTTAACCATGAAGACCCTCCTGCTTTTCATCTTCACCATCTTCATCTTTACGGCTCTATACTCAGGGTAAAACTCTCATTTTATATCAATTTAAACAGGCACTTTACATTAAACTATAATCAAAACTGTCAACTGTGAGCCTGCTCGAGGACCTGAGTGACATCTTTTAAATCACTTATCAAATCTTATCTGTTTTATTATTATTATTATTATTATTATTATTATGATGATGATGATGATGTAAATATAGTGATTGAACAAAGAGCCTAACCTCTTGTGGAAATTACTTTAATGATTTTATGTTTCCAGAAAGACGTTTGGGGTTTTTCCCATTCACTTCAATACAGTCACAGTTTTCTTTCGGCCTCTAGTGGCCGTCAGAGGAACTGCGGCTGATGACGGCAGCAGATAATATTAGTTAACGTTTGATCTTTTGGACTAAAAACCAACCAGGTGATCAGGAACAAAGTCAGTTTAACACTGAAAAGTGTTAATTCAAATCTAATTCCAGTTATAAACCCTAAAAATTGGATCTTTAAATCTGTCTTCAGTTTTTCAACACGGCTGTTTTTTTCTTCACATCTTTACAGATTAATCAGTAAAACTTCACTGTTTTCTCGCTGCAGGTGTCTGTTGTGGAGCACCGCCGTAGCATCGACTGCGTTCATGATGATCACAACATTTATGTGTAAGTATCACGTATTTGCAGGTTACATGAAGTCAATCAAATGTTTTTTTAATGATTCTGCTAAATTAAACACTGTTTAACCAACTTCCAATTTGCAATGATGGTCCAAATGTTTCTTTTACTGACTTTTCTACCCGAACAAAACAAAATTAAGGGAATGAAATGATGAAATAAATTACAAAATTTAGTGATGTTTTGAAATAAAATGGTCAAAAACACAACAATTTTAACTATAGGTACCAGTTTTTGAAACCCACATGAGTCGAACCTTATTGTCACACTCATTGGGAAAGTGTGAAGTTTTAACAAGCGGATCAGTTTCATGTTTCCTGTCGATCTGCTCTCTTTCAGTCCTGACCAAGTCGGGCCCGATGGGCGAGTGGAGGAAGGCGAAGACGGAGGTGAGTCTGAAATCAAATCGTTTCATCTCAGTTTGTCAAACTGAAGCTGAGACATAACAGAACTAACAAGGAATCATTCTGCTTCTTTTTTTTTTCCAGGACATTACATCAAGAAACGAGTAAAAAGAGAAGATTGAAAGAAAAGGTCTGATGGGAACTTAATAGAAATATTTTACATTTCACTAACTGTTTGCATGTAAGTTGCACTTAAAGGACTTTAAGAGTTATACTGAGCTCTGGAAAACATTTTACAGCAGCGCCTGACACTTTGACAAACTTAAAATTACTACTTTTTGAATGTAAACTTGATCTAAATAGTTTTTGTGAGCTGAGAAGCGTCGACCAGACGGGCTGCAGCTCTTAAAATGTTTGAAAATAGATTCAAATTGACATATTATTAATATTTAGCCTTTAAATCCAAAGCAAAAATGCTGGGAAAATTAGCATCATGTCACATCCAGGTTGTCGCTAAGAAGCTGTAGTTGTCCTGATGGGCTTAGTTTCCATGGCAACAAATCCTCAGACAGTTTTCTACTTTGCATCAACACAAAAGTTGATTTTATCCTGATAAATGCTCACGAGACAGGAGGACAAATGAGGAAGGGATGGAAGTATTTCAGTTAGATGGAGAATGAAACTGTGAATAAACAAACTTTCTGATGTTTCCATTAAAAAGCCTCCATGAAACAGGATGTTTGGATTTTCCCGGCGTGTTAAAAGCCGAAGCAGACGGCGTGTTGTTTGTTAAAATGCTGAAGGAGCTCATTAACATGGTGACTGTAGTTTAGCAGCTTTTAAAAGATCGATAATAATCATATCAAACATCTAAATATACTTGATGTATTTTTCAAACGCTGTAAATGAATCTTCTATTGTTACATGTTGAACTTGGCTTTTTTTGAGCTGTCCAAAGTGACCAAACATTTCAGACTTCCAGTGTCTGGAGAACAAATTCAGGTTTGAAAAGCAAAAAAAAACAAACAACCAAACAAACAAACAAGCAAAAATAATTGAAATAAGAGAGAAAGTTACTTTTTCTGAAAACCAAACGCACAAAAACACCTGAACGTCTTGTTGATCTACCTGAAATTTGTTACTGTACGAGATAAAAGTGCCATTTGTTTTCCTGAGGAAACTGAATGAAGAGTTTTATTAAATTAAGATGTAAAAGCCACGATAAAAAAAAAAGAAAAAACTCACATACATGAAACGTCTGATAGCACAAGATGTGAAGCATCCTGTTAGCAGGAACCTTAAAGCTGCACCGGGTCTTGTGGTTTCTTGGACTTTTCTCTGGTGGAAAAATACAATTTCTGATTTTATGACATTATATTTTCCCAAAATGTGTGTGTGACACAACAGCTACTAGACATCCATTTCATCTTCATCATTATAATTTATGATAATAAAATGTACATGGGTAGAGTATTAAATCTAAAATAGTTTAATTAAAAACTGTGATTAATTAAAACATGAATATCAATAAATAAATATATTTAAAATGTATTAAAAAAAAGAGACATGACATAATTATAATGAATAGAGTACTGCTAGTAATAATAAATGTTATCAAAATAAATGTAAAACAAAAATGCAAAAAATAATAATAAATAAAAGTAGAAAATGTGGTAAAATAAGGTGCAAAAGGCATTTTACTTAAACATTTCTTATTGTTATTAAGTTTTAAGTTGTAAGTTCACACACAGAACCTGGAAACTTTTTTTTAAAAGATCCAGTATCTTAATGTTTCCTGGTGCAGCTTTAACAGTATCGGATAACGAATTAAATGAACCTTTTTGTTTGTTGGATATTAAATGATCATTTTTTTTAGGTACAGAGCATTTTTTGTAATAAAACTCTTCAGCTGTAAAGTGCCTTCATTTACCTGCCAGCAGCTCAGAAATACAGAAAAACAATACAGGGAAGTGTTCGATTTATCCTAAAATGCTGCTGAAACATAAACCGACCTGCTCCACAGTTACATGCAGATCAGTGTTAATGTGTGATTTAACTAGAGCTGCAACTAGTCATTATTGTCATTATTGATTAATCAATTAATTGTGAAAAACAGTGAAAAATGTCCCTCAATGTCTTCTGCAGCTTTTATTTTGTCCGTCCAACAGTACAAAACCCAAAAAGAACAAGTTTTCTATAATGTGAGACAAATAAAAGCAGCAAATTCTCCACATTTAGGAACCTGAACCATCAAATATTTGGCATTTTTGCTTGAAAAATGTGATTATTCTAAGTGTGATATTTTGATCAACTAATTGATTAATCGTTGCAGCTCTAGGTTTAACCTGCGCAGTGTAACAGATGGGTGGAGTCACTGCATTAACTATACAAAATACATTTTCAAATATATGTGGCTGTGTTCACGCGGTTTTATTTTCTGTAGGAAGAGAAGCCGCTGAAGCAGAAGCTTTATAGTGAGTTTCAGCTCATTGTTTATCTGTCCGGCTGCAACTTTACTGTTTTGGTTCACTCTCAGCGCTCTCATAGCGTCGTTTTGGGCCGCAGCAGGCAGCTGTTTTCAGAATAAAAGCTGTAAAAAGCTACTGTACACTACCTGCTCAGCACCAAACAGCAAACAGACACAGTTAGCTGTAGACTAGCTGCTGAACATAGTGGAGCATTTAGCAGCTAAAGAGCCAGATATTTCCCTCAGGAGTTGGTGGAGAACAAAAACAGAGCTAAAAGAGAGTGAATATTGGACTTACATTCACCAGGTGGACAGAAACACGACTCCAAATGAATGATAATGTTGCTCCGTAACTGCTGGATGTGGAAATAAGCAACTGTTTGCTAACAAGTTCAACATATCAACTTAAAAGCTGATGATGTGTCAGTGTTGGTCACAACTTGTTTCTGATGAAAACTAGTGGACAAAACATCAGTTTTTGTGCTGCACAGAGTTCTGTGCTGTTGTTTGATGCATTGAAATGATGCAACTGATATTTTCCTGGAAAGCTGAACCTCTCTCAGCTTCAGAAAGCCATAAAAGCTGCCGGGCGTTTTAAAATCCTCGTGTGAACTCAGCCTTTGATTGTCAATCCTGTTTCTTTTGATGCAAACTCCACCCAGCTGGCACTGCGAGCAGGGAAAAACTGAAACTTTTACAACTCCTGTGTGAGTCAGGTCTGGTTCTGTGTGACACTTTTTCACACATATTTTTAAACAGGGACTTTTGAGGGAGCAATAATTCCAGTGAACGGAAGAAACTCAACTGTGAAACTTTGAGCGTTGAGTTTGAAGGGCGAGCAGGGAGGAAACATTTTGGGATCTGAGGGCGCTGTTACAAAATCAGGGAGCGAATCTTTAAAGTCACAACAAAAGGAAAAAAATCTCTTTTAAGTTTTTAATTTTTAATATCAACATGTTTCATTTTAACTTCATGCTGGACATTTCAAACCAATCCCAAACTGAATACATTAAAAAGATTCCTCCCTGCATTCAGTCCCCCTCAGCTCTCAAAATACCAGATAAATATAAACTGTTAGTATTGATCAGTTATCACTCTGTGATTCCTGTAAAAGGAAACTGTTTTCATCAGGAAAAGACGTGTGGCAGGAAGCTGGGACGAACAAACAAGTAAAGAAAAGCATGTACTGTACACTTTATAAGGTTTCTACTTTATAAAGTTTGTAAAGATTCAATCATATTTGGGCCTCAAACTACGCCAAGCCTTTTAGAAAACCTGACGAAGGGAGAGATGAGCTGTGCAGCGCAAATCAACTCTTCCTCTGTGAACTTTCAGTGTTTTCGTGTGTTTTTGTGTAACAAACTTTTGTCGACATCAGTCAGAGCAGCAGAGAAATCTGATGTTTAGTTCTTCATGATCTTCTTCCAGATCGTGAATTTTCTTCCTGTTCAAACAAAGGAGCACGATGTGATTATGATGCAGCGTTCATGTCATGTCAGGGAGTAACTGAATAGATTCTGACTTTCTGAAAGCTCTGATATATCCAACAAAACGTCAAAACAAGCATGGACGCCATCAGCCAGTCTGATGCTCAAGGTCATTAATTGATTAAATTGAACTCTGCATTTTTACGCACAACGTGAACATTTACAAGTTAGAAACACAGTAACCTTTTCCTGGTGTGAACGTGGCATCAGATCTGATGTACTGCATTTTTGATATTTGAGACTTTAAAGCATCCAATAATATCTAAGCATTTAGTCTTTTTTGTAAGATAAGCACATAAAAATACAACGTTATCGACAAGAATCCTCTAAAGTTGGTTTTAAAAGAATTGTGACCATATGTGCTGAATGGGATGAAATAAACATGCCTGTGCTCTCAGTGGCCGACATATATTGATTTATACAGTATATATATTGATGTATCTATTGGTGTAGCTCTGACTTGTAACATGAAGGGTTAAAGGTTAAACTTCTCTGTTTCTGTGTAAATCAGGAGCTTCTGAATCACCTGATGTGTTTTTGTTCACTCAAAGTGCCAAATTTGTAGAAATGTGACAATTCAGGAAATGTTACATCACCAATACTTCATCAATGAGCAAAAATCAATCTATAGTACTAATATTTTTAATACTGCTTTGCATGACTTTGTATTACTTTTCATTTAGAGCTGCAATAATCAGTATTTTTTATATTACCAATGGATCAAATGACTGTCTAATGTGAAAGGGAGGGGGTCTCTTAGTGCTAATCCCACTGAGAATCAACAGCAACTCTGCAACTTTTAGCCTCTTTTAGCTCCTAGATTTGGTTTTATCAGTCAGATATTTTTGTCAGGAGAGCAAATCAGAGCTGAAAGGTGAAAAAGTTGAGTATTTTACTCATGATGATGAGAATAAACAACTAAAATGTTTGTTCTGCTGCCCCCAAGTGTCCAAATAATCCATTAATCCAGCTTTAAATGCTTGAAGTTAAACGTGGATCAAGTTTGACATGTTTTGTTTTGTGTTTTTTTTTTACAATAGACTTTTATGATGTGTTGTAAAATCTTGAATTTACTGGGAAATTCTCATGAGGCAGAGACGATTGATTTTCTTGGAGGAATCCTGCCTTCAGATAAGCTCTGGATCTGTTTGTGATGCAGCTACTGTACATTGTGTTTATGATGTTGTACATAGTTGATTATGTTTATTGACTGCACTTGTTCCCATAGGTGGAAATGTGATACTCTGCTTGTGTCGGCACTTATATCTGTTCATTTTTATTTTTATTTTTTTTTATTCCACTGTACTGTATTCATGTTATTAAAGTTAATCAGCTGTTCTGAAAACTGTAAAATTTAAACCTTAAACGAGATGCAAACTAGATTTGGATTTGAAACGGACACATGAAGAAGATTGTGAACATAAATTAACAAATTATGTTTGTATTTGCTTCCAAAATGACGCTTTAGAGGTTGAAGTCGTCCTTTTCTTACAGTGTTGACCGCTGTGTTTCAATCAGTAAATTGACTAAATGGATAAACAGTAGTTGAGTTCATGGTGCTGTGTTTTAAGATTCAATTTTTACAGTGTTTTGTATATCGTCAAATATTTTTCATTTAAGTGAAAGTGTTTGTTTGATCTAAAAAAAAAAGTGAATGTTTATCATCCATTAAACTCTGCTGTAAAGACAAACTCTGGACTTCTGTTTAGTCTTTATTTCAATGTTTTGTGTCCACATGTAATGAAAATCAGTTTTCAGGTGCAGCTGACTGACGCCTGAAGTTGATGAACAGTTTGGAAAAAACTAATTTCAGCTGATGACAAATTAACAGGTGAATACTCTGAAAGACTGATTAATTATCAGGATATTCACGTAAACAAACAATGATTCATATTTTTACTGACCTCAAAGTTTTGTCTTGGTATCGATACAGAAGCTCAGATGTCAAAACATTTAGTTCATCCAAATTACAAAAAAAAAACTTTTCCTCACTTAACACTAGTGCAGAAGTCTTAAGGGTAAATTACATTTTGGCCCGTGTCTAATATCTTTTTTTTAAATGTCACCGCTCAAGTTCACACAGTTTTGATGCTTTAAAGCTGACCAACCTCTCTCTCGCCACCTTTCTACCCGTCATACTGACCGACTTGTTTAATAATGTTGTTTACACAGTCTTTATTTTTCATTTATAACAAGGGTTTTGTACAGTTGTACATAATATATATACAGCATAACCAGCTTTCCACCATATTCCAGTTTTTAACAGTAAGAGCCAAATTGATGGAAAACAACAAACAAAAAATAACAAAGGTGGTGTATTCCTACTACCGATTTATACAATATATGTGCAGATACATCCTTTAAGTCACATACCTATGAAAAAAAAGGAAATAGATAAATCATATCAAAACTAAAGAAAGGTAGAGGATAGAAAAAATAATAATCAAAAAGGGGGGGGGGGGGTTGCTGCATATATGTACAAAAAATTAACAACAGCTTTCTGCTTCCAGATGAGACTGAAAGCAGTCAAAGTCCAGAGAAGAATAAACAACTGTCCAAAACCTCTTCAACAGTCTGTGCTCCAGGTTGTGCAGTAAATGTGACAAATGTTAAAATGTTCTGGAGGAGAATGAGGTGTGTTATGCTTCTTCTATCTTTATTTTGATGAGGATACACCTACAGCAGATTTATTATTTGTCAAATCTGGTATTGTGATGAATCTCTCGTTTTTAGACGTGCCATGTGCTATCTGATTTCAGGTGAGCCAGTTATGTTAAGGATCAAAATGGTGGAAAATGTCAACTCTGTTAATGTTTTACTCAGTTTAATAATAACAGAGTTGACGATGAGTAACAGTCAAATGTTCTCAACCCCATTTCAGCATTTTACATTATTTTACAACATTCATCATGGATGTGGGTCATTCCAATGTAAAGGTTACATTTTAGGTATACTGTTTCAGGCACACTATAATTCAGGTATCCATAAATTTTGATCTAGGTAGATGAAGCTGTGAGCAGCAGAAATGCAGCACCAACACACGGCACAACGAGATGCTGACCCTGTGACAGAGGCAGAAAATTTACAGTGCAGGTGAAATATTATCAGCTTCTCTCTGCAGTCCGAGAGGTTTTCAGTTATTCAGGTTCAAAATTTTGACATGCTAGTTAACAAAATTGATATAAAGGTCAGTTATCTTTTAATGTCAAAAATAACAGACACTCTTAATGTACTCTAAATACATAATATCAAAATCCTATCACATGTTTAATGGGGTTTTCAGGATCAGGTGATTTTCAGATAGATGTTTCTAACTCTGAGAACTTATAAGTTTCTATCTGCTGAGGCGTCACAGAAAGTGATTTTGTTGAAAAAGATTATTCTTAATTTGTTTTAATACACAAAATCAATGTATGAACTACTGAAGGGGGTTTTGTTTTAAGATATTTTGGCACAGACATGTTTTAAATGTATACATAACTACATTTGGTTTTCACAGACAGATCTGAACTGTTAATACATTTAATCATGTTTTACTAACAACACAGTTCAAGAAAATTAGAACATTCAGAAATCTTTCTCCATTCACTTGCTGATATTTTCTCTCCGTGTTCTACTACTGTTTTAGGTTTGTGCTGCTGTCTCCGTCTATTGCTCTTCATTTCTTGTATTTTTCTCCCAGATTTACTACTTCTTTAACTTTTTTTTTGACAAACTGGGCTTTCTATCAGTGTCTGAGTTCTGAATGTTTCTCTGTCATCACTGTGTCTGCTGCAGGACTCAAGTTATATCATTGAACACACACAAACGCAGTTAACAGCAGGTAGCGTTAGCATCAGCAGCTAGCAGCCTGAATGTATCTCATATTCTTACATTTCAACATTTTGGCTTCATTGCTGTCATTTTTCAAGCAGTCAGACTAACTCTAAGTCTCTAACAATAACAGTAATTATTGCTAACAGCTGTGTGTGACTTTTGTCTATATTGGAAAAGAACATACAGGTGATTGTTTACAGGTTACAGGTAAATCAAACAATCAATCAATTTTTATTTATATAGTGCCATATCACAACAAAAGTCATCTCAAGGCACTTTTCACATAGAGCAGGTCAAGACTGTACTCTTTAAATGTTAATAACACTTTACTAATTGATTCCTGTTTGCCATCTTTCATGATTTTAGTTTATGAAGGAAACTTCCTGCCTGTTTAGAGTCCATGTGGTTACTTGTTTTGTGTTTCAGCGCAGCTATTAGTCAGTACAGCTGTTATATCTTTAAAAACAATCATTATTTGATTGAGATTTTCCTCTGATGCAGGAACATTTTGACACAACCTGAAACAACGATTTCAGCGTCGTTACTCTGACAGATCAGGAGTGTCTTCCATCAAAGTCAATATTCCAAACCATGTAAAATCAAAGACGACACAGCATGCCAGACTGAATTCTACCCAGCATGCATTGTGCAGCAACCATTGGTGAACAGCTCTGTACTGTGCATGCCTGACTCATGTCAGAAGACCCTGTTGTTTGAGCAAAATTACTGAAAAACCACACAAAAACCAAACCACACACATATGTTTACCTTGTGGAGGACCTGCTTTTTGTCACAAACGCAAAGCGAGTCCCCACAATGTCTGTTATTTAAAGACACGCACACTGTCCAACTGAAATTAAACTGCATCTTTATATCTTCTACAGCAACATATCTGCTCTGTAAATCACTTGTCCTGTCTTCTCCTTTGAGGAACACTTGAAACCAAAAAGGCAGACATGTCATCTTTGGTTTCATTGTAGCGTCTCCTAGTTTTACATTATTTCGATTAAATACTGTTCCATCATCCACTTATGCAACTGGAGTCCTTATTTCGATACAGCAAGTCAAATGTTTGCATTGTGCGATTACGTGTCGTTCTATCATAGTCAGAGCAGACAGTCACACTGAGCCTGATAGCATCCTGCTACACAACACAGGAGCCACAGACTCTGAACAACAACTCACATTAGCTTTCCTGCTAAAGTCTCCTTCTTATCTAACTTACAAACATGAACACGTCTTATCCTGCAGCTTAGCTTGTTGAACGAGCCATGAAACAAACATTCATCGGGGAAAAGTGCACTTTTTTCATCATTCTAATAATACAAAACTATTAAGAATACGTTTAACAAACATGTTTGACATTATTTTTGACAGCATAGAGGAATGATTAAATGTGATTTCAGTTCAGGATTTTAAGAGCGTCAGTGTGATGAGCCTGTTATTGTAATGACATAATTCTCTGTAGAAACTGATCAAACACACCAAAGAGACAGACAGGATGTCTCACTCGGTTTACCATTACCAAACCACAACAAATACAAGTGCTTTCTGTCTGACTAATCTGTAGAAAACACACAGACAGTATCACATGTGAACAGATCTGAATATACTCTGCAGTCACTCCAGCACAGCCGAACAGTCAGGCAGAAATGCTACGTCTATCTGATGCTCGGTGGTGACCGCCATGATGTCACTGCACTCCTAAGCCAATCTCTCCACAGTTTGGGTGGGCAGTGGTGTTGCCATGGAGATGGCCATTTCCTGTTGTATGAGGAGATTTAGAAACATTTTCCAGAACACAACTGACAGTCAAAGATTGATGTTAAATAACATTCCAGTAACACCATATAACTGATAGAGATAATGTGCAATACATGATTGATTGGTTGGTTGATTGATAGAGTGTCTGTAAGGTGAGTGAATTATTCAGAGTGTTACCTGTGGGCCTGTGTAGATATAAAGACACCATGGAGATCAGGAGAATGGAGATGAAGTATGCACAGAACACCACTAGGTGTCAGAGCAGTCTGAACACAAGGCTGTGATTGTAGGTTTACTCACAAAGAGAATCACAGTTCCACTCAGTATTGACATATTTAGTGCCCTGTTCCACCTTGCAGCAGGTAGTAATACACAACACTGCAATCTCTTTGTCAAAATTTTTAATTTATTTTAAGCATTTCCTTGCTTTCTGAAACCAGACAGGTGCTACTGTGGAGATATGTATCATAGGGAACTATGGGGCAGCTTGCTTCGTTTAGCCATAATGGCTGCTACAGACGGCTAGTTTCTGTGGTCACTTTTGTTCAGATTCAGAAACAAACATTTGAAGTGATTGATTGAAAAAGTCATGTTTATTTGGAAAGATGTAGGAGCTTGCCCGGATAATCATTGTTTTGTGCAATAAAGCTGTTTTTGGGAATCGCCCGAATCTCTATCATGGAGCTGAGAGCAAAAAATTAGCACATCACAATGAGCCACAACTGCCACATTTATGGGTAATACATCAGGTTCAAATAAAACAGATTCTTTCTTTAAATTAAAATGCTACTAGGTAAATTCTTGGCTACAGCCTTTTTTAATAGAGAGCAGATTCCATTTAGGAGCTGAATTGAAATGAAATTGAACTTCATAAAAGTGAACAATTACTCACCCCTTAACCCTTGTTACTACAAACTACAGTGTTCAAATGATAAAAAAGTTGTATTAAAGAAGACTGGACGATCCACATAGCAATATGGGAGACTGACTGTTTTATGGAAGCAGCTGTTTTCATTTTGTCCAATTTTGGATGAATAAATGTTAGAAAATAAATGCTTGTGTGTTTCTTTCAAACTGCTTTTATACAGGAACAATTTAAATCAGAAGTGAACAGAGTAAAGATAATGTTTATTATAACAGAGATAGACAGGGCTGGACTGGGAAAATCATTCAGACCGGGAAATATGGCACGAAATATAGCCCCAGTCAAGTCACTTTTTAAGGGGGGGGTCTCGGGGTCCCTCACTAGGAAAATTTTAGTTACAAAGACTTGATTTCCTGCATTCTGGTGAATTTTAGTGCAGGTCACTAATAAACTAATGAGCCAACAATTGCTTTGTACAATGTACTGTTATGAACCTCAAATAAAACCAAAGATACATATACATTACATTAAGGAGGGAGACAACACTGCTACTACTACTGAGGCACCAATGCTACTCTCTCCACCCTCAAAAAGAAAAAAGGCAAGAGCACACCATATTTTTAATGTACCACTGTAATACAGTTAACCACTCTCTCCACATATACAAAGAACAGAGTGAGAGCACAATACCCTACTCAGTTTCCTGATATACACCCATCAGAAGGGCCTGCGAGTTCCCATTTGGCCCATAGACTTTACATTGTGATAACATCATGGATTTTTAAATCACTTTCCTCAGCTCAAGAAAAGTTTTACAAATATAAAAAAATATACAAATACAAATATATACAAATATAAAACCCCATAATAGAAAGAGTCATAATTGACATTGTTTGCAGGTCGACGCATCCTATCAACAGTTTTACACACGTCTCTTTACAATGGTGGTCTATGGGGAAAATGCTGGTAGCATGCTGTGGCTCTATCTCATAGGCTCTATTTCTTACTCAGGCTGGAATGCATGGCATTAACAGCCAGGCACAAACTCTCTATGTGTCACAGGGCTGGTGGCATGCTGTGTTTTAGTTAAAACGGTGAGCACATGAATTAACAGCCAATTCTGACAGCTTGACTAGATTGCATTTAATATGTGGTATTCGGATGCTAAACTGAAATTCTTATACTTCCTACAGAGTAGGTTCAACCTGAGTGGCTAGCAGCAACAGCAAGCTCTTAGTTTAACACTATGAGGGCTTAAAGCAGTATTTACCAATAACTTAAGATTTGGGTTATTAATTGCCTTAGCTAAATTTGATTTGAAAAATCAAATCTCACTACACTGCACTTGTTTGTAGGCACAGCTAGATATGTACTCCTGTGGCTGACTAGTTTTGTTGAATATAAAGGCTTTTGGATAGTCTAAAAGTTTTAAATTCCAAAATTTTGGTACTGGCCGAAATTATGCTGAAATTAATATTACACGATTATGAATAATTGCCTACAATACTCTGCCTCACACGGGGCACCATTTTGCTGGGACTTGGCTACTGGTTTGGCTAACAGCAACAATTCATGATAAGATAATTATTAATTATTAAAATCAATAGAAGTTATCAATGAGAATGAATAATAACAGGGCACCACCCTGGAGTCAGGGGAAAAGATAGCCAATTCAGTCTCATAAAATTTACTTGAAACATTTGGTCGGCCGGTGAGACCCAACAGAGGAATGATTAGTTGAGCTCACTTTCACTTTAAGTTAAAGAAAAGTTTGACTTAATATTTTGAACTGGGTGGACATTGTATCAGCTAGATCGAAATGTGAAATATTCAGTTTGGGCAGCAATTGTTCTTATAGTTGAATAAACTTAAAAACTTAAAAACTTAAAATATTTTTACACTTTACCACCTTATATGTTTTTACATATATACTTATATGAGTATTATATAAGTCTAACTGGCAAACTACATAAAACCCACCAGGCTGTTCTTAATATAAAAGAAAAGAACAAAACCAAAAGAAAAGCAATAGCGAAAAAGCAAAAAAAAAAACTTGCCCTTTTTTAACTTAAAATATGTATAATAATCTTCAGCAGTTTCACACCATCATCTTATTGCCCTAAAAACATGTTAACTAAAACTACAGACAAACTGAGTTAAGGAGCGTTAAACTCCAGTACATCCCTACCTAGCAGGATGAAGGCACCATCTTGTGTGCAGTCACATCAGCTTTCGGGTTGTAAATAAAAACTTAGCAGTGTGTTATTTGAGATTACACATCTCAGGAAATCTGATTGACCAACATGGAAATACTTGAAACCAGATGTCAAGAATGATTTATTCATTTTACAGTTTAATAATTTCATGACTGGACTTGATAGAGTCTACACACGTTTATTTTCCTGTTGCTGAAATGCAAGGTTTTTTGTTTGTTTTGTTTGTTTTGTTTTTTTATTTATTTTTGTTAAAACCAAGGTTGAGTAATGAGTAAGAGTAAGAAATGAGTAAGAAAACTTAGAAACAACACAAATCTTCATCAAACATCTATTATGAATATGACTCTTGTTCAATGATTTCATGTTCAGATTCACTTCATTCACGCAATCAGTTAGTTTAACCCAGAATGTCAGCTATGTTCAAGAACATAATAAATGATCTCCTTGTTAATTATTATCAAGATAATTATAGTTCTATAACACATTTCTTTACAAATTTACAAAGTGATGAGAGCAGAATATCTATGATGAAGTTCTGCTGTTTTCTCTGTTGAAGACGCTGAAGTGGAAGAGAAACAACAGCACAAAAATCGTGACCAGTGATAGCCTTCATGGATAAAAATATGAATTTTAAAGAGACACAAAACATCATCAGAATAACAAATGATAAAAAAAGTGTTGACAATCTCAGTTTGATTGACAACTGATCTCTGTGCAGTTCAGAAACACCACAGCAACGGGCTCTCGGAGACAATGGAGACAAAAACATGAAGAATTAAAACAAAGAATTTGACACATGAAGTCTGAAATGACTTCTGTCTATTTCAGTTTACAGAACTCAGCTGTGTTTCCATCATTATAAAGACGTAGTCCAGCATAGAGAGGCTGAGTGAATGTGGTCTGGACTCTGTGGAGGAGAGTCATGGTTTTCATGGTTTTAGAGACGTTGTAGAAGGACAGAATACCTGCTCTGTGATCCAGGTACACTCCTACTCTGGAGGACCGACGACCTGAGACAGGAGTTGAGATGTTGTTGAACCAAAAATTATAACTGTCAGTGTCACATCTTAAAGCCCAAGATTTGTCATTACGTCCAAATATACATTCATTTGAGCCTCCTGCTCTGCTGATATTCTTGTATGTGACTGCTACATAAACTCCTCTCCCTCTCCACTCCACCTCCCAGTAACAACGTCCAGTCAGACTCTCTCTACTCAGGACCTGAGGCCATCCAGTGAATCTGTCTGGGTGACTAGAATAAGACTGTTGACTTGTTACCGTTGCTTTTCTGTTCAACTCAGATAATAACAGCTGTGTGTTTACAGTGTTTGGATCCAGTGTGATTTCACATGAACATTTTAAGAACTCAGCTCTGGTCTTGGGTTCTCGTTCTGACAGTAAAACGTCCACTTCAGTCCCTGTCAGTGAGATGTTTGTCCATTTCTCCCTCAGGAAGTTGTGTAGAAACTGGTTGTGATTCTCTGTGTGTGAGAGCTGCTTCAGTTCAGCGTCTTTCCTCTTCAGCTCAGTGATCTCCTGCTCCAGCTTCTCCTGAAGATCTTTGACTCGACTCACTTCAGTTTCCTGCTGGGATCTGATCTGCTGCTTCACATCAGAGCTTCTTTTCTGGATGAGACTGATCAGCTCAGTGAAGATCTTCTCACTGTCCTCCACTGCTTTATCAGCAGAGCGATTGATGGCCTCCACCTCCTGTTGAAGCAGCTTCACATCTTTCTCTCTGTCCTGGATTCTCTGCTGGATGTTTTGTCGACTCACCTCGATCTCTCTCTGCCTCTCAGTCCTTTCTGCTGCAGCTGAGACTGTGTCGTGACCTTTATGTTCATCCAGAGAGCAGAGATAACAGATACTCTGCTGATCAGTATGGCAGAACATCTTCATCGCCTCATCATGACGAGAGCAGATGTTCTCCTGGAGCTTCTTGGAGGGGTCGAACAACTTGTGTTTCTTTAATGGAGCTACATCATAGTGAAGCTGGAGGTGTTTCTCACAGTAAGAAGCCAGACAATTCAGACAATATTTGAGGGCTTTCAGTTTTCTCCCAGTGCAGACATCACAGGCCACATCTTCAGGTCCAGCATAGCAGTGATCAGCAGGAGCAGCTTGGAGTCCAGTCTTCTTCAGCTCCTCCACTGTATCTGCTAACATGGTGCTTTTCATCAGGACAGGCCTTGGTGTGAAGGTCTGTCTGCACTGAGGGCAGCTGTAGATTTTCTTCTCATCCTCTCCATCCCAGAAACCTTTAATACAGCTCATGCAGTAGCTGTGTCCACAGGGAATAGTCACCGGATCCTTCACTAGATCCAGACAGATCGAACAGCAGAATTTTACTCCGTCCAGCTGAGCTCCTTGCTGCGACATTTCACCTCTCAGTGGCAATGACTGTCTGAGTTTCACTCTCTGAGAAGTGAAACTAGTTTGAGCTCTGATCTAAACAGCATGTGATTCTGCAGTGAATGAAGGCTGCAGCTCTTTTACATGTTGGTTACACCCATCTTCAAACTGTAGATCTGAAGGGGAGGGAACAAGGAAATATGTAGACAGACTGGAGCTTGTTGTGTTTGAAAGCAGGAAGAAGAGGGAGGAGTTATCAAGCTATGATTCATTCCAGGAGGAGGAGCAGTTTGAGAGAGATACTGTGTGTTTAACCCTTTTTTCTACAATGAAACTCACGTCTCATTTGAAAACACTGGTCACCTGCTTTCTGGTGTCAAAGTTTAGGAGAGATCTACAGATGACTCCCCATTTTTCTGAATCACTGTATTCTCCTAAAATCCAGCTCAGTTCAACTTTTAAATACAACATTTCAAACAGAATAGATAAAGAATGAAGACATGAAACACTCTTGTAAAATATTGAATTTCCCAAAATGTTGATTAATTAATGTTCAGAATTAGTCCTTTTAACATTTTAAATTCAGACCTGTTTTAAGATAATTGACTAGAAGCTATATTCTAATGTTAGATCTAAAAAAATACAAAAAGTAAATAATTTTGTTGCAGCTCTGAATCCCACAGGACATGAATTCACCAGATTATTTGGCTCTGCAGTTAAACTGGAGACTGTAATGATCTGTGTTACCCTCCGTCCAAAGCTGTGATCAACTTGTTTGATAATATGACAATGAAATATGCATTATTTTGCTTTTCTATTTGTCGTTTGAATTTTAAAAAATGGAAATCCTTGTACTTTTCCTGTTTTCATCTTCAAATTGGCAGTTGGAATAGAAATGAAACCAAAACTTGTTTTTTTTGCTTTCATTGTTGTATCTACAGACAGGTGACAAATTAAAGGAAAAAACAGGCCCAGGCCTGAATACTTGACCCCTACAGTGAGGGGATCTGGTGGCTCTGTTATGCTGTGGGGGGCATTTTGCTGGCATGGTTTGGGTCCACTTGTCCCCTTCGAGGGAAGGGTTGTTGTGGAAATTGTCTGAAAACACTGAACACACATGAAATAATACACAAAACACTGCTGGGTTGAAGATTAAAAAATATTAATGTACAACAAGGAGACAGAACACACAAAGATTTGCATCAGTTTGTCTCACTGAACGAAGAGCAAACCTAATCTATTATAGTGAGAGAAGGAACAGAGAGATAATCTGTGATTGGTCAAGTCATACAAACTTGTGGATTTCAACCAATGGCAAACAGCCACAAGGTATACATTTACATGCCCATGTATGCTAGATAAGAGCCACATCTCCATAGGACACAGGAAGGCAAAAGCCCTCACCTATATGTGGCCTTTGACCCCTTAACCTGTCCTGTCTACTCCAAGACCCAGGATGTTACCTCATCTGAGCCTAAACAAGAATGGAAAGAGAAGATTGGGCATCCTAAAACACATTCCTTCTCCCAAGGACATGCACACATTAACAAAGCAAATGATCATTCTTGCACAACTCTGCACATTAAAATGATTAGCCAATCCTTTGGTCTTTCATTACCTTTACAGGGTCACTGCAAATCAATACAAAGTTGTTCTGGGTGATCACCTTTATCCTATGATGAAATATTTCTATCCTGATGGGAGCAGTCTCTTCTGGGATGACAATGTCCCCTTTTCACAGGGCATGAGGGGTCATTTAATGGTTTAATGAGTATGAAAATGAAGTGAAACATTTGTTATGACCCTCACAGTCACCAGATCTCAACCCAGTTTAACACCTATGGGAGATTTTGTACCGATGTGTTAGACAGCGCTCTCCACCACCATCATCAAAACACCAAATGAGGGAATATCTTTTTAAAGAAAGGTGTTCAACCCTCCAGGAGAGTTCAAAGACTGTAGAATGTCAAAGCTGAGGAACACCATTCTTCATGTTTTGGAAATGCTCACTTTTATTACACAGGAAATTCTGCTTTGTTGAAGTTAAACAGCTTTTAATTTTCATGGCGGGTACATGATGACAAACAGAACCAACATGTATGAACTGCACTCCAGTCTCCCTCAGGGTCAACCAATCACACACTGTGATATCAATCTGTTGTCATGACTATCCCACTACTCTTATGATGATGTGCTGCCACCTGCTGGCTGCTTCCTGTCACTGCTCATACACAAAAACAGCAGGTGTCAACACAAATCTTCACCAAACATCTATTATGAACTCTTAATGGCTTAAAACTAGAATGAACATGTCCAATTCTCCTGATGTTGATTTTGATTAGACTGAATGCAGCTTTTCACATGTTTGTTACCATTATGATAAAATGATTCCTAAATTACTTCTGGACTAGAAAAGGTGGAGTAACTTTACCTGTGATGGTTCAATAAATCAATCACAGTTATCAGAAACACTAATCATGACAGTTTTAGATGCATTTCTTTGTTGTCAGTTAAGCATCAATAACAGAAAGTCTTCAGCACAGCAGGCAGTTTTGTGGATTGAGAGATTAAACCCCGAACAAAATGAGTCACAAGAAGTTTGAATCAAGTCTGGATTAAAACTTTACAACCCAGAAGCATCTGACTGTGAGGTGACAGAGCTAAACACTGAACCAACATGACAGCCTCATTCTGAACTTTCATCTTCATGAAAATCAACTTCAACATTAATGAAATGACCTCAAGTTCATGACGACACAATATCTGTTGTCTTATATGTGTCGGGACTCAACAAAACGTCTTCACATTCACACTTGACCAAATTAATTCTTATTATTTCATCAGTTTTTTCAGGCCTGAGTACAAAATCGTCTTTATTGCCTCAATGATCAAATAAAATCTCAGTTTGTTTAAAGCAACAAGTGATAGAAAACTCTGCTCATTTCTTTGTGATGAAGCTGTTTTAGTGAAGAAAGCTGAAAGTACAGAGACTGACTGACAAACGTTCTTCTGCTCTGAACATGAACTCTGTACTTTGTGGTGTTTCAGGAGGAAAACTGCCTCAAATAAACTCTCATATTAGTTTCACATTTTCTCCAGAAGCTTTGAACGAGATCCTGAGATGAAGACAGAAGTAAATACTTTGTTCATTCTTGACAAAAACATCTTTATTGATTATGTAAAGCTTCAGATTGTTCACACATCCAATCAGTAAAGTCTGTTAAATGACTCTTGTTCAATGATTTCATGTTCAGATTCACTTCATCCACACAATCAGTTAGTTTAACCCAGAATGTCAGCTATGTACAACAACATAATAAATGATCTCCTCCTTGATTATTATCAAGATAATTATAGTTCTAGAACACATTTCTTTATAAATTTACAAAGTGATGAGAACAAAATATCTTTGATGAAGGAAGTTCTGCTGTTTTCTCTGTTTAAGAAACAACAACAAACAAATACATCAATACAAACATAAAACTAAAATTTACAACAAAAAGAAGTTTATATTTTCATCTGAAGAAACGTCAGTGAAGGTAAAAGACGTCATCATGAGAAGCGATAGCCTCCATGGATAAAAACACACAGGAAAAAGTGACATTTAAAGAAACTCAAAACATCATCAGAACAACAAATGATAAAAAAAAGTGTTGACAATCCCAGTTTGATTGACAGCTGATCTCTGTGCAGTTCAGAAACACCACAGCAACGAGCTCTCAGAAACAATGGAGACAAAAACATGAAGAATTACAACAAAGAATCTGACACATGAAGTCTGAAATGACTTCTGTCTATTTGAGTTTACACAACTCAGCTGTGACTCCATAATTATAAAGCCAAAGTCCAGCATAGAGAGGCTGAGTGAATGTGGTCTGGACTCTGTGGAGGAGAGTCATGGTTTCAGAGACGCTGTAGAAGGACAGAATACCTGCACTGTGATCCAGGTACACTCCTACTCTGGAGGAACGAGGACCTGAGACACGAGTTGAGACATTGTTGAACAAAAATGTGTAACTGTTAGTGCCACATCTTAAAGCCCAAGATTTGTCATTACATCCAAATGCACATTCCTTCCAGCCTCCTGTTCTGCTAATATTCTTGTATGTGACTGATACACGAACTGCTTCCCCTCTCCACTCCACCTCCCAGTAACAACGTCCAGTCAGACTCTCTCTACTCAGGACCTGACAATAATCAATGAATCTATCTGGGTGACTAGAATAAGACTGTTGTTGTTTCATTCGCACTGCTTTTCTGTTCCCATCAGATAATAACACCTGTGTGTTTGCTGTGTTTGGATCCAGTGTGATTTCACATGAACATTTTAAGAACTCAGCTCTGGTCTTTGATTCTGGTTCTGACAGTAAAACGTCCACTTCAGTCCCTGTCAGTGAGATGTTTGTCCATTTCTCCCTCAGGATGTCCTGTAGTTGATCTCTGAGCTCTGACACAGCTGCTGTCACATCCTCAAAGTATCTCAGAGGACGGATATTGATGCTGGATGAGTCTGTAGGTTCACTGAGTTGTGACAGTGAGGGGTTGTTGTGTAGAAACTGGTTGTGATCCTCTGTGTGTGAGAGCTGCTTCAGTTCAGCGTCTTTCCTCTTCAGCTCAGTGATCTCCTGCTCCAGCTTCTCCTGAAGCTCTTTGACTCGACTCACTTCAGTTTCCTGCTGGGATCTGATCTGCTGCTTCACATCAGAGCTTCTTTTCTGGATGAGACGGATCAGCTCAGTGAAGATCTTCTCACTGTCCTCCACTGCTTTATCAGCAGAGCGACTGACGGCCTCCACCTCCTGTTGAAGCAGCTTCACATCTTTCTCTCTGTCCTGGATTCTCTGCTGGATGTTTTGTCGACTCACCTCGAGCTCTCGCTGCCTCTCAGTCCTTTCTGCTGCAGCTGAGACTGTGTCGTGGCCTTTATGTTCATCCACAGAGCAGAGATAACAGATACTCTGCTGATCAGTACGGCAGAACATCTTCATCACCTCATCATGACGAGAGCAGATGTTCTCCTGGAGCTTCTTGGAGGGGTCGACCAGCTTGTGTTTCTTTAATGGAGTTACATCATAGTGACGCTGAAGGTGTTTCTCACAGTAAGAAGCCAGACACACCAGACAGGACTTGAGGGCTTTCAGCTTCCTCCCAGTGCAGACATCACAGGCCACATCTTCAGGTCCAGCATAGCAGTGATCAGCAGGAGCAGCTTGGAGTCCAGTCTTCTTCAGCTCCTCCAGTAGATCTGCTAACATGGTGCTTTTCACCAGGACAGGCCTCGGTGTGAAGGTCTGTCTGCACTGAGGGCAGCTGTGGATTTTCTTCTCATCCTCTTCACCCCAGAAGCTTTTAATACAGCTCATGCAGTAGCTGTGTCCACAGGGAATAGTCACCGGATCCTTCAGTAGATCCAGACAGATCGAACAGCAGAATTTTGCTCCGTCCAGCTGAGCTCCTTGCTGCGCCATTTCACCTCTCAGTGACAACGACTGTCTGAGTTTCACTTTTTGAGAAGTGAAACTAGTTTGAGCTCTGATCTAAACAGCATGTGTTTCTGCAGTGAATGGAGGCTGCAGCTCTTTTACATGTTGGTTACACCCATCTTCAAACTGTAGATCTGATGGGGAGGGAACAAGGAAATATGTGGACAGACTGGAGCTTGTTGTGCTTGAGAGCAGGAAGAAGAGGGAGGAGTTATCAAGCTATGATTCATTCCAGGAGGAGGAGCAGTTTGAGAGAGATACTGTGTGTTTATACCTTTTTTTATACAATGAAGCTCACGTCTCATTTGAAAACACTGGTCACCTGCTTTCTGGTGTCAAAGTTATCTTGGGAATTTAGGAGAGATCTACAGATGACTCCCCATTTTTCTCAGTTTCTGTATTCTCCTAAAATCCAACTGAACTCAACTTTTTCTTAAATGCAACATTTCAAACACAATAGATAAAAAATGAAGACATGAAACAATCTTGTAAAATATTGAATTTCCCAAAATATTAATCAATTAATGTTCAGTATTATTCCTTTTAGCATTTTAAACTCAGCATTGTTTTAAGATAATTGACTAGAAGCTATATTCTAATGATAGATCGAAAAAATACAAAAAGTAAATAACGTTGTTGCAGCTCTGAATCCCACAGGACATGAATTCACCAGATTATTTGGCTCTGCAGTTAAACTGGAGAGCCAAATAATAAAACTGTAATGATCCGTGTTACCCTCCGTCCAAAGCTGTGATCTACTTGTTTCATCACAGAACAAAGAAATATACAGTACTGTGCAAAAGTTTTAGGCACCTTAGATGTTTAGATTCTTATCCCTTATGCAATACCATCAGGGAGGTGTCTGATCGGTCCCAAATTTATTCATGACATGACAATGACCCCAAGCATGCAGCTAGAGTCATAAAGAACTATTTTCAGCAACAAGAAGAATGATGAGTCCTGCAACAAGTGGTATGGTTTGGCCCCCACAGAGCCCTGATCTCAACATCATGGACTCAATCTGGGATTACATGTAGAAGCACCTGAGATGGCCTAAATAATAAATCCACAGAAGAACATTTTTTTCTCCAGGATGGTTACAACAGCCTACCTGCAAGTTACCATGAAAACCCGTGTTAAAGTAAACCGAGGAGAACTGCTGCTGTTTTAAAGGCAAAGCTGCTCACAACAAATATTGATTTCATATAGCTTTCTGCTGTTTACTCAACTTTGTAATAAGTTAATTGATAAATTAAAACAATTTATAGCAATATTTTTGTAAGCATTCTCACTTTATTTTTAGTGCCTAAAACTTTTGCACAGTACTGAATATATACATATATATATATATATATATATATATATATATATATGTGTGTGTGTGTGTGTGTGTGTGTGTGTGTGTGTGTGTGTATACAGTACAGTATATTATTTTGTTTTTCTGTTTTTCTTGTGAATTTAAAAAAAAAAAAAAGGAAATCCACGTCCTTTTCCCGTATTTGTCTTCAAATCGGCAAATTGGAATAGAAATTAAACCAAAACCAGAAAACAACTTGTTTTTCACATTTATTGATATATTGATATATATCTATATTATCTGCCCCGACTGCATCTCTACAGAAACATTGTCATTGGCTTTGCTTTCTAAACTTCTTTCTGTAACAGCAGCAGAAAAACCAGTGAGCCTTGATTCATCATCCACCACTGAAAAGACTAATAGAAACACCAGTAAAGGTAAAAACTTTGGTGTAAATGTCCCCAAAACAACTGATTATTGGATCCACTAAAGACAATCTGTCAGGGAAATTTTCAGAAACAATTCTACTGGTTATTACTCACAGGTGAGTAGTGGTAGTTCAACTTGTGAGTCGATGTTCAGTTCTGGTCCACCAGTCAGTGCACAGACCATCTGACCATGTGACCTCTCTGTGAGTCGCCACCCTATTGTGGTGGAGGGGTTTGTGTGCTCAGAGGATGCTGGCAGTTGTGTTGTCTGGAGCAAAGCTCTTGGTAGGGTCTCCCACGGCAAACTGGTCCCCAGTGATGAGCCAGACGAAGAGCAATTCATGTCAGGACTTAATGTCAGACACGTTACTGGAGCTTGATCAGCACCACCCACAAGGAACAACCCGCCTCAGTTTTTAAAAAAAAATGATCCTGCAGATTTTCATTTCGAAGTAGGTTCATTTTATCTCAGGTTTCCTGCAGATCCTTATTTTGAATTATGGTCGGTCTTAAATTCTGAATCAATGCAGACTCACAGGATTAACTTGTTTAAATATAAAATACTTTGGACTTCGGTGTTGACTCAGTCAGGTAGGCTGAAGGTAACAGATTGAGGAAGTAAACAAAACAGAGGACAAGACTTTGCTCAGCCTGCACCGGTTTACAAGACACCATAAATTCAAACAAGCCAGGACCAGAGTACAGCTTGTACATTGTCAAACAACAGAGAAAGAAAATAAAGAAACAACCGAAGCATCTTTCACCTTCAGACCATCATTGAGTAGGACAGAAACTCCTAACTCACTGACAGAAGCTTACTATGTATTACTGAAATTTCAAAATAAACACTAATTAAATCTTGTTTCCTACTTGTTTAATGGGCTGTTAAAGTGGATGAAAGGTTGGTAGATATTCTGTATGTCCAGAACTGCTGAGCTAGTTAACTTAATGTCTAAAACTTGTGTAATTTCTTGAGTCATGAGGTTTCATACAGAATTATCTCTGAAATAACAGAATTAAAAAGTGCTTCAGTGGCTGCTGGTTAATCAGTTGGAGCTTTGTATTAGAACAGGACTATTTCTGTTGGCCTTGACTCAGTCTCAGGCTCATGTTGACTATTTACTTTGAATAACAAAAACATCCCTATCAATAATAATAGTGATATTGATTCAAAGGTATCGCTCAGACCTAATGTGCATTTGTTGGTTTTGTTACATTTTCCATGTTGAGGTCTTAAAGAGCATTAAAAAGTGTGCAGCAACGCTATGAAGCTAATAGTAAATGTCCAATTTGAAATGCAGAAGTGTTCAATCAGTGCAGAGACAGAAGTTATTTTAATTACCTAATTTAATAACAAATAATGAGCCCTAGTATATACACAGTTTGTACTACAGATTGGTCTCTATGACGACCGAGTAATGTGATATCAGAGTTTTTATAACTTGTGAATGTGACTGTTGAATGTGAGCTGCAGCACGACAAAAATACACAAACTGTGTTACAGAGCTGCTTCATCATGTGACCTCCGAGACAACCGACTGCAGGTCAAACAGATCGGTTTGTCTTTTGCTGCTTAATTTAATAAATATTTAAGTAAAATTATGTTTAAAATACTGTATTTAGTTTCTAAAATGTTAACTGTGTAATTATAAATTGAAGAAATCTAAACTTGTTTTTATTTCAGAGTTTTGTGGTGATTTGAAGTTGTTTGTTCTGGATTATTTTCTCTCTGCTTCAGTCGTGGTTGGAGACACTTTTTCACCTTTTTTCTTTAAGTTTGGAAAATCCTCACATTTATTACAAAAGAAACCTCTGCTCTGTTAAAGTTAAACGGCTTTTAATTTTCATGGTGGTTCATGATGACAAACAGAACCAACATGTATGGACTGCACACCAGTCTCCCTCAGGGTCAACCAATCACACACTGTCATATCAATCTGTTGTCATGACTATCCCACTACTCTTATGATGATGTGCTGCCACCTGCTGGCTGCTTCCTGTCACCGCTCACACACAAAAACAGCAGGTGTCAACACAAATCTTCACCAAACATCTATGCTGAACTCTTAATGGCTTAAAACTAGAATGAACATGTCAAGTTCTCCTGATGTTGATTCTGATTAGACTGAATGCAGCTTTTCACATGTTTGTTATCATTATGATAAAATGATTCCTAAATTACTTCTTGACTAGAAAAGGTGGAGTAACTTTACCTGTGATGGTTCAATAAATCAATCACAGTTGTCAGAAACACTAATCATGACAGTTTTAGATGCATTTCATCATTGAATCAAGTCTGGATTAAAACTTTACAACCCAGAAGCGTCTGACTGTGAGGTGACAGAGCTAAACACTGAACCAACATGACAGCCTCATTCTGAACTTTCATCTACATGAAAATCAATATCAAAACTAATTAAAAGACATCAAGTTCATGACGACACAATATCTGTTGTCTTATGTGTGTCAGGACTCAACAAAACGTTTTCACATCCACATTTGACCAAATTAATTCTTATTATTTCATCAGTTTTTTCAGGCCTGAGTACAAAATCCTCTTTATTGCCTCAATGTATAAATAAAATCTCAGTTTGTTAAAACAACAAGTGAAAGAAAACTCTGCTCATTTCTCTGTGATGAAGCTGTTTTAGTGAAGAAAGCTGAAAGTACAGAGACTGACTGACAAACGTTCTTCTGCTCTGAACATGAACTCTGTACTTTGTGGTGTTTCAGGAGGAAAACTGCCTCAAATAAACTCTCATATTAGTTTCACATTTTCTACAGAAGCTTTGAATGAGATCTTGAGATGAACGCAGAAGAAAATACTTTGTTCAATCTTGACAAAAACATCTTTATTGATGATATAAAGCTTCAGATTGTTCACACATCCAATCAGTAAAGTCTGTTAAATGACTCTTGATCAATGATTTCATGTTCAGATTCACTTCTTCCACACAATCAGTTAGTTTAACCCAGAATGTCAGCTATGTACAACAACATAATAAATGATCTCCTCCTTGATTATTATCATGATAATTATAGTTCTATAACACATTTCTTTACAAATTTACAAATTGATGAAAACAAAATGTCTTTGATGAAGGAAGTTCTGTTGTTTTCTCTGTTTAAGAAACAACAATAAACAAATACATCAATACAAACATAAAACTAACATTTAGAACAAAGAGAAGTTTATATTTTCATCTGAAGAAACGTCAGTGAAGGTAAAAGACGTCATCATGAGCAGTGATAGCCTCCATGGATAAAAACACACAGGAAAAAGTGACATTTAAAGAAACTCAAAACATCATCAGAACAACAAATGATAAAAAAGTGTTGACAATCTCAGTTTGATTGACAGCTGATCTCTGTGCAGTTCAGAAACACCACAGCAACGAGCTCTCAGAAACAATGGAGACAAAAACATGAAGAATTACAACAAAGAATCTGACACATGAAGTCTGAAATGACTTCTGTCTATTTGAGTTTACAGAACTCAGCTGTGACTCCAGTATCTACAAGCCGAAGTCCAGCATAGAGAGGCTGAGTGAATGTGGTCTGGACTCTGTGGAGGAGAGTCATGGTTTCAGAGACGCTGTAGAAGGACAGAATACCTGCACTGTGATCCAGGTACACTCCTACTCCGGAGGAACCAGGACCTGAGACGGGAGTTTTGAAATTGTTGAACCAAAAATTATAACTGTTAGTGTCACATCTTAAAGCCCAAGATTTGTCATTGAATCCAAATCCACATTCCTTCGAGCCTCCTGCTCTGCTGATATTCTTGTATGCGACTGCTACATAAACTCCTCTCCCTCTCCACTCCACCTCCCAGTAACAACGTCCAGTCAGACTCTCTCTACTCAGGACCTGCTGCCAATAAGTGAATCTGTCTGGGTGACTAGAATAAGACTGTTGTTGACTCATGGATGTTGCTTTTCTGTTCCCCTCAGATAATAACAGCCATATGTTTGCTGTGTTTGGATCCAGTGTGATTTCATGTGAATATTTTAAGAATTCAGCTCTGGTCTTGGGTTCTCGTTGTGACAGTAAAACGTCCACTTCAGTCACTGTCAGTGAGATGTTTGCCCATTTCTCCCTCAGGATGTCCTGTAGTTGATCTCTGAGCTCTGACACAGCTGCTGTCACATCCTCAAAGTATCTCAGAGGACGGATATTGATGCTGGATGAGTCTGTAGGTTCACTGAGTTGTGACAGTGAGGGGTAGTTGTGTAGAAACTGGTTGTGATCCTCTGTGTGTGAGAGCTTCTTCAGTTCAGCGTCTTTCCTCTTCAGCTCAGTGATCTCCTGCTCCAGCTTCTCCTGAAGATCTTTGACTCGACTCACTTCAGTTTCCTGCTGGGATCTGATCTGCTGCTTCACATCAGAGCTTCTTTTCTGGATGAGACGGATCAGCTCAGTGAAGATCTTCTCACTGTCCTCCACTGCTTTATCAGCAGAGCGACTGACAGCCTCCACCTCCTGTTGAAGCATCTTCACATCTTTCTCTCTGTCCTGGATTCTCTGCTGGATGTTTTGTCGACTCACCTCGAGCTCTCTCTGCCTCTCAGTCCTTTCTGCTGCAGCTGAGACTGTGTCGTGGCCTTTATGTTCATCTACAGAGCAGAGATAACAGATACTCTGCTGATCGGTACGGCAGAACATCTTCATCACCTCATCATGACGAGAGCAGATGTTCTCCTGGAGCTTCTCCAGGGGGTCGACCAGCTTGTGTTTCTTTAATGGAGTTACATCATAGTGAAGCTGGAGGTGTTTCTCACAGTAAGAGGCCGAACAAGTCAGACAAGATTTGAGAGCTTTCAGCTTCCTCCCGGTGCAGACATCACAGGCCACATCTTCAGGTCCAGCATAGCAGTGATCAGCAGGAGCAGCTTGGAGTCCAGTCTTCTTCAGCTCCTCCACTAAATCTGCTAACATGGTGTTTTTCACCAGGACAGGCCTCGGTGTGAAGGCCTGTCTGCACTGAGGGCAGCTGTAGATTTTCTTTTCATCCTCTTCATCCCAGAAACCTTTAATACAGCTCATGCAGTAGCTGTGTCCACAGGGAATAGTCACCGGATCCTTCAGTAGATCCAGACAAATCGAACAGCAGAATTTTGCTCCATCCAGCTGAGCTCCTTGCTGCGCCATTTCACCTCTCAGTGACAACGACTGTCTGACTTTCACTTTCTGAGAAGTGAAACTAGTTTGAGCTCTGATCTAAACAGCATGTGTTTCTGCAGTGAATGGAGGCTGCAGCTCTTTTACATGTTGGTTACACCCATCTTCAAACTGTAGATCTGAAGGGGAGGGAACAAGGAAATATGTAGACAGACTGGAGCTTGTTGTGTTTGAGAGCAGGAAGAAGAGGGAGGAGTTATCAAGCTATGATTCATTCCAGGTAGAGGAGCAGTTAGAGAGAGATACTGTGTGTTTAACCCTTTTTTTATACAATGAAGCTCACGTCTCATTTGAAAACACTGGTCACCTGCTTTCTGGTGTCAACGTCATCTTGAGAATTTGGGAGAGATCTACAGATGACTCCCTGTTTTTCTGAATTACTGTATTCTCCTAAAATCCAGCTCAGTTCAACTTTTTCTTAAATGCAACATTTCAAACACAATAGATAAAGAATGAAGACATGAAACACTCTTGTAAAATATTGAATTTCTCAAAATATTAATCAATTAATGTTCAGTATTAGTGCTTTTAGCATTTTAAACTCGGAACTGTTTTAAGATAATTGACTAGAAGTTATATTCTAATGTTAGATCTAAAAAATTCAAGAAGTAAATAATTTTGCTGCAGCTCTGAATCCCACAGGACATGAATTCACCAGATTATTTGCCTCTGCAGTTAAACTGGAGACTGAAATGATCCGTGTTACCCTCCGTCCAAAGCTGTGATCAACTTGTTTGATAACAGGATAAAGAAATATATAATATTTTATTTTTCTCTTTTTCTGTTTTTCGTGAGTTTAAAAAAAGGAAATCCACGTGCTTTTCCTCTTTATGTCTTCAAATCGGCAAATTGGAATAGAAATTAAACAAAAACTAGAAAACAACTCACATTTATTGATATATTGATATATATCTATATTATCTGCTCCGACTGCATCTCTATAGAAACATTGTCATTGGCTTTGCTTTCTAAAGTTCTTTCTGTAAAAGCAGCAGAAAAACCAGTGAGCCTTGATTCATCATCCACCACTGAAAAGACTAATAGAAACACCAGCAAAGGTAAAAACATTGGTGTAAATGTCCCCAAAACAACTGATTATTGGATCCACTAAAGACAATCTGTCAGGGAAATTTTCAGAAACAATTCTACTGGTTATTACTCACAGGTGAGTAGTTGTAGTTCAACTTGTGAGTCGATGTTCAGTTCTGGTCCACCAGTCAGTGCACAGACCATCTGACCATGTGACCTCTCTGTGAGTTGCCACCTTATTGTGGTGGAGGGGTTTGTGTGCTCAGAGGATGCTGGCAGCTGTGTTATCTGGAGCAAAGCTCTTGGTAGGGTCTCCCACAGCAAACTGGTCCCCAGTGATGAACCAGACAAAGAGCAATTCATGTCTGGACTTAATGTCAGATACGTTACTGGAGCTTGTACAGCACCACCCACAAGGAACAACCAGCCTTAGTTTAAAAAAAAAATGATCCTGCAGATTTTCATTTAGAAATGGGTTCATTTTATCTCAGGTTTCCTGCAGATCCTTATTTTGAATTATGGTCGGTCTTAAATTCTGAATCAATGCAGACTCACAGGATTAACTTGTTTAAATATAAAATACTTTGGACTTCGGTGTTGACTCAGTCAGGTCCGGCTGAAGGTAACAGATTGAGGAAGTAAACAAAACAGAAGAGAGGACTTTGCTCAGCCTGCATTGGTTTACAAGACACCATAAATTCAAACAAGCCAGGACCAGAGTACAGCTTGTACATTGTCAAACAACAGAGAAAGAAAATAAAGAAACAACCGAAGCATCTTTCACCTTCAGACCATCACTGAGTAGGACAGAACTCCCAACTCACTGACAGAAGCTTACTATGTATTACTGAAATATCAAAATAAACACTAATTAAATCTTGTTTCCTACTTGTTTAATGGGCTGTTAAAGTGGATGAAAGGTTGGTAGATATTCTGTATGTCCAGAACTGCTGAGCTAGTTAACTTAATGTCTAAAACTTGTGTAATTTCTTGAGTCGTGAGGTTTCATACAGAATTAACTCTGAAATAACAAAATTAAAAAGTGCTTCAGTGGCTGCTGGTTAATCAGTTGGAGCTTTGTATTAGAACAGGACTATTTCTGTTGGCCTTGACTCAGTCTCAGGCTCATGGTGACTATTTACTTTGAATAACAAAAACATCCCTATCAATAATAATAGTGATATTGATTTCAAAGGTATCGCTCAGACCTAATGTGCATTTGTTGGTATTGTCATATTTTTGATGTTGAGTTCTTAAAGAGCATTAAAAAGTGTGCAGCAACCCTATGAAGCTAATAGTAAATGTCCAATTTGAAATGTAGAAGTGTTCCAGCAGTGCAGAGACAGAAGTGATTTTAATTACCTAATTGAATAACAAATAATGAGCCCTGTATATACACAGTTTGTACTACAGATGGGTCTCTATGACGACCGAGTAATGTGATATCAGAGTTTTTATAACTTGTGAATGTGACTGTTGAATGTGAGCTGCAGCACGACAAAAAGACACACTGTGTAACAGAGCTGCTTCATCATGTGACCTTTGAGACAACCGACTGCAGGTCAAACAGATTGGTTTGTCTTTTGCTGCTTAATTAAACAAATATTGAAGTAAAATTATTAAAAATGTTTACTGTGTAATTATAAATTGAAAAAATCTAAACTTGTTTTATTTCAGAGTTTTGTGGTGATTTGAAGTTGTTTGTTCTGGATTATTTTCTCTCTGCTTCAGTCGTGGTTGGAGACACTTTTTCACCTTTTTTCTTCATGTTTGGAAAAATCCTCACATTTATTACATAAGACACTCTTCTTTGTTACAGTTAAACAGGTTTTAATTTTCATGTTGGGTTCATGATGACAAACAGGACCAACATGTATGAACTAGACACCAGTCTCCCTCAGGGTCAACCAATCACACACTGTCATCTGTTGTCATGACTATCCCACTACTGTTATGATGATGTGCTGCCACCTGCTGGCTGCTTCCTGTCACTGCTCACACCTCTCCACAGGTAACACAGCTGATCTGTTTTTAGCTTCACTTCTTTTTTGGACTCTTGTTGTGTTGATTTGTTTTGTGTTTCTGTGCAGCTGTTAACATCTGTGTGTCTTTCTGTTCACAGGAGCTGATTTCTGTCAGTCAGTCCTGGTCAAACATCAGGAAGTGGACCAATGTGAGGATATTGAAACATCACAACTTCTCCTGTTTCCTGTTACCACACACACCTCTGTGTCTCTGAGCCACAAACTGGCTGAAAGTCTGGAACTGATGAAGCCAAACTCTGGTTTGTCTTTTACCCACATCCCTGCTCTTTACTTTATTATGATTTGGATGCTTAACAAACAGTAACATGATGGAGATGAGCAGCAAAACAGCAGGTGTCAACACAAATCTTCACCAAACATCTATTATGAACTCTTAATGGCTTAAAACTAGAATGAACATGTCAAGTTCTCCTGATATTGATTCTGATTAGACTGAATGCAGCTTTTCATATGTTTGGTATCATTATGATAAAATGATTCCTAAATTACTTCTGGACTAGAAAAGGTGGAGTAACTTTACCTGTGATGGTGCAATAAATCAATCACAGTTGTCAGAAACACTAATCATGACAGTTTTAGATGCATTTATTTGTTGTCAATTAAGCATAAATAACAGAAAGTCTTCAGCACAGCAGGCAGTTTTGTGGATTGAGAGATTAAACCCCGAACAAAATGAGTCACAAGAAGTTTGAATCAAGTCTGGATTCAAACCTTACAACCCAGAAGCGTCTGACTGTGAGGTGACAGAGCTAAACACTGAACCAACATGACAGCCTCATTCTGAACTTTCATCTACATGAAAATCAATATAAAAACTAATTAAAAGACATCAAGTTCATGACGACACAATATCTGTTGTCTTATGTGTGTCAGGACTCAACAAAACGTTTTCACATCCACATTTGACCAAATTAATTCTTATTATTTCATCAGTTTTTTTCAGGCCTGAGTACAAATCCTCTTTATTGCCTCAATGTATAAATAAAATCTCAGTTTGTTAAAACAACAAGTGAAAGAAAACTCTGCTCATTTCTCTGTGATGAAGCTGTTTTAGTGAAGAAAGCTGAAAGTACAGAGACTGATTGACAAACGTTCTTCTGCTCTGAACATGAACTCTGTACTTTGTGGTGTTTCAGGAGGAAAACTGCCTCAAATAAACTCTCATATTAGTTTCACATTTTCTACAGAAGCTTTGAATGAGATCCTGAGATGAACGCAGAAGAAAATACTTCAATCTTGACAAAAACATCTTTATTGATGATATAAAGCTTCAGATTGTTCACACATCCAATCAGTAAAGTCTGTTAAATGACTCTTGTTCAATGATTTCATGTTCAGATTCACTTCATCCACACAATCAATTAGTTTAACCCAGAATGTCAGCTATGTACAACAACATAATAAATGATCTCCTCCTTGATTATTATCACAATAATTATAGTTCTATAACACATTTCTTTACAAATTTACAAAGTGATGAGAACAAAATATCTATGATGAAGGAAGTTCTGCTGTTTTCTCTGTTTAAGAAACAACAACAAACAAATACATCAATACAAACATAAAACTAACATTTAGAACAAAGAGAAGTTTATATTTTCATCTGAATAAACGTCAGTGAAGGTAAAAGACGTCATCATGAGCAGTGATAGCCTCCATGGATAAAAACACACAGGAAAAAGTGACATTTAAAGAAACTCAAAACATCATCAGAACAACAAATGATAAAAAAAGTGTTGACAATCTCAGTTTGATTGACAGCTGATCTCTGTGCAGTTCAGAAACACCACAGCAACGAGCTCTCAGAAACAATGGAGACAAAAACATGAAGAATTAAAAACAAAGAATCTGACACATGAAGTCTGAAATGACTTCTGTCTATTTCAGTTTACAGAACTCAGCAGTGACTTTAGAACCAAAACATAGTCCAGCATAGAGAGGCTGAGTGAATGTGGTCTGGACTCTGTGGAGGAGAGTCATGGTTTCAGAGACGCTGTAGAAGGACAGAATACCTGCTCTGTGATCCAGGTACACTCCTACTCTGGAGGAACCAGGACCTGAGACGGGAGTTTTGACATTGTTGAACCAAAATGTATAACTGTTAGTGTCACATCTTAAAGCCCAAGATTTGTCATTGCGTCCCAATACACATTCATTTGAGCCTCCTGCTCTGCTGATATTCTTGTATGTGACTGCTACACGAACTGCTTCCCCTCTCCACTCCACCTCCCAGTAACAACGTCCAGTCAGAATCTCTCTACTCAGGACCTGCTGCCAATAAGTGAATCTGTCTGGGTGACTAGAATAAGACTGTTGTTGACTCATGGATGTTGCTTTTCTGTTCCCCTCAGATAATAACAGCCATATGTTTGCTGTGTTTGGATCCAGTGTGATTTCATGTGAATATTTTAAGAATTCAGCTCTGGTCTTGGGTTCTCGTTGTGACAGTAAAACGTCCACTTCAGTCACTGTCAGTGAGATGTTTGCCCATTTCTCCCTCAGGATGTCCTGTAGTTGATCTCTGAGCTCTGACACAGCTGCTGTCACATCCTCAAAGTATCTCAGAGGACGGATATTGATGCTGGATGAGTCTGTAGGTTCACTGAGTTGTGACAGTGAGGGGTAGTTGTGTAGAAACTGGTTGTGATCCTCTGTGTATGAGAGCTGCTTCAGTTCAGCGTCTTTCCTCTTTAGCTCAGTGATCTCCTGCTCCAGCTTCTCCTGAAGATCTTTGACTCGACTCACTTCAGTTTCCTGCTGGGATCTGATCTGCTGCTTCACATCAGAGCTTCTTTTCTGGATGAGACGGATCAGCTCAGTGAAGATCTTCTCACTGTCCTCCACTGCTTTATCAGCAGAGCGACTGACGGCCTCCACCTCCTGTTGAAGCAGCTTCACATCTTTCTCTCTGTCCTGGATTCTCTGCTGGATGTTTTGTCGACTCACCTCGAGCTCTCTCTGCCTCTCAGTCCTTTCTACTGCAGCTGAGACTGTGTCGTGGCCTTTATGTTCATCCACAGGGCAGAGATAACAGATACTCTGCTGATCAGTTCGGCAGAACATCTTCATTACCTCATCATGACGAGAGCAGATGTTCTCCTGGAGCTTCTTGGAGGGGTCGACCAGCTTGTGTTTCTTTAATGGAGCAACATCATAGTGAAGCTGGAGGTGTTTCTCACAGTAAGAAGCCAGACACACCAGACAGGACTTGAGGGCTTTCAGCTTCCTCCCAGTGCAGACATCACAGGCCACATCTTCAGGTCCAGCATAGCAGTGATCAGCAGGAGCAGCTTGGAGTCCAGTCTTCTTCAGCTCCTCCACTATATCTACTAACATGGTGCTTTTCACCAGGACCGGCCTCGGTGTGAAGGTCTGTCTGCACTGAGGGCAGCTGTAGATTTTCTTCTCATCCTCTTCACCCCAGAAGCTTTTAATACAGCTCATGCAGTAGCTGTGTCCACAGGGAATAGTCACCGGATCCTTCAGTAGATCCAGACAGATCGAACAGCAGAATTTTGCTCCGTCCAGCTGAGCTCCTTGCTGCGCCATTTCACCTCTCAGTGACAACGACTGTCTGAGTTTCACTTTCTGAGAAGTGAAACTGGTTTGAGCTCTGATCTAAACAGCATGTGATTCTGCAGTGAATGGAGGCTGCAGCTCTTTTACATGTTGGTCACACCCATCTTCAAACTGTAGATCTGAAGGGGAGGGAACAAGCAAATATGTGGACAGACTGGAGCTTGTTGTGTTTGAGAGCAGGAAGAAGAGGGAGGAGTTATCAAGCTATGATTCATTCCAGGAGGAGGAGCAGTTTGAGAGAGATACTGTGTGTATAACCCTTTTTTTCTACAATGAATCTCACATCTCATTTGAAAACACTGGTCACCTGCTTTCTGGTGTCAACGTCATCTTGGGAATTTGGGAGAGATCTACAGATGACTCCCTGTTTTTCTGAATTACTGTATTCTCCTAAAATCCAGCTCAGTTCAACTTTTTCTTAAATGCAACATTTCAAACACAATAGATAAAGAATGAAGACATGAAACACTCTTGTAAAATATTGAATTTCTCAAAATATTAATCAATTAATGTTCAGTATTAGTGCTTTTAGCATTTTAAACTCGGAACTGTTTTAAGATAATTGACTAGAAGTTATATTCTAATGTCAGATCTAAAAAAATACAAAAAGTAAATAACGTTGTTGCATCTCTGAATCCCACAGGACATGAATTCACCAGATTATTTGGCTCTGCAGTTAAACTGGAGAGCCAAATAATAAAACTGTAATGATCCGTGTTACCCTCCGTCCAAAGCTGTGATCTACTTGTTTCATCACAGAACAAAGAAATATACAGTACTGTGCAAAAGTTTTAGGCACCTTAGATGTTTAGATTCTTATCCCTTATGCAATACCATCAGGGAGGTGTCTGATCGGTCCCAAATTTATTCATGACATGACAATGACCCCAAGCATGCAATTAGAGTCATAAAGAACTATTTTCAGCAACAAGAAGAATGATGAGTCCTGCAACAAATGGTATGGTTTGGCCCCCACAGAGCCCTGATCTCAACATCATGGACTCAATCTGGGATTACATGTAGAAGCACCTGAGATGGCCTAAATAATAAATCCACAGAAGAACATTTTTTTCTCCAGGATGGTTACAACAGCCTACCTGCAAGTTACCATGAAAAACCGTGTTAAGGTGAACCGAGGAGAACTGCTGCTGTTTTAAAGGCAAAGCTGCTCACAACAAATATTGATTTCATATAGCCTTCTGCTGTTTACTCAACTTTGTAAGAAGTTAATTGATAAATTAAAACAATTTATAGCAATATTTTTGTAAGCATTCTCACTTTATTTTTAGTGCCGAAAACTTTTGCAAAGTACTGAATATATACACACACATATATATATATATATGTGTGTGTGTGTGTGTGTGTGTGTGTGTGTGTGTGTGTGTATACAGTACAGTATATTATTTTGTTTTTCTGTTTTTCTTGTGAATTTAAAAAAAAAAAAAAAGGAAATCCACGTCCTTTTCCCGTTTTTGTCTTCAAATCGGCAAATTGGAATAGAAATTAAACCAAAACCAGAAAACAACTTGTTTTTCACATTTATTGATATATTGATATATATCTATATTATCTGCCCCGACTGCATCTCTACAGAAACATTGTCATTGGCTTTGCTTTCTAAACTTCTTTCTGTAACAGCAGCAGAAAAACCAGTGAGCCTTGATTCATCATCCACCACTGAAAAGACTAATAGAAACACCAGTAAAGGTAAAAACTTTGGTGTAAATGTCCCCAAAACAACTGATTATTGGATCCACTAAAGACAATCTGTCAGGGAAATTTTCAGAAACAATTCTACTGGTTATTACTCACAGGTGAGTAGTGGTAGTTCAACTTGTGAGTCGATGTTCAGTTCTGGTCCACCAGTCAGTGCACAGACCATCTGACCATGTGACCTCTCTGTGAGTCGCCACCCTATTGTGGTGGAGGGGTTTGTGTGCTCAGAGGATGCTGGCAGTTGTGTTGTCTGGAGCAAAGCTCTTGGTAGGGTCTCCCACGGCAAACTGGTCCCCAGTGATGAACCAGACGAAGAGCAATTCATGTCAGGACTTAATGTCAGACACGTTACTGGAGCTTGTACAGCACCACCCACAAGGAACAACCCGCCTCAGTTTTTTAAAAAAAATGATCCTGCAGATTTTCATTTCAAAGTAGGTCCATTTTATCTCAGGTTTCCTGCAGATCCTTATTTTGAATTATGGTCGGTCTTAAATTCTGAATCAATGCAGACTCACAGGATTAACTTGTTTAAATATAAAATACTTTGGACTTCGGTTTCGACTCAGTCAGGTCCGGCTAAAGGTAACAGATTGAGGAAGTAAACAAAACAGAGGAGAGGACTTTGCTCAGCCTGCATTGGTTTACAAGACACCATAAATTCAAACAAGCCAGGACCAGAGTACAGCTTGTACATTGTCAAACAACAGAGAAAGAAAATAAAGAAACAACCGAAGCATCTTTCACCTTCAGACCATCACTGAGTAGGACAGAACTCCCAACTCACTGACAGAAGCTTACTATGTATTACTGAAATATCAAAATAAACACTAATTAAATCTTGTTTCCTACTTGTTTAATGGGCTGTTAAAGTGGATGAAAGGTTGGTAGATATTCTGTATGTCCAGAACTGCTGAGCTAGTTAACTTTATGTCTAAAACTTGTGTAATTTCTTGAGTCGTGAGGTTTCATACAGAATTAACTCTGAAATAACAAAATTAGAAAGTTCTTCAGTGGCTGCTGGTTAATCAGTTGGAGCTTTGTATTAGAACAGGACTATTTCTGTTGGCCTTGACTCAGTCTCAGGCTCATGTTGACTATTTACTTTGAATAACAAAAACATCCCTATCAATAATAATAGTGATATTGATTTCAAAGGTATCGCTCAGACCTAATGTGCATTTGTTGGTTTTGTTACATTTTCCATGTTGAGGTCTTAAAGAGCATTAAAAAGTGTGCAGCAACCATATGAAGCTAATAGTAAATGTCCAATTTGAAATGTAGAAGTGTTCCAGCAGTGCAGAGACAGAAGTGATTTTAATTACCTAATTGAATAACAAATAATGAGCCCTGTATATACACAGTTTGTACTACAGATGGGTCTCTATGACGACCGAGTAATGTGATATCAGAGTTTTTATAACTTGTGAATGTGACTGTTGAATGTGAGCTGCAGCGCGACAAAAAGACACAAACTGTGTAACAGAGCTGCTTCATCATGTGACCTCCAAGACGACCGACTGCAGGTCAAACAGATTGGTTTGTCTTTTGCTGCTTAATTAAACAAATATTGAAGTAAAATTATTAAAAATGTTTACTGTGTAATTATAAATTGAAAAAATCTAAACTTGTTTTATTTCAGAGCTCTGTGGTGATTTGAAGTTGTTTGTTCTGGATTATTTTCTCTCTGCTTCAGTCGTGGTTGGAGACACTTTTTCACCTTTTTTCTTCATGTTTGGAAAAATACTCACATTTATTACATAAGACACTCTTCTTTGTTAAAGTTAAACAGCTTTTAATTTTCATGTTGGGTTCATGATGACAAACAGAACCAACATGTATGAACTAGACACCAGGCTCCCTCAGGGTCAACCAATCACACACTGTCATCTGTTGTCATGACTATCCCACTACTGTTATGATGATGTGCTGCCACCTGCTGGCTGCTTCCTGTCACTGCTCACACCTGTCCACAGGTAACACAGCTGATCTGTTTTTAGCTTCTCTTCTTTTTTGGACTCTTGTTGTGTTGATTTGTTTTGAGTTTCAGTGCAGCTGTTAAAACTAGAATGAACATGTCAAGTTCTCCTGATATTGATTCTGATTAGACTGAATGCAGATTTTCATATGTTTGGTATCATTATGATGAAATGATTCCTAAATTACTTCTGGACTAGAAAAGGTGGAGTAACTTCACCTGTGATGGTGCAATAAATCAATCACAGTTATCAGAAACACTAATCATGACAGTTTTAGATGCATTTCTTTGTTGTCAGTTAAGCATCAATAACAGAAAGTCTTCAGCACAGCAGGCAGTTTTGTGGCTTGAGAGATTAAACCCCGAACAAAATGAGTCACAAGAAGTTTGAATCAAGTCTGGATTCAAACTTTACAACCCAGAAGCGTCTGACTCTGAGGTGACAGAGCTAAACACTGAACCAACATGACAGCCTCATTCTGAACTTTCATCTTCATGAAAATCAACTTCAACATTAATGAAATGACCTCAAGTTCACAATTACACATAGATGTTGTTTTATGTTCGTCACGACTCAACAAAACATCTTCACACCCAAATTTGACCAAATTAATTTTTTTAAACTATTTTTTCCAGTTTTTTTAGGCCTGTGTAACAAATCCTCTTTATTGACTAAATGCACAAATAAAATCTCAGTTTGTTAAAAGCAACAAGTGATAGAAAACTTTGCTCATTTCTCTGTTTTAGTGAAGAAAGCTGAAAGTACAGAGACTGACTGACAAACGTTCTTCTGCTCTGAACATGAACTCTGTACTTTGTGGTGTTTCAGGAGGAAAACTGCCTCAAATAAACTCTCATATTAGTTTCATATTTTCTCCAGAAGCTTTGAATTAGATCCTGAGATGAAGACAGAAGAAAATACTTTGTTCATTCTTGAGAAAAACTTGATTATGTAAAGCTTCAGATTGTTCACACATCCAATCAGTAAAGTCTGTTAAATGACTCTTGTTCAATGATTTCATGTTCAGATTCACTTCATCCACACAATCAGTTAGTTTAACCCAGAATGTCAGCTATGTACAACAACATAATAAATGATCTCCTCCTTGATTATTATCAAGATAATTATAGTTCTATGACACATTTCTTTACAAATTTACAAAGTGATGAGAACAAAATATGTATGATGAAGGAAGTTCTGCTGTTTTCTCTGTTTAAGAAACAACAACAAACAAATACATCAATACAAACATGAAACTAACATTTAGAACAAAGAGAAGTTTATATTTTCATCTGAAGAAACGTCAGTGAAGGTAAAAGACGTCATCATGAGCAGTGATAGCCTCCATGGATAAAAACACACAGGAAAAAGTGACATTTAAAGAAACTCAAAACATCATCAGAACAACAAATGGTAAAAAAGTGTTGACAATCCCAGTTTGATTGACAGCTGATCTCTGTGCAGTTCAGAAACACCACAGCAACGAGCTCTCAGAAACAATGGAGACAAAAACATGAAGAATTACAACAAAGAATCTGACACATGAAGTCTGAAATGACTTCTGTCTATTTGAGTTTACACAACTCAGCTGTGGCTCCAGAACCAAGACTAAGTCCAGCATAGAGAGGCTGAGTGAATGTGGTCTGGACTCTGTGGAGGAGAGTCATGGTTTCAGAGACGCTGTAGAAGGACAGAATACCTGCACTGTGATCCAGGTACACTCCTACTCTGGAGGAACCAGGACCTGAGACGGGAGTTGAGACATTGTTGAACCAAAACGTATAACTGTTACTGACACATCTTAAAGCCCAAGATTTGTCATTACATTCAAATAGACATTCATTTGAGCCTCCTGCTCTCCTGATATTCTTGTATGCGATTGCTACACGAACTGCTTCCCCTCTCCATTGCACCTCCCAGTAACAACGTCCAGTCAGACTCTCTCTACTCAGGACCTGACACCATCCAGTGAATCTGTCTGGATGACTAGAATAAGACTGTTTTTGACTCATAAATGTTGCTTTTCTGTTCCCCTCAGATAATAACACCTGTGTGTGTGCTGTGTTTGGATCCAGTGTGATTTCATATGAATATTTTAAGAATCCAGCTCTGGTCTTGGGTTCTGCTTCTGACAGTAAAACCTTCACTTCAGTCCCTGTCAGTGAGATGTTTGTCCATTTCTCCCTCAGGATGTCCTGTAGTTGATCTCTGAGCTCTGACACAACTGCTGTCACATCCTCAAAGTATCTCAGAGGACGGATATTGATGCTGGATGAGTCTGTAGGTTCACTGAGTTGTGACAGTGAGGGGTAGTTGTGTAGAAACTGGTTGTGATCCTCTGTGTGTGAGAGCTGCTTCAGTTCAGCGTCTTTCCTCTTCAGCTCAGTGATCTCCTGCTCCAGCTTCTCCTGAAGCTCTTTGACTCGACTCACTTCAGTTTCCTGCTGGGATCTGATCTGCTGCTTCACATCAGAGCTTCTTTTCTGGATGAGACGGATCAGCTCAGTGAAGATCTTCTCACTGTCCTCCACTGCTTTATCAGCAGAGCGACTGACGGCCTCCACCTCCTGTTGAAGCAGCTTCACATCTTTCTCTCTGTCCTGGATTCTCTGCTGGATGTTTTGTCGACTCACCTCGAGCTCTCTCTGCCTCTCAGTCCTTTCTACTGCAGCTGAGACTGTGTCGTGGCCTTTATGTTCATCCACAGGGCAGAGATAACAGATACTCTGCTGATCAGTTCGGCAGAACATCTTCATTACCTCATCATGACGAGAGCAGATGTTCTCCTGGAGCTTCTTGGAGGGGTCGACCAGCTTGTGTTTTTTAAATCTAGGTGATTCATAATGAAATTGGAGGTGTTTCTCACAGTAAGAGATGAGACAATGCAGACAGGACTTGAGGGCTTTCAGCTTCCTTCCAGTGCAGACATCACAGGCCACATCTTCAGGTCCAGCATAGCAGTGATCAGCAGGAGCAGCTTGGAGTCCAGTCTTCTTCAGCTCCTCCATTAAATCTGCTAACATGGTGTTTTTCACCAGGACAGGCCTCGGTGTGAAGGTCTGTCTGCACTGAGGGCAGCTGTAGATTTTCTTCTCATCCTCTTCATTCCAGAAACCTTTAATACAGCTCATGCAGTAGCTGTGTCCACAGGGAATAGTCACCGGATCCTTCAGTAGATCCAAACAGATCGAACAGCAGAATTTTGCTCCGTCCAGCTGAGCTCCTTGCTGCGCCATTTCACCTCTCAGTGACGACTGTCTGAGTTTCACTTTGTGAGAAGTGAAACTAGTTTGAGCTCTGATCTAAACAGCATGTGATTCTGCAGTGAATGGAGGTTGCAGCTCTTTTACATGTTGGTTACACCCATCTTCAAACTGTAGATCTGAAGTGGAGGGAACACGGAAATACGTGGACAGACTGGAGCTTGTTGTGCTTGAGAGCAGGAAGAAGAGGGAGGAGTTATCAAGCTATGATTCATTCCAGGAAGAGGAGCAGTATGAGAGAGATACTGTGTGTTTAAACCTTTTTTTATACAATGAAGCTCACGTCTCATTTGAAAATACTGGTCACCTGCTTTCTGGTGTCAAAGTCATCTTGGGAATATGGGAGAGATCTACAGATGACTCCCCATTTTTCTGAATCACTGTATTCTCCTAAAATCCAGCTCAGTTCAACTTTTTCTTAAATGCAACATTTCAAACACAATAGATAAAGAATGAAGACATGAAACACTCTTGTAAAATATTGAATTTCTCAAAATGTTGATTAATTAATGTTCAGAATTAGTCCTTTTAGCATTTTAAACTCAGAACTGTTTTAAGATAATTGATTAGAAGCTATATACTAATGTTAGATCTAAAAAATTCAAAAAGTAAATAGTGTTGTTGCAGCTCTGAATCCCACAGGACATGAATTCACCAGATTATTTGGCTCTGCAGTTAAACTGGAGAGCCAAATAATAAAACTGTAATGATCCATGTTACCCTCCGTCCAAAGCTGTGATCTACTTGTTTCATCACAGAACAAAGAAATATACAGTACTGTGCAAAAGTTTTAGGCACCTTAGATGTTTAGATTCTTATCCCTTATGCAATACCATCAGGGAGGTGTCTGATCGGTCCCAAATTTATTCATGACATGACAATGACCCCAAGCATGCAATTAGAGTCATAAAGAACTATTTTCAGCAACAAGAAGAATGATGAGTCCTGCAACAAATGGTATGGTTTGGCCCCCACAGAGCCCTGATCTCAACATCATGGACTCAATCTGGGATTACATGTAGAAGCACCTGAGATGGCCTAAATAATAAATCCACAGAAGAACATTTTTTTCTCCAGGATGGTTACAACAACCTACCTGCAAGTTACCATGAAAAACCGTGTTAAGGTGAACCGAGGAGAACTGCTGCTGTTTTAAAGGCAAAGCTGCTCACAACAAATATTGATTTCATATAGCCTTCTGCTGTTTACTCAACTTTGTAAGAAGTTAATTGATAAATTAAAACAATTTATAGCAATATTTTTGTAAGCATTCTCACTTTATTTTTAGTGCCGAAAACTTTTGCAAAGTACTGAATATATACACACACATATATATATATATATGTGTGTGTGTGTGTGTGTGTGTGTGTGTGTGTGTGTGTGTGTGTATACAGTACAGTATATTATTTTGTTTTTCTGTTTTTCTTGTGAATTTAAAAAAAAAAAAAAAGGAAATCCACGTCCTTTTCCCGTTTTTGTCTTCAAATCGGCAAATTGGAATAGAAATTAAACCAAAACCAGAAAACAACTTGTTTTTCACATTTATTGATATATTGATATATATCTATATTATCTGCCCCGACTGCATCTCTACAGAAACATTGTCATTGGCTTTGCTTTCTAAACTTCTTTCTGTAACAGCAGCAGAAAAACCAGTGAGCCTTGATTCATCATCCACCACTGAAAAGACTAATAGAAACACCAGTAAAGGTAAAAACTTTGGTGTAAATGTCCCCAAAACAACTGATTATTGGATCCACTAAAGACAATCTGTCAGGGAAATTTTCAGAAACAATTCTACTGGTTATTACTCACAGGTGAGTAGTGGTAGTTCAACTTGTGAGTCGATGTTCAGTTCTGGTCCACCAGTCAGTGCACAGACCATGTGACCATGTGACCTCTCTGTGAGTCGCCACCCTATTGTGGTGGAGGGGTTTGTGTGCTCAGAGGATGCTGGCAGTTGTGTTGTCTGGAGCAAAGCTCTTGGTAGGGTCTCCCACGGCAAACTGGTCCCCAGTGATGAACCAGACGAAGAGCAATTCATGTCAGGACTTAATGTCAGACACGTTACTGGAGCTTGTACAGCACCACCCACAAGGAACAACCCGCCTCAGTTTTTTAAAAAAAATGATCCTGCAGATTTTCATTTCGAAGTAGGTCCATTTTATCTCAGGTTTCCTGCAGATCCTTATTTTGAATTATGGTCGGTCTTAAATTCTAAATCAATGCAGACTCACAGGATTAACTTGTTTAAATATAAAATACTTTGGACTTCGGTTTCGACTCAGTCCGGTCCGGCTAAAGGTAACAGATTGAGGAAGTAAACAAAACAGAGGACAGGACTTTGCTCAGCCTGCACCGGTTTACAAGACACCATAAATTCAAACAAGCCAGGACCAGAGTACAGCTTGTACATTGTCAAACAACAGAGAAAGAAAATAAAGAAACAACTGAAGCATCTTTCACCTTCAGACCATCATTGAGTAGGACAGAAACTCCTAACTCACTGACAGAAGCTTACTATGTATTACTGAAATATCAAAATAAACACTAATTAAATCTTGTTTCCTACTAGTTTAATGGGCTGTTAAAGTGGATGAAAGGTTGGTAGATATTCTGTATGTCCAGAACTGCTGAGCTAGTTAACTTAATGTCTAAAACTTGTGTAATTTCTTGAGTCGTGAGGTTTCATACAGAATTATCTCTGAAATAACAGAATTAAAAAGTTCTTCAGTGGCTGCTGGTTAATCAGTTGAAGCTTTGTATTAGAACAGGACTATTTCTGTTGGCCTTGACTCAGTCTCAGGCTCATGTTGACTATTTACTTTGAATTACTATTAACTATTAATATTGTGTTATTGTTTAAAGGTCTCGCTCAGACCTAATGTGCATTTGTTGGTTTTGTTACATTTTCCATGTTGAGGTCTTAAAGAGCATTAAAAAGTGTGCAGCAACGCTATGAAGCTAATAGTAAATGTCCAATTTGAAATGCAGAAGTGTTCCAGCAGTGCAGAGACAGAAGTGATTTTAATTACCTAATTGAATAACAAATAATGAGCCCTGTATATACACAGTTTGTACTACAGATGGGTCTCTATGACGACCGAGTAATGTGATATCAGAGTTTTTATAACTTGTGAATGTGACTGTTGAATGTGAGCTGCAGCACGACAAAAAGACACACTGTGTAACAGAGCTGCTTCATCATGTGACCTCTGAGACAACCAACTGCAGGTCAAACAGATCGGTTTGTCTTTTGCTGCTTAATTAAACAAATATTGAAGTAAAATTATGTTTAAAATGCCGTATATAGTTTCTAAAATGTTTAAAGTGTAATTATAAATTGAAAAAATCTAAACTTGTTTTATTTCAGAGTTTTGTGGTGATTTGAAGTTGTTTGTTCTGGATTATTTTCTCTCTGCTTCAGTCGTGGTTGGAGACACTTTTTCACCTTTTTCCTTCATGTTTGGAAAAATCCTCACATTTATTACACAAGACACTCTTCGTTGTTAAAGTTAAACAGCTTTTAATTTTCATGGTGGGTTCATGATGACAAACAGAACCAACATGTATGAACTAGACACCAGTCTCCCTCAGGGTCAACCAATCACATACTGTCATATCAATCTGTTGTCATGACTATCCCACTACTGTTATGATGATGTGCTGCCACCTGCTGGCTGCTTCCTGTCACTGCTCACACCTGTCCACAGGTAACACAGCTGATCTGTTTTTAGCTTCACTTCTTTTTTGGACTCTTGATGTGTTGACTTGTTTTGTGTTGCTGTGCAGCTGTTAACATCTGTGTGTCTTTCTGTTCACAGGAGCTGATTTCTGTCAGTCAGTCCTGGTCAAACATCAGGAAGTGGACCAATGTGAGGATACTGAAACATCACAACTTCTCCTGTTTCCTGTCATCACACACACCTCTGTGTCTCTGAGCCACAAACTGGCTGAAAGTCTGGAACTGATGAAGCCAAACTCTGGTTTGTCTTTTACCCACATCCCTGCTCTTTACTTTATTATGATTTGGATGATTAACAAACAGTAACATGATAAAGGAGATGAGCAACAAAACAGCAGGTGTCAACACAAATCTTCACCAAACATCTATTATGAACTCTTAATGGCTTAAAACTAGAATGAACATGTCAAGTTCTCCTGATGTTGATTCTGATTAGACTGAATGCAGCTTTTCATATGTTTGGTATCATTATGATAAAATGATTCCTAAATTACTTCTGGACTAGAAAAGGTGGAGTAACTTTACCTGTGATGGTGCAATAAATCAATCACAGTTGTCAGAAACACTAATCATGACAGTTTTAGATGCATTTCTTTGTTGTCAGTTAAGCATCAATAACAGAAAGTCTTCAGCACAGCAGGCAGTTTTGTGGATTGAGAGATTAAACCCTGAACAAAATGAGTCACAAGAAGTTTGAATCAAGTCTGGATTAAAACTTTACAACCCAGAAGCGTCTGACTGTGAGGTGACAGAGCTAAACACTGAACCAACATGACAGCCTCATTCTGAACTTTCATCTTCATGAAAATCAACTTCAACATTAATGAAATGACCTCAAGTTCATGACGACACAATATCTGTTGTCTTATGTGTGTCAGGACTCAACAAAACATCTTCACATCCACATTTGACCAAATTAATTCTAATTATTTCTTCACTTTTTTCAGGCCTGAGTACAAAATCCTCTTTATTAACTAAATGTACAAATAAAATCTCAGTTTGTTTAAAGCAACAAGTGATAGAAAACTCTGCTCATTTCTCTGTGATGAAGCTGTTTTAGTGAAGAAAGCTGAAAGTACAGAGACTGACTGACAAACATTCTTCTGCTCTGAACATGAACTCTGTACTTTGTGGTGTTTCAGGAGGAAAACTGCCTCAAATAAACTCTCATATTAGTTTCACATTTTCTCCAGAAGATTTGAATGAGATCCTGAGATGACGACAGAAGAAAATACTTTGTTTATTCTTGACAAAAACATCTTTATTGATGATATAAAGCTTCAGATTGTTCACACACCCAATCAGTAAAGTCTGTTAAATGACTCTTGTTCAATGATTTCATGTTCAGATTCACTTCACCCACACAATCAGTTAGTTTAACCCAGAATGTCAGCTATGTACAACAACATAATAAATGATCTCCTCCTTGATTATTATCAAGATAATTATACTTCTATAATACATTTCTTTACAAATTTACAAATTGATGAAAACAAAATATCTATGATGAAGGAAGTTCTGCTGTTTTCTCTGTTTAATAAACAACAACAAACAAATACATCAATACAAACATGAAACTAAAATTTAGAACAAAGAGAAGTTTATATTTTCATCTGAAGAAACATCAGTGAAGGTAAAAGACGTCATCATGAGCAGTGATAGCCTCCATGGATAAAAACACACAGGAAAAAGTGACATTTAAAGAAACTCAAAATATCAACAGAACAACAAATGATAAAAAAAGTGTTGACAATCTCAGTTTGATTGACAGCTGATCTCTGTGCAGCTCAGAAACACCACAGCAACGAGCTCTCAGAAACAATGGAGACAAAAACATGAAGAATTACAACAAAGAATCTGACACATGAAGTCTGAAATGACTTCTGTCTATTTGAGTTTACAGAACTCAGCTGTGACTCCAGAATCTACAAGCCAAAATCCAGCATAGAGAGGCTGAGTGAATGTGGTCTGGACTCTGTGGAGGAGAGTCATGGTTTCAGAGACGCTGTAGAAGGACAGAATACCTGCTCTGTGATCCAGGTACACTCCTACTCTGGAGGAACCAGGACCTGAGACGGGAGTTGAGACATTGTTGAACAAAAACGTGTAACTGTTAGTGTCACATCTTAGAGTCCAAGATTTGTCATTGTATCCAAATCCACATTCATTTGAGTTTCCTGCTCTTCTGATATTCTTGTATGCGACTGCTACGCGAACTGCTCCTCCTCTCCACTCCACCTCCCAGTAACAACGTCCAGTCAGACTCTCTCTACTCAGGACCTGATTACTTGAAGTGAATCTGTCTGGGTGATGAGAATAAGACTGTTTTTGTATTATTTGCACTGCTTTTCTGTTCCCCTTAGATAATAACAGCTCTGTGTTTGCTGTGTTTGGATCCAGAGTGATTTCACGTGAATATTTTAAGAATCCAGCTCTTGTCTTGGGCTCTGTTTTTGAATTTGACAGTAAAACGTCCACTTCAGCCACTGTCAGTGAGATGTTTGTCCATTTCTCCTTCAGGATGTCCTGTAGTTGATCTCTGAGCTCTGACACAGCTGCTGTCACATCCTCAAAGTAGCTCAGAGGACGGATATTGATGCTGGATGAGTCTGTGGAAGCACTGAGTTGTGACAGTGAGGGGTAGTTGTGTAGAAACTGGTTGTGATCCTCTGTGTGTGAGAGCTGCTTCAGTTCAGCGTCTTTCCTCTTCAGCTCAGTGATCTCCTGCTCCAGCTTCTCCTGAAGCTCTTTGACTCGACTCACTTCAGTTTCCTGCTGGGATCTGATCTGCTGCTTCACATCAGAGCTTCTTTTCTGGATGAGACAGATCAGCTCAGTGAAGATCTTCTCACTGTCCTCCTCTGCTTTATCAGCAGAGCGACTGACGGCCTCCACCTCCTGTTGAAGCAGCTTCACATCTTTCTCTCTGTCCTGGATTCTCTGCTGGATGTTTTGTCGACTCACCTCGAGCTCTCTCTGCCTCTCAGTCCTTTCTACTGCAACTGAGACTGTGTCGTGGCCTTTATGTTCATCCACAGGGCAGAGATAACAGATACTCTGCTGATCAGTTCGGCAGAACATCTTCATCACCTCATCATGACGAGAGCAGATGTTCTCCTGGAGCTTCTCCAAGGGGTCGACCAGCTTGTGTTTTTCAAAGGCAGGTAGTTCATAATGAGGTTGGAGGTGTTTCTTGCAGTAAGAGATCAGACACACCAGACAAGATTTGAGGGCTTTCATCTTCCTCCCAGGGCAGACATCACAGGCCACATCTTCAGGTCCAGCATAGCAGTGATCAGCAGGAGCAGCTTGGAGTCCAGTCTTCTGCAGCTCCTCCACTAAATCTGCTAACATGGTGTTTTTCACCAGGACACGCCTCGGTGTGAAGGTCTGTCTGCACTGAGGGCAGCTGTAGATTTTCTTCTCATCCTCTCCATCCCAGAAACATTTAATACAGCTCATGCAGTAGCTGTGTCCACAGGGAATAGCCACCGGATCCTTCAGTAGATCCAGACAGATCGAACAGCAGAATTTTGCTCCATCCAGCTGAGCTCCTTGCTGCGCCATTTCACCTCTCAGTGACAACGACTGTCTGAGTTTCACTTTCTGAGAAGTGAAACTAGTTTGCACTCTGATCTAAACAGCATGTGTTTCTGCAGTGAATGGAGGCTGCAGCTCTTTTACATGTTGGTTATACCCATCTTCAAACTGTAGATCTTAAGGGGAGGGAACAAGGAAATATGTGGACAGACTGGAGCTTGTTGTGTTTGAGAGCAAGAAGAAGAGGGAGGAGTTATCAAGCTATGATTCATTCCAGGTAGAGGAGCAGTTTGAGAGAGATACTGTGTGTTTAAACCTTTTTTTATACAATGAAGCTCACGTCTCATTTGAAAACACTGGTCACCTGCTTTCTGGTGTCAAAGTCATCTTGGGAATTTGGGAAAGATCTACAGACGACTCCCCATTTTTCTCAGTTTCTGTATTTTCCTAAAATCCAACTGAACTCAACTTTTTCTTAAATGCAACATTTCAAACACAATAGATAAAGAATGAAGACATGAAACAATCTTGTAAAATATTGAATTACCCAAAATGTTGATCAATTAATGTTCAGTATTAGTGCTTTTAGCATTTTAAACTCGGAACTGTTTTAAGATAATTGACTAGAAGTTATATTCTAATGTTAGATCTAAAAAATACAAAAAGTAAATAATGTTGTTGCAGCTCTGAATCCCACAGGACATGAATTCACCAGATTATTTGGCTCTGCGGTTAAACTGGAGACTGTAATGATCCGTGTTACCCTCCGTCCAAAGCTGTGATCTACTTGTTTGATAACAAGATAAAGAAATATGCATTATTTTGTTTTTCTGTTTTTCTATTTTTCGTGAATTAAAAAAAAACAGGAAATCCACATGCTTTTCCTCTTTATGTCTTCAAATCGGCAAATTGGAATAGAAATTAAACCAAAACCAGAAAACAACTTGTTTTTCACTTTTATTGATATATTGATATATATCTATATTATCTGCTCTGACTGCATCTCTACAGAAACATTGTCATTGGCTTTGCTTTCTAAACTTCTTTCTGTAACAGCAGCAGAAAAACCAGTGAGCCTTGATTCATCATCCACCACTGAAAAGACTAATAGAAACACCAGTAAAGGTAAAAACGTTGGTGTTAATGTCCCCAAAACAACTGATTATTGGATCCACTAAAGACAATCTGTCAGGGAAATTTTCAGAAACAATTCTACTGGTTATTACTCACAGGTGAGTAGTTGTAGTTCAACTTGTGAGTCGATATTCAGTTCTGGTCCACCAGTCAGTGCACAGACCATCTGACCATGTGACCTCTCTGTGAGTCGCCACCTTATTGTGGTGGAGGGGTTTGTGTGCTCAGAGGATGCTGGCAGCTGTGTTGTCTGGAGCAAAGCTCTTGGTAGGGTCTCCCACAGCAAACTGGTCCCCGCCAGACGAAGAGCAATTCATGTCAGGACTTAATGTCAGACACGTTACTGGAGCTTGTACAGCACCACCCACAAGGAACAACCAGCCTCAGTTAAAAAAATGATCCTGCAGATTTTCATTTAGAAATAGGTTCATTTTATCTCAGGTTTCCTGCAGATCCTTATTTTGAATTATGGTCGGTCTTAAATTCTGAATCAATGCAGACTCACAGGATTAACTTGTTTAAATATAAAATACTTTGGACTTCGGTTTCGACTCAGTCAGGTCCGGCTAAAGGTAACAGATTGAGGAAGTAAACAAAACAGAGGAGAAGACTTTGCTCAGCCTGCATTGGTTTACAAGACACCATAAATTCAAACAAGCCAGGACCAGAGTACAGCTTGTACATTGTCAAACAACAGAGAAAGAAAATAAAGAAACAACCGAAGCATTTTTCACCTTCAGACCATCACTGAGTAGGACAGAACTCCCAACTCACTGACAGAAGCTTACTATGTATTACTGAAATATCAAAATAAACACTAATTAAATCTTGTTTCCTACTTGTTTAATGGGCTGTTAAAGTGGATGAAAGGTTGGTAGATATTCTGTATGTCCAGAACTGCTGAGCTAGTTAACTTAATGTCTAAAACTTGTGTAATTTCTTGGGTCGTGAGGTTTCATACAGAATTAACTCTGAAATAACAGAATTAAAAAGTTCTTCAGTGGCTGCTGGTTAATCAGTTGGAGCTTTGTATTAGAACAGGACTATTTCTGTTGGCCTTGACTCAGTCTCAGGCTCATGTTGACTATTTACTTTGAATAACAAAAACATCCCTATCAATAATAATAGTGATATTGATTTCAAAGGTATCGCTCAGACCTAATGTGCATTTGTTGGTTTTGTTACATTTTCCATGTTGAGGTCTTAAAGAGCATTAAGAAGTGTGCAGCAACGCTATGAAGCTAATAGTAAATGTCCAATTTGAAATGCAGAAGTGTTCCAGCAGTGCAGAGACAGAAGTGATTTTAATTACCTAATTGAATAACAAATAATGAGCCCTGTATATACACAGTTTGTACTACAGATGGGTCTCTATGACGACCGAGTAATGTGATATCAGAGTTTTTATAACTTGTGAATGTGACTGTTGAATGTGAGCTGCAGCGCGACAAAAAGACACAAACTGTGTAACAGAGCTGCTTCATCATGTGACCTCCGAGACGACCGACTGCAGGTCAAACAGATCGGTTTGTCTTTTGCTGCTTAATTTAACAAATATTGAAATAAAATTATGTTTAAAATACTGTATATAGTTTCTAAAATGTTTAAAGTGTAATTATAAATTGAAAAAATTTAAACTTGTTTTATTTCAGAGTTCTGTGGTGATTTGAAGTTGTTTGTTCTGGATTATTTTCTCTCTGCTTCAGTCGTGGTTGGAGACACTTTTTCACCTTTTTCCTTCATGTTTGGAAAAATCCTCACATTTATTACACAAGACACTCTTCTTTGTTAAAGTTAAACGGCTTTTAATTTTCATGGTGGTTCATGATGACAAACAGAACCAACATGTATGAACTAGACACCAGTCTCCCTCAGGGTCAACCAATCACACACTGTCATCTGTTGTCATGACTATCCTACTACTGTTATGATGATGTGCTGCCACCTGCTGACTGCTTCCTGTCACTGCTCACACCTGTCCACAGGTAACACAGCTGATCTGTTTTTAGCTTCACTTCTTTTTTGGACTCTTGTTGTGTTGATTTGTTTTGTGTTTCAGTGCAGCTGTTAACATCTGTGTGTCTTTCTGTTCACAGGAGCTGATTTCTATCAGTCAGTCCTGGTCAAACATCAGGAAGTGGACCAATGTGAGGATACTGAAACATCACAACTTCTCCTGTTTCCTGTCATCACACACACCTCTGTGTCTCTGAGCCACAAACTGGCTGAAAGTCTGGAACTGATGAAGCCAAACTCTGGTTTGTCTTTTACCCACATCCCTGCTCTTTACTTTATTATGATTTGGATGATTAACAAACAGTAACATGATAAAGGAGATGAGCAACAAAACAGCAGGTGTCAACACAAATCTTCACCAAACATCTATGATGAACTCTTAATGGCTTAAAACTAGAATGAACATGTCAAGTTCTCCTGATATTGATTCTGATTAGACTGAATGCAGCTTTTCATATGTTTGGTATCATTATGATAAAATGATTCCTAAATTACTTCTGGACTAGAAAAGGTGGAGTAACTTTACCTGTGATGGTTCAATAAATCAATCACAGTTATCAGAAACACTAATCATGACAGTTTTAGATGCATTTCTTTGTTGTCAGTTAAGCATAAATAACAGAAAGTCTTCAGCACAGCAGGCAGTTTTGTGGATTGAGAGATTAAACCCCGAACAAAATGAGTCACAAGAAGTTTGAATCAAGTCTGGATTAAAACTTTACAACCCAGAAGCGTCTGACTGTGAGGTGACAGAGCTAAACACTGAACCAACATGACAGCCTCATTCTGAACTTTCATCTTCATGAAAATCAACTTCAATATTAATGAAATGACCTCAAGTTCATGACGACACAATATCTGTTGTCTTATGTGTGTCAGGACTCAACAAAACGTCTTCACATCCACATTTGACCAAATTAATTCTAATTATTTCATCAGTTTTTTCATACCTGAGTACAAAATCCTCTTTATTGACTGAATGTACAAATAAAATCTCAGTTTGTTAAAAGCAACAAGTGAAAGAAAACTCTGCTCATTTCTCTGTGATGAAGCTGTTTTAGTGAAGAAAGCTGAAAGTACAGAGACTGACTGACAAACGTTCTTCTGCTCTGAACATGAACTCTGTACTTTGTGATGTTTCAGGAGGAAAACTGCCTCAAATAAACTCTCATATTAGTTTCACATTTTCTCCAGAAGCTTTGAACGAGATCCTGAGATGAAGACAGAAGTAAATACTTTGTTCATTCTTTAAATAAAACATCTTTATTGATGATATAAAGCTTCAGATTGTTCACACATTCAATCAGTTAAGTCTGTTAAATGACTCTTGTTCAATGATTTCATGTTCAGATTCACTTCATCCACACAATCAGTTAGTTTAACCCAGAATGTCAGCTATGTACAACAACATAATAAATGATCTCCTTATTGATTATTATCACAATAATTATAGTTCTATAACACATTTCTTTACAAATTTACAAAGTGATGAGAACAAAATATGTATGATGAAGGAAGTTCTGCTGTTTTCTCTGTTTAAGAAACAACAACAAACAAATACATCAATACAAACATGAAACTAACATTTAGAACAAAGAGAAGTTTATATTTTCATCTGAAGAAACGTCAGTGAAGGTAAAAGACGTCATCATGAGCAGTGATAGCCTCCATGGATAAAAACACACAGGAAAAAGTGACATTTAAAGAAACTCAAAACATCATCAGAACAACAAATGATAAAAAAGTGTTGACAATCTCAGTTTGATTGACAGCTGATCTCTGTGCAGTCCAGAAACACCACAGCAACGAGCTCTCAGAAACAACGGAGACAAAAACATGAAGAATTACAACAAAGAATCTGACACATGAAGTCTGTGATGAGTTTTGTCTATCTTAGTTTACAGAACTCGGCTGTGACTTCAGTATCTACAAAACCAAGTCCAGCATAGAGAGGCTGAGTGAATGTGGTCTGGACTCTGTGGAGGAGAGTCATGGTTTCAGAGACACTGTAGAAGGACAGAATACCTGCTCTGTGATCCAGGTACACTCCTACTCTGGAGGACTGAGGACCTGACACAGGAGTTGTGATGTTGTTGAACCAAAATATATAACTGTTAGTGTCACATCTTAAAGCCCAAGATTTGTCATTGAGTCCAAATATACATTTATTTGAGCCTCCTGCTCTGCTGATATTCTTGTATGCAACTGCTACACGAACTTTTCCTCCTCTCCACTCCACCTCCCAGTAACAACGTCCAGTCAGACTCTCTCTACTCAGGACTTGACAATAATCAATGAATCTGTCTGGGTGACTAGAATGAGGCTGTTTTTGTGTCATTCGCTCTGCTTTTCTGTTCCCATCAGATAATAACAGATAGGTGTTTGCTGTGTTTGGATCCAGTGTGATTTCATGTGAATATTTTAAGAATCCAGCTCTGGTCTTGGGTTCTGGTTCTGACAGTAAAACGTCCACTTCAGTCACTGTCAGTGAGATGTTTGTCCATTTCTCCCTCAGGATGTCCTGTAGTTGATCTCTGAGCTCTGACACAGCTGCTGTTACATCCTCAAAGTATCTCAGAGGACGGATATTGATGCTGAATGAGTCTGTAGGTTCACTGAGTTGTGACAGTGAGGGGTTGTGTAGAAACTGGTTGTGATCCTCTGTGTGTGCGAGCTGCTTCAGTTCAGCGTCTTTCCTCTTCAGCTCAGTGATCTCCTGCTCCAGCTTCTCCTGAAGATCTTTGACTCGACTCACTTCAGTTTCCTGCTGGGATCTGATCTGCTGCTTCACATCAGAGCTTCTTTTCTGGATGAGACTGATCAGCTCAGTGAAGATCTTCTCACTGTCCTCCACTGCTTTATCAGCAGAGCGACTGACGGCCTCCACCTCCTGTTGAAGCAGCTTCACATCTTTCTCTCTGTCCTGGATTCTCTGCTGGATGTTTTGTCGACTCACCTCGAGCTCTCTCTGCCTCTCAGTCCTTTCTGCTGCAGCTGAGACTGTGTCGTGGCCTTTATGTTCATCCGCAGAGCATAGATAACAGATACTCTGCTGATCAGTACGGCAGAACATCTTCATCACCTCATCATGACGACAGCAGATGTTCTCCTGGAGCTTCTTGGAGGGGTCGACCAGCTTGTGTTTTTTAAATCTAGGTGATTCATAATGAAATTGGAGGTGTTTCTCACAGTAAGAGATGAGACAATGCAGACAGGACTTGATGGCTTTCAGCTTCCTCCCAGTACAGACATCACAGGCCACATCTTCAAGTCCAGCATAGCAGTGATCAGCAGGAGCAGCTTGGAGTCCAGTCTTCTTCAGCTCCTCCATTAAATCTGCTAACATGGTGTTTTTCACCAGGACAGGCCTCGGTGTGAAGGTCTGTCTGCACTGAGGGCAGCTGTAGATTTTCTTCTCATCCTCTCCATCCCAGAAACCTTTAATACAGCTCATGCAGTAGCTGTGTCCACAGGGAATAGTCACTGGATCCTTCAGTAGATCCGGACAGATCGAACAGCAGAATTTTGCTCCGTCCAGCTGAGCTCCTTGCTGCAACATTTCACCTCTCAGTGGCAATGACTGTCTGAGTTTCACTCTCTGAGAAGTGAAACTAGTTTGAGCTCTGATCTAAACAGCATGTGATTCTGTAGTGAATGGAGGCTGCAGCTCTTTTACATGTTGGTTATACCCATCTTCAAACTGTAGATCTTAAGGGGAGGGAACAAGGAAATATGTGGACAGACTGGAGCTTGTTGTGTTTGAAAGCAGGAAGAAAAGGGAGGAGTTATCAAGCTCTGATTCACTCCAGCAAGAGGAGCGGCTTAAAAGAGATATTGGGTGTTTAACCCTTTTTTCTACAATGAAACTCACGTCTCATTTGAAAACACTGGTCACCTGCTTTCTGGTGTCAAAGTCATCTTGGGAATTTGAGAGCGATCTACAGATGACTCCCCATTTTTCTGAATTACTGTATTCTCCTAAAATCCAGCTCAGTTCAACTTTTTCTTAAATACAACATTTCAAACAGAATAGATAAAGAATGAAGACATGAAACACTCTTGTAAAATATTGAATTTCCCAAAATGTTGATTAATTAATGTTCAGTATTAGTCCTTTTAACATTTTAAATTCAGACCTGTTTTAAGATAATTGACTAGAAGCTATATTCTAATGTTAGATCTAAAAAAATACAAAAAGTAAATAATTTTGTTGCAGCTCTGAATCCCACAGGACATGAATTCACCAGATTATTTGGCTCTGCAGTTAAACTGGAGACTGTAATGATCTGTGTTACCCTCCGTCCAAAGCTGTGATCAACTTGTTTGATAATATGACAATGAAATATGCATTATTTTGCTTTTCTATTTGTCGTTTGAATTTTAAAAAATGGAAATCCTTGTACTTTTCCTGTTTTCATCTTCAAATTGGCAGTTGGAATAGAAATGAAACCAAAACTTGTTTTTTTTGCTTTCATTGTTGTATCTACAGACAGGTGACAAATTAAATGAAAAAACGGGCCCAGGCCTGAATACTTGACCCCTACAGTGAGGGGATCTGGTGGCTCTGTTATGCTGTGGGGGGCATTTTGCTGGCATGGTTTGGGTCCACTTGTCCCCTTCGAGGGAAGGGTTGTTGTGGAAATTGTCTGAAAACACTGAACACACATGAAATAATACACAAAACACTGCTGGGTTGAAGATTAAAAAATATTATTGTGCAATAAGGAGACAGAACACACAAAGATTTGCATCAGTTTGTCTCACCGAACGAAGAGCAAACCTAATCTATTATAGTGAGAGAAGGAACAGAGAGATGATCTGTGATTGGTCAAATCATATAAACTTGTGGATTACAACCAATGGCAAACAGCCACAAGGTATACATTTACATGCCCATGTATGCTAGATAAGAGCCACATCTCCATAGGACACAGGAAGGCAAAAGCCCTCACCTATATGTGGCCTTTGACCCCTTAACCTGTCCTGTCTACTCCAAGACCCAGGATGTTACCTCATCTGAGCCTAAACAAGAATGGATAGAGAAGATTGGGCATCCTAAAACACATTCCTTCTCCCAAGGACATGCACACATTAACAAAGCAAATGATCATTCTTGCACAACTCTGCACATTAAAATGATTAGCCAATCCTTTGGTCTTTCATTGCCTTTACAGGGTCACTGCAAATCAATACAAAGTTGTTCTGAGTGATCACCTTTATCCTATGATGAAATATTTCTATCCTGATGGGAGCGATCTCTTCTGGGATGACAATGTCCCCTTTTCACAGGGCATGAGGGGTCACTTAATGGTTTAATGAGTATGAAAATGAAGTGAATCATTTGTTATGACCCTCACAGTCACCAGATCTCAACCCAGTTTAACACCAATGGGAGATTTTGTACTGACGTGTTAGACAGCGCTCTCCACCACCATCATCAAAACACCAAATGAGGGAATATCTTTTTAAAGAAAGGTGTTCAACCCTCCAGGAGAGTCCAGAGACTGTAGAATGTCAAAGCTGAGGAACACCATTCTTCATGTTTGGAAATGCTCACTTTTATTACACAGGAAATTCTGCTCTGTTAAAGTTAAACAGCTTTTAATTTTCATGGTGGGTTCATGATGACAAACAGAACCAACATGTATGAACTGCACACCAGTCTCCCTCAGGGTCAACCAATCACACACTGTGATATCAATCTGTTGTCATGACTACCCCACTACTGTTATGATGATGTGCTGCCACCTGATGGCTGCTTCCTGTCACTGCTCACACACAAAAACAGCAGGTGTCAACACAAATCTTCACCAAACATCTATGATGAACTCTTAATGGCTTAAAACTAGAATGAACATGTCAAGTTCTCCTGATATTGATTCTGATTAGACTGAATGCAGCTTTTCATATGTTTGTTATCATTATGAGAAAATGATTCCTAAATGACTTCTGGACTAGAAAAGGTGGAGTAACTTTACCTGTGATGGTGCAATAAATCAATCACAGTTGTCAGAAACACTAATCATGACAGTTTTAGATGCATTTCTTTGTTGTCAGTTAAGCATCAATAACAGAAAGTCTTCAGCACAACAGGCAGTTTTGTGGATTGAGAGATTAAACCCCGAACAAAATGAGTCACAAGAAGTTTGAATCAAGTCTGGATTCAAACTTTACAACCCAGAAGCGTCTGACTGTGAGGTGACAGAGCTAAACACTGAACCAACATGACAGCCTCATTCTGAACTTTCATCTTCATGAAAATCAACTTCAACATTAATGAAATGACCTCAAGTTCACAATTACACATAGATGTTGTTTTATGTTCGTCACGACTCAACAAAACATCTTCACACCCAAATTTGACCAAATTAATTTTTTAAAACTATTTTTTTCAGTTTTTTTAGGCCTGTGTAACAAATCCTCTTTATTGACTGAATGCACAAATAAAATCTCAGTTTGTTAAAAGCAACAAGTGATAGAAAACTCTGCTCATTTCTCTGTGATGAAGCTGTTTTAGTGAAGAAAGCTGAAAGTACAGAGACTGACTGACAAACGTTCTTCTGCTCTGAACATGAACTCTGTACTTTGTGGTGTTTCAGGAGGAAAACTGCCTCAAATAAACTCTCATATTAGTTTCACATTTTCTCCAGAAGCTTTGAACGAGATCCTGAGATGAAGGCAAAAGAAAATACTTTGTTCATTCTTGACAAAAACATCTTTATTGATTATATAAAGCTTCAGATTGTTCACACATCCATTCAGTAAAGTCTGTTAAATGACTCTTGATCAATGATTTCATGTTCAGATTCACTTCATCCACACAATCAGTTAGTTTAACCCAGAATATCAGCTATGTACAACAACATAATAAATGATCTCCTACTTATTATCAACATAATTATAGTTCTATAACACATTTTTTTACAAATTTGCAAAGTGATGAGAACAAAATATGTATGATGAAGGAAGTTCTGCTGTTTTCTCTGTTTAAGAAACAACAACACACAAATACATCAATACAAACATGAAACTAACATTTAGAACAAAAAGAAGTTTATATTTTCATCTGAAGAAACATCAGTGAAGGTAAAAGATGTCATCATGAGCAGTGATAGCCTCCATGGATAAAAACACACAGGAAAAAGTGACATTTAAAGAAACTCAAAACATCATCAGAACAACAAATGATAAAAAAGTGTTGACAATCCCAGTTTGATTGACACATGAAGTCTGAAATGACTTCTGTCTATTTGAGTTTACACAACTCAGCTGTGGCTCCAGAACCAAGACTAAGTCCAGCATAGAGAGGCTGAGTGAATGTGGTCTGGACTCTGTGGAGGAGAGTCATTGTTTCAGAGACGCTGTAGAAGGACAGAATACCTGCACTGTGATCCAGGTACACTCCTACTCTGGAGGAACCAGGACCTGAGACGGGAGTTGAGACATTGTTGAACCAAAACGTATAACTGTTACTGACACATCTTAAAGCCCAAGATTTGTCATTACATCCAAATAGACAATCATTTGAGCCTCCTGCTCTCCTGATATTCTTGTATGCGATTGCTACACGAACTGCTTCCCCTCTCCATTGCACCTCCCAGTAACAACGTCCAGTCAGACTCTCTCTACTCAGGACCTGACACCATCCAGTGAATCTGTCTGGGTGACTAGAATAAGACTGTTTTTGACTCATAAATGTTGCTTTTCTGTTCCCCTCAGATAATAACACCTGTGTGTGTGCTGTGTTTGGATCCAGTGTGATTTCATATGAATATTTTAAGAACTCAGCTCTGGTCTTGGGTTCTCGTTCTGATAGTAAAACGTCCACTTCAGTCCCTGTCAGTGAGATGTTTGTCCATTTCTCCCTCAGGATGTCCCGTAGTTGATCTCTGAGCTCTGACACAACTGCTGTCACATCCTCAAAGTATCTCAGAGGACGGATATTGATGCTGGATGAGTCTGTAGGTTCACTGAGTTGTGACAGTGAGGGGTAGTTGTGTAGAAACTGGTTGTGATCCTCTGTGTATGAGAGCTTCTTCAGTTCAGCGTCTTTCCTCTTCAGCTCAGTGATCTCCTGCTCCAGCTTCTCCTGAAGCTCTTTGACTCGAATCACTTCAGTTTCCTGCTGGGATCTGATCTGCTGCTTCACATCAGAGCTTCTTTTCTGGATGAGACGGATCAGCTCAGTGAAGATCTTCTCACTGTCCTCCACTGCTTTATCAGCAGAGTGACTGACGGCCTCCACCTCCTGTTGAAGCAGCTTCACATCTTTCTCTCTGCACTGGATTCTCTGCTGGATGTTTTGTCGACTCACCTCGAGCTCTCTCTGCCTCTCAGTCCTTTCTACTGCAGCTGAGACTGTGTCGTGGCCTTTATGTTTATCCACAGAGCAGAGATAACAGATAATCTGCTGATCAGTACGGCAGAACATCTTCATCACCTCATCATGACGAGAGCAGATGTTCTCCTGGAGCTTCTTGGAGGGGTCGACCAGCTTGTGTTTTTTGAATGCAGGTGATTCATAGTGAGGTTGGAGGTGTTTCTCACAGTAAGAGATCAGACACTGCAGACAGGACTTGAGAGCTTTCAGCTTCCTCACAGTGCAGACATCACAGGCCACATCTTCAGGTCCAGCATAGCAGTGATCAGCAGGAGCAGCTTGGAGTCCAGTCTTCTTCACCTCCTCCACTATATCTGCTAACATGGTGTTTTTCACCAGGACAGGCCTCGGTGTGAAGGTCTGTCTGCACTGAGGGCAGCTGTAGATTTTCTTCTCATCCTCTTCATCCCAGAAACCTTTAATACAGCTCATGCAGTAGCTGTGTCCACAGGGAATAGTCACCGGATCCTTCAGTAGATCCAAACAGATTGAACAGCAGAATTTTGCTCCGTCCAGCTGAGCTCCTTGCTGCGCCATTTCACCTCTCAGTGGCAATGACTGTCTGAGTTTCACTTTCTGAGAAGTGAAACTAGTTTGAGCTCTGATCTAAACAGCATGTGTTTCTGCAGTGAATGGAGGCTGCAGCTCTTTTACATGTTGGTTACACCCATCTTCAAACTGTAGATCTGAAGGGGAGGGAACAAGGAAATATGTGGACAGACTGGAGCTTGTTGTGTTTGAGAGCAGGAAGAAGAGGGAGGAGTTATCAAGCTATGATTCATTCCAGGAGGAGGAGCAGTTTGAGAGAGATACTATGTGTTTAAACCTTTTTTTATACAATGAAGCTCACGTCTCATTTGAAAACACTGGTCACCTGCTTTCAAGTGTCAAAGTCATCTTGGGAATTTGGGAGAGATCTACAGATGACTCCCCATTTTTCTGAATCACTGTATTCTCCTAAAATCCAGCTCAGTTCAACTTTTTCTTAAATGCAACATTTCAAACACAATAGATAAAGAATGAAGACATGAAACAATCTTGTAAAATATTGAATTTCTCAAAATGTTGATTAATTAATGTTCAGTATTAGTGCTTTTAGCATTTTAAACTCAGAAATGTTTTAAGATAATTGATTAGAAGCTATATTCTAATGTTAGATCTAAAAAATTCAAAAAGTAAATAATGTTGTTGCAGCTCTGAATCCCACAGGACATGAATTCACCAGATTATTTGGCTCTGCAGTTAAACTGGAGAGCCAAATAATAAAACTGTAATGATCCGTGTTACCCTCCGTCCAAAGCTGTGATCTACTTGTTTCATCACAGAACAAAGAAATATACAGTACTGTGCAAAAGTTTTAGGCACCTTAGATGTTTAGATTCTTATCCCTTATGCAATACCATCAGGGAGGTGTCTGATCGGTCCCAAATTTATTCATGACATGACAATGACCCCAAGCATGCAGCTAGAGTCATAAAGAACTATTTTCAGCAACAAGAAGAATGATGAGTCCTGCAACAAATGGTATGGTTTGGCCCCCACAGAGCCCTGATCTCAACATCATGGACTCAATCTGGGATTACATGTAGAAGCACCTCAGATGGCCTAAATAATAAATCCACAGAAGAACATTTTTTTCTCCAGGATGGTTACAACAGCCTACCTGCAAGTTACCATGAAAAACCATGTTAAAGTAAACCAAGGTGAACTGCTGCTGTTTTAAAGGCAAAGCTGCTCAGAACAAATATTGATTTCATTTAGCTTTCTGCTGTTTACTCAACTTTGTAAGAAGTTAATTGATAAATTAAAACAATTTATAGCAATATTTTTGTAAGTATTCTCACTTTACTTTTAATGACTAAAACGTTTGCAGTATATTATTTTGTTTTTCTTTTTTTTGTGTGTGAATTTAAGAAAAGGAAATCCACGTGCTTTTCCCGTTTTTGTCTTCAAATCGGCAAATTGGAATAGAAATTAAACCAAAACCAGAAAACAACTTGTTTTTCACATTTATTGATATATTGATATATATATATATATATTATCTGCCCCGACTGCATCTCTATAGAAACATTGTCATTGGCTTTGCTTTCTAAACTTCTTTCTGTAACAGCAGCAGAAAAACCAGTGAGCCTTGATTCATGATCCACCACTGAAAAGACTAATAGAAACACCAGTAAAGGTAAAAACGTTGGTGTAAATGTCCCCAAAACAACTGATTATTGGATCCACTAAAGACAATCTGTCAGGGAAATTTTCAGAAACAATTCTACTGGTTATTACTCACAGGTGAGTAGTTGTAGTTCAACTTGTGAGTCGATGTTCAGTTCTGGTCCACCAGTCAGTGCACAGACCATCTGACCATGTGACCTCTCTGTGAGTCGCCACCTTATTGTGGTGGAGGGGTTTGTGTGCTCAGAGGATGCTGGCAGCTGTGTTATCTGGAGCAAAGCTCTTGGTAGGGTCTCCCACGGCAAACTGGTCCCCAGTGATGAGCCAGACGAAGAGCAATTCATGTCAGGACTTAATGTCAGACACGTTACTGGAGCTTGTACAGCACCACCCACAAGGAACAACCAGCCTCAGTTTTAAAAAAAAAATGATCCTGCAGATTTTCATTTAGAAATAGGTTCATTTTATCTCAGGTTTCCTGCAGATCCTTATTTTGAATTATGGTCGGTCTTAAATTCTGAATCAATGCAGACTCACAGGATTAACTTGTTTAAATATAAAATACTTTGGACTTTGGTTTCGACTCAGTCAGGTCCGGCTGAAGGTAACAGATTGAGGAAGTAAACAAAACAGAGGAGAGGACTTTGCTCAGCCTGCATTGGTTTACAAGACACCATAAATTCAAACAAGCCAGGACCAGAGGACAGCTTGTACATTGTCAAACAACAGAGAAAGAAAATAAAGAAACAACCGAAGCATTTTTCACCTTCAGACCATCATTGAGTAGGACAGAACTCCCAACTCACTGACAGAAGCTTACTATGTATTACTGAAATATCAAAATAAACACTAATTAAATCTTGTTTCCTACTTGTTTAATGGGCTGTTAAAGTGGATGAAAGGTTGGTAGATATTCTGTATGTCCAGAACTGCTGAGCTAGTTAACTTAATGTCTAAAACTTGTGTAATTTCTTGAGTCGTGAGGTTTCATACAGAATTAACTCTGAAATAACAAAATTAAAAAGTGCTCCAGTGGCTGCTGGTTAATCAGTTGAAGCTTTGTATTAGAACAGGACTATTTCTGTTGGCCTTGACTCAGTCTCAGGCTCATGTTGACTATTTACTTTGAATAACAAAAACATCCCTATCAATAATAATAGTGATATTGATTTCAAAGGTATCGCTCAGACCTAATGTGCATTTGTTGGTTTTGTTACATTTTCCATGTTGAGGTCTTAAAGAGCATTAAAAAGTGTGCAGCAACCCTATGAAGCTAATAGTAAATGTCCAATTTGAAATGTAGAAGTGTTCCAGCAGTGCAGAGACAGAAGTGATTTTAATTACCTAATTGAATAACAAATAATGAGCCCTGTATATACACAGTTTGTACTACAGATGGGTCTCTATGACGACCGAGTAATGTGATATCAGAGTTTTTATAACTTGTGAATGTGACTGTTGAATGTGAGCTGCAGCGCGACAAAAAGACACAAACTGTGTAACAGAGCTGCTTCATCATGTGACCTCTGAGACAACCGACTGCAGGTCAAACAGATCGGTTTGTCTTTTGCTGCTTAATTTAACAAATATTGAAATAAAATTATGTTTAAAATACTGTATACAGTTTCTAAAATGTTTAAAGTGTAATTATAAATTGAAAAAATCTAAACTTGTTTTATTTCAGAGTTCTGTGGTGATTTGAAGTTGTTTGTTCTGGATTATTTTCTCTCTGCTTCAGTCGTGGTTGGAGACACTTTTTCACCTTTTTCCTTCATGTTTGGAAAAATCCTCACATTTATTACACAAGAAACTCTGCTTTGTTAAAGTTAAATGGCTTTTAATTTTCATGGTGGTTCATGATGACAAACAGAACCAACATGTATGAACTGCACACCAGTCTCCCTCAGGGTCAACCAATCACACACTGTCATCTGTTGTCATGACTATCCCACTACTGTTATGATGATGTGCTGCCACCTGCTGGCTGCTTCATGTCACTGCTCACACCTGTCCACAGGTAACACAGCTGATCTGTTTTTAGCTTCACTTCTTTTTTGGACTCTTGTTGTGTGACTTGTTTTGTGTTTCGGTGCAGCTGTTAACATCTGTGTGTCTTTCTGTTCACAGGAGCTGATTTCTGTCAGTCAGTCCTGGTCAAACATCAGGAAGTGGACCAATGTGAGGATACTGAAACATCACAACTTCTCCTGTTTCCTGTCATCACACACACCTCTGTGTCTCTGAGCCACAAACTGGCTGAAAGTCGGGAACTGATGAAGCCAAACTCTGGTTTGTCTTTTACCCACATCCCTGCTCTTTACTTTATTATGATTTGGATGCTTAACAAACAGTAACATGATAAAGGAGATGAGCAACAAAACAGCAGGTGTCAACACAAATCTTCACCAAACATCTATTATGAACTTTTAATGGCTTAAAACTAGAATGAACATGTCAAGTTCTCCTGATATTGATTCTGATTAGACTGAATGCAGCTTTTCATATGTTTGGTATCATTATGATGAAATGATTCCTAAATTACTTCTGGACTAGAAAAGGTGAAAAGGAGATAATTATACTTCTATAACACATTTCTTTACAAATTTACAAAGTGATGAGAACAAAATATGTATGATGAAGGAAGTTCTGTTGTTTTCTCTGTTTAAGAAACAACAACAAACAAATACATCATTACAAACATAAAACTAACATTTAGAACAAAGAGAAGTTTATATTTTCATCTAAAGAAACATCAGTGAAGGTAAAAGACGTCATCATGAGCAGTGATAGCCTCTATGGATAAAAACACACAGGAAGAAGTGACATTTAAAGAAACTCAAAATGTCATCAGAACAACAAATGATAAAAAAGTGTTGACAATCTCAGTTTGATTGACAGCTGATCTCTGTGCAGTTCAGAAACACCACAGCAACGAGCTCTCAGAAACAATGGAGACAAAAAAGTGAAGAATTACAACAGAATCTGACGCATGAAGTCTGATTGACTTCTGTCTATTTTAGTTTACAGAACTCAGCTGTGACTCCAGAACCAAGACTAAGTCCAGCATAGAGAGGCTGAGCGAATGTGGTCTGGACTCTGTGGAGGAGAGTCATGGTTTCAGAGACGCTGTAGAAGGACAGAATACCTGCACTGTGATCCAGGTACACTCCTACTCTGGAGGAACCAGGACCTGAGATGGTAGTTGAGATATTGTTGAACCAAAATTCATAACTGTTTGTGTCACAAAATAAAGCCCAAGATTTGTCATTGTATCCAAATATACATTCATTTAAGCCTACTGCTCTGCTGATTTTCTTGTATGTGACTGCTACACTAACTCCTGTCCCTCTCCACTGCACCTCCCAGTAACAACGTCCAGTCAGACTCTCTCTACTCAGGACTTGACAATAATCAATGAATCTGTCTGGGTGACTAGAATGAGGCTGTTTTTGTGTCATTCGCTCTGCTTTTCTGTTCCCCTCAGATAATAACAGCCATGTGTTTGCTGTGTTTGGATCCAGTGTGATTTCATGTGAATATTTTAAGAATCCAGTTCTGGTCTTGGGTTCTGGTTCTGACAGTAAAACGTCCACTTCAGTCACTGTCAGTGAGATGTTTGTCCATTTCTCCCTCAGGATGTCCTGTAGTTGATCTCTGAGCTCTGACACAGCTGCTGTCACATCCTCAAAGTATCTCAGAGGACGGATATTGATGCTGGATGAGTCTGTAGGGTCACTGAGTTGTGACAGTGAGGGGTAGTTGTGTAGAAACTGGTTGTGATCCTCTGTGTATGAGAGCTTCTTCAGTTCAGCGTCTTTCCTCTTCAGCTCAGTGATCTCCTGCTCCAGCTTCTCCTGAAGATCTTTGACTCGACTCACTTCAGTTTCCTGCTGGGATCTGATCTGCTGCTTCACATCAGAGCTTCTTTTCTGGATGAGACGGATCAGCTCAGTGAAGATCTTCTCACTGTCCTCCACTGCTTTATCAGCAGAGTGACTGACGGCCTCCACCTCCTGTTGAAGCAGCTTCACATCTTTCTCTCTGTCCTGGATTCTCTGCTGGATGTTTTGTCGACTCACCTCGAGCTCTCTCTGCCTCTCAGTCCTTTCTGCTGCAGCTGAGACTGTGTCGTGGCCTTTATGTTCATCCACAGAGCAGAGATAACAGATACTCTGCTGATCAGTACGGCAGAACATCTTCATCACCTCATCATGACGAGAGCAGATGTTCTCCTTGAGCTTCTCCAAGGGGTCGACCAGCTTGTGTTTTTCAAAGGCAGGCAGTTCATAATGAAGTTGGAGGTGTTTCTTGCAGTAAGATATCAGACACACTAGACAGGACTTGAGAGCTTTCAGCTTCCTTCCAGTGCAGACATCACAGGCCACATCTTCAGCTCCAGCATAGCAGTGATCAGCAGGAGCAGCTTGGAGTCCAGTCTTCTTCAGCTGCTCCACTAAAGCTGCTAACATGGTGTTTTTCCCCAGGACAGGCCTCGGTGTGAAAGTCTGTCTGCACTGAGGGCAGCTGTACATCTTTCTCTGATCCTTTCCATTCCAGTGTGTTTTAATACAGCTCATGCAGTAGCTGTGTCCACAGGGAATAGTCACCGGATCCTTCAGTAAATCCAAACAGATCGAACAAGAGAAAGTTTCTCGGTCCAGCTGAACTCCTTGCTGCGACATTTCACCTCTCAGTGGCAACGACTGTCTGAGTTTCACTTTCTGAGAAGTGAAACTAGTTTGCGCTCTGATCTAAACAGCATGTGTTTCTGCAGTGAATGGAGGCTGCAGCGCTTTTACATGTTTGTTACACCCATCTTCAAACTGTAGTTCTGAAGGGGAGGGAACAAGGAAATATGTGGACAGACTGCAGCTTGTTGTGTTTGAGAGCAGGAAGAAGAGGGAGGAGTTATCAAGCTATGATTCATTCCAGGAAGAGGAGCAGTTTGAAAGAGATACTGTGTGTTTAACCCTTTTTTAACAATGAAGCTCACGTCTCATTTGAAAACACTGGTCACCTGCTTTCTGGTGTCAAAGTAATCTTGGGAATTTGGGAGAGATCTACAGATGAAGCTCAAATCAACTTTTTCTTAAATACAACATTTCAAACAGAATAGATAAAGAATGAAGACATGAAACAATGTTGTAAAATATTGAATTTCCCAAAATGTTGATCAATTAATGTTCAGTATTAGTCCTTTTAGCATTTTTAACTCAGAACTGTTTTAAGATAATTGACTAGAAGCTATATACTAATGTCAGATCTAAAAAATACAAAAAGTAAATACTGTTGCAGCTCTGAAACCCACAGGACATGAATTCACCAGATTATTTGGCTCTGCAGTTAAGAAATATATATTATTTTGCTTTTCTGTTTTTCACATGAATTTTAAAAGATGGAAATATATGTGCTGTTTTCGTCCTCAAATTGGCAATTAGAATAGAAATTAAACCAAAACTTTTTCACTTTTATTTTTATATCTACAGACAGCTGACAAGTTAAAGGAAACACAAGTCCAGGCCTGAATACTTGACCCCTACAGTGAGGGGGTCTGGTGGCTCTGTTATGCTGTGGGGGGCATTTTGCTGTCATGGTTTGGGTCCATTTGTCCCCTTAGAGGAAAGGGTCACTGCAAATCAATACAAAGTCATTCTGAATCATCAACTTTGAGTATGAAAATTATGTGAATCATATGCTATGACCTTCACAGCCACCAGATCTCAACCCAGTTTGCAGTCAACACCTATGGGAGATTTTGGACTGACGTGTTAGACAGCGCTCTCCACCACCATCATCAAAACACCAAATGAGGGAATATCTTTTTAAAGAAAGGTGTTTAACCCTCCAGTAGAGTTCAGAGACTGTAGAATCAATGTCAAAGCTGAGGAACACCATTCTTCATGTTTGGAAAATCCTCACATTTATTACACAGGAAACTCTGCTCTGTTAAAGTTAAACAGCTTTTAATTTTCATGGTGGGTTCATGATGACAAACAGAACCAACATGTATGGACTGCACACCAGTCTCCCTCAGGGTCAACCAGTCACACGCTGTGATATCAATCTGTTGTCATGACAATCCCACTACTGTTATGATGATGTGCTGCCACCTGCTGGCTGCTTCCTGTCACTGCTCACACCTGTCCACAGGTAACACAGCTGATCTGTTTTTAGCTTCACTTCACTTCTTTTTTTGGACTCTTGTTGTTTTGACTTGTTTGGTGTTTCAGTGCAGCTGTTAACATCGGTCGGTCCTGATGAAACATCAGGAAGTGGACCAATGAGAGGATACTGAAACGTCACAACTTCCCCTGTTTCCTGTCATCATACACACCTCTGTGTCTCTGAGCCACAAACTGGCTGAAATTTGGGAACTGATGAAGCCAAACTCTGGTTTGTCTTTTACCCACATCCCTGCTCTTTACTTCATTATGATTTGGATGATTAACAAACAGTAACATGATAAAGGAGATGAGCAGCAAAACAGCAGGTGTCAGTATCAGATTCGTTTACTGGAATCTAATAATCACACATATTGCATTGACCTCTTTTGGCAAAGCTTCTTTTAAAGATTAAAGGCACACGCTGTCTCCCAAAATAACACAGTATAATAGTAAGGGAAAATAATGTTAAGTGGTACTATGGTCTCCACATGGCTGTATTCTTTCCATGAAGGTTGGAATATAGTCCTCAGCAGTACAGTAATGTACTTAAGAACAATCTTTAAGGTACTTCACCTGATTTCGATTTCATGCTACTTCACACTTCCACTCCACTACATTTATCTGATGGCTGTGATTTGACATAAAATATAGAGGTAAGCTTGTCAAATACAACATATTGTTAAAGATTAAAGAAGCTTGTTGTGCTGCATATCACTACCAATTTACTTTCTCCTACATTATATATTTCTCAACAAACTTCAGAACAAAGTCCAGAGGTTGTGATACGTAGCACCACAAGCTAGTAAAACTGTAAGCAGAGCTGCATTCCTGCACATGCTCAGTAGCGTCCGCCTTACACACAACTACTCTCCAGAGAACTGAAAACATGATCGCTGTTATTAGTCTAAACAAACTAACATGACCAAACTCTTCATAAACTTGTTTTTGAGTGGAGGAAGATGGAGCAGCTGTGGCTCAGGAGGTTTGATCCCAGACTCCTCCAGTCCATATGTCGAAGTGTCCTTGGGCAAGATACTGAACCCCAAATTGCTCCTGAATGAAGGCTGTGCCATCAGTGTGTGAGTATGAATGATTAGAAAACTCCCGATGAGCCGGTTGGCACCTTGCATATTAATGTGTGTGTGAATGGGTGAATGTGGCGTGTAGTGTAAAGCGCTTTGAGTGGACTAGAAAGGCACTATATACATTAAATGCAATGTAGACTTTAAAACAAGTTTAATGCTTGGAATGACATTGTTTGATGTAATTTGGGTGAACTTTAGAATAAACGTTGGGACAATTTGTTCAACCTTAAAGAGGAGAGAGGAAAGTGAGCCAGTAATTAAAGTAAAATCATTAAATTCAGGTTTTTACACATTAACACTGTAACAAACTGCCCCATAAGAAAACTAGAAAGGGCTGAGAAGATGCAAATCTCCACTAAGGCTGCACAAACCTCTACATTTGTTATTTAAATAATTATCTGTGTTATAAATCAGCATCTTGATCCACAACTGCATCAAAATATACACTGGTTAACAGGCTGGTGATGCATGTACCATATTATTCTTTATTCAGGTAAGTGCAGTGGTTAATAGGAACATTTGTGAATGAAAATATTCAGTATCTCACAATGTGAAGAGATGGTATCTTAAAAAAAAAAGATTTCGAGATATGTTAAAATACAAACGTGATGACAAAAGAACTTCCTTCTCAGAGATGATGATGAACAAAAGCTGCTGTTGTTGGCTCTCTGTGTGGTTATTCTAACCCCAAAGAAACATCACGCTGTCAGATAACCTTTATGAATCATAAGAAACACCAGAGTTTAGAGCTGCCTTTATTTATTTATTACAAAATGACATGATAATCGTAAAAAACTGTTCATGACAGTATCACAAAATGTAAACATGGCATTTATTGTGTTTTTCCTCATTCCACAATAAACTTTGAACTGATTAATAGTGAACATACAGGAGTTATTATGGGGGGAAAAGTTGCAGATGTTACCTTTAATCTGCAAACAAACGCATGCAGATGATGGATTCATCCGAAATAACAAAAACAATTTTATGCTTCTGAAGGATTTTAATTGCTGATGTAAAAATGTTTAAAGACGAAATTCGTACTATCGCAACTTTACAACGTTACATATCTCGAAAATATCAGCTTTTCAGAGACAAACGGTGTTTTCAAAGCTTTCCTCCTCAGTACGATTTATTTGGGCAGATCTGAATGCAGCGATTGTACTCAGACTAAAACAAACGTCCAATAATAAACTAATTCTGGAGCAGTTTGTGATCTGAACTTTTTTTTCACATATTGTATGCAGAAGGAATCCCCAACAGCTGCAAACACAAGCTGCTACTTGCTTAAAGGAGGGCCGCTTTCGGTCGACACCAGATGAGGTTTTACATCAAAACGCGTCAGCAGATCTGTCAGTCCACTGGTGACTTTTTTATTAACAGTGGAGTGACTCGTAACCACAGTTCACTGCAGGGCTGTTGTGTTGTATTGTGAGGTGTAGGGCTGCAAATAACAGTTATTTTCAATTAATCTGCCAGTTATCTCCTTGATTCATCAATTAAAGGTGTAATACACGACATTCAGCCTCATTGGATGTCAGCAACTATTTGCTATGTAGAGATATAGCAGAGTAATGGCATCCTGAGCAGAGAATGAAGTCACACTCCATCTGTGTATGTTGTTATCCGAGTTTCTCTGTTCTTTGTTTTAGTAGCCGGTCCGGCCGTGTGTCCGTTTCCAACATGGCGGCACAGTGTCACAAATTTTCTCAAACTACAGCTAAACATTAATTGAATTGAGTTTCCTGATGTAGCTGGTCAGGTGATTCTTCTTTTCCTAAACTTTATTGAGTAAACGACGTGCACATTTTTATTTTCGTCTGAGATGGTGCTCTAGTGCGACATCTAGTGGGGCTGAATGTCACATGTTGCACCTTTTAATTGTTTGATTTATAAAACAGTGAAAAATCCCCGTCCAGTTATCCCAGAGCCCAAGATGAAGTATTCAAATGTCTTGTGTTGACAGAAAAACAGTCCAAACCCAAAATTATTCAGTTCACACTGATACAAAACAGAGAAAAGCAGCAACTCCTCACATTGGAGAAGCTAGAACCAAAGAGTTTTGATATTTTCCTAGTTGCAGATTGATTTTCTTTCAATCGACTAATCGTTTCAGCTGTAGTGACGTCTTTCACTGTCAGTGTGCGTGGCTCCTGTAGGATTTGACCCCTGACCTCATTCTCCCATGAGCCCACCTGTCACTGAGACGTCGGAGCGAAGCGTTTCTCTCCTGCGTGGACGGTAACGTGGCGGCGCAGGTGGCTGCCGGAGATGAAGGTCTTACCGCAGTACGAACACCTGAACTGCTTACAGTCCGTGTGCACGGTCATGTGGACCTTCAGGGATCCGGACTGGGCGAAGCGTTTGCCGCAGTGGATGCAGCCATAGCGCTTCTCGCCAGTGTGAACGCTCTGGTGGCGTTTCAGGTTGCTGGAGTCGGAGAAGCGTTTGCCGCAGAGTGCGCAGACGAACGGCTTCTCGCCCGTGTGGACCCTCATGTGCGTCTTCAGGTTCTTCAGGCAGGCCAGAGTTTTACCGCAGCAGTTGCAGACAAACGCCTTCCCGCCACTGTCCTCTCTGCTGACGCCGTCCTGACGTCTCCACCCGTCCCTTCTGATAAAAGCATGCTGCGTCTCTGCTGTCTCTTTCCTTGGCTCATCTGCAGGTAACGGCGCCCTCTGCTGGCCGTCCTGGAAGCCTGCAGGCTGCTGGTGCTCTGCTACAGACAGAGTCACCTCACTGACGGCAAACGGGAAGCTGCTGCATAAATCAGACGCAGCTGAAACACTCTCGCTGGTGTTCAACACGTATGAGCAGCCCGGGTCCTCACGTAAAGGATTCTGGGTACTGCGGGGGGCATGTTGGACCTGTGGCTCGTACATCAGACAGTCATAACTGGCCGCGTCGCTGGTGTCTGACATCTTGCTGGTGTTGGAGCTGACATCACCACCCGTCCACGACAGAGACGCGCCGCTGTCCTCTACTACTTCCTGTTTGGCCAGCAGGGGCGGAGCTTCTGTTTCCATCTGCTGTCCTTCAACAACACAACAGAAATCTTCTGGAGAGAAAAGGAAAGCAGGATATCACGATTTTTATACTTTTTTCAAGCATACAAATCAGCAGATTTCAACAGTATTTTGCACGATTACGGTTGACATTATCACAATTATTTGGCTCAATAAATATATTGTGAGAACTGTTTCATTTAGTTACAATAGCGATTATCTTTTATGATTCATTATAGATTAATCTGTCGATTATTTTCTTGGTTAATTAATTAGTTATTTTATCTATAAAATGTCAAAAAATGGTGAAAAATGTTTCTCCAAACCCCAAAGCTGCAATCTGAAATGTCTTGTTTTGTCCCAACCAACAGTCCACAAAACCAAGATATTTAGGTTATACTTATATAGGAGTAAAGAAACCAGAAAATATTCACATTTATGAAACTAAAATCAGAGGATTTAGACTTTTTTCTTAAGGAATTACTCAAAACAATTAATCAATTATCAAAACCCCGACTACACACTGCTTTTTGTAAGACGTCAAAAGCCAAAAAGGTTGGAAACCACTGGTTTCATCTTTAACAATGTGTTGTATTTTAAAGGCTTGTTATATTATCCATTGTGTCAAATCTTCATCTGAAAAGTAACTAAAGCTGTCAAATAAATGTAGTGGAGTAGAAAGTACAATATTTATAAAGTAGCATAAAGTAGCATCAAATGGAAATAGTCAAGTAAAGCACTTCAAAACTTCAGCACAGTCCTTGAGTAAATTTACTTATTTACTTTCCATCACTGAAGTCTGAAAACTAAATATATTCACTTAATTGTTATACATGTTGAAGAAAAACAGAGATTGTTTTCTGCTTGTAAAATAGCTGAAATGATTGACTGATTATCAGAATAGTTACTGATTATCGCTGCAGCTCTGTGTGTAACTTGTACTCACTTTCCTGCTCGGACTGAGACCAGGACTCATCGTCATCCTCCACCTTGATCACTGCGGTCGTCAGTTTGGCCGACTCACCTGCAGCAGGCTGCTGTCAGAGCAGAGATAGAATAAAACTGAGGGAAGAGGACAATGAAGGAAATCTGTGAAAGACTTGTCTTCCTCCACTCACCGCCTGCTGTGTGGTTTCATGTCCGGAGTCTGAGGATGGGTCAATATCTCTGCACCGTGGTGTCTCCTGGGGGGACACTCTGGACAGCGCCGCCCCACCTGGAGGAGACACGGTTAAAGGTACAGAGCAAGGTAGCAGGTATTTTACAAAACAACGACAGAAGAAATGTCATAATGCATGGTCTTTTTTGCTGGTTTTAACTTATTTGTTTTTTCATGCTCTTGATTGATGTTATTGTCCCACAATGCAATTCCCATTTAATATAAAAAAAACTTCTCATTTTCTGTCATCACAAAACGGTAAAGAGAATGGTATCAAACTACGCTTTCTAAGGTCAAGAAAAATGAACTTAACGCTCATTTAAGTGACTAAACATTGTTTGGATAATAACAAATCCCATGTAAATACCGATGGGACAGTGTTTGCGCAGGGTGTGCAGTTTTCCAGATGTAAAGCAAACACAACACAAGCCGGATCAGCGTTGCATTCATATTTTAACGTTAAAAAAACAGAGATTCATTCGCTTTCTAGTTAAATCAAATTTTAACGGTTACTTTTTTTTTTTTTTAACTGTCAGTAAATTCAAATTTTAACCGTCACCTCCAGGTGTTCTGCTCCTCCGCGGTTCGTTGCCGGGGTGATGAGCGGGCAGCGGAGCTCGTGCGCGGCCGCTCGCGAGCAGCAGCGCGGTGCCGCTGGCGGTGGCCACGGCTCGCAGGGCGGTCGCGCGGGCGGCTCGGAGCTCCATGAGCCGCAGTTTCCTCCGCAGCGCCTCGTTCTCTTTGCGGCTCCGCGAGATCTCCAGCTGCAGCACCGCGTAGCCGCCGTCCACGAGCTCGCAGATCTCCGCCACTGCCGTGTTGGCCAGCACCTCCATGATGGATGCGAGCTGCGCGTGGAAGGCGGCGGCCGGAGACATATTTTATTCCTCCGCGTGCGTTTGTCGAAACAGAATAATCCAGATTACGGCCTCGTGGCAGGTGACAAAAACAGAAACGCACGCGCCCGCTGCGTTTATCTGACTGGCCTCTCACCTGATGTAAACAGTTTCGAGACAAACCAGGAAGTGATGCGAGAGTAAAAACAACCAGAGACAACACGGACTGCGCATGTGCAAAGTATCCTTTTACATTATTTTCGGTATTTTCAGAAATATTGCAGGTGTGACAACGTTAGAATGGTAATCATACGCACATTCACACATGCACGAAAAACATGCCTCAATGAAATATATGAATTAAAGATAATTGAGTTCAAATACATATTTATTTGATATTTGATTTTCAGTAACAGTTAACAATTATTTCATTATCGATTGTTTAATCTCTTTAAAACACCCAATATTCACTCAGAAAAGATAACAAAAACCAGCAAATATTCACATCTGAGGAGCTGAAACCAGCAAATTTTGGGGACATTTGCTTAAAAATTATACTCAAAGAAGGGGGGCAAGTAAAAGTCAAAATGTGTTACACTCAACTTTGTCCAAAACCCAAAGATATTTTATTTTTTTCCTCATTACTTACATTGAAAGCACATTTGAAGGGAATAATAACAGGAAAACCTCTCTCAGTGTTCATATGGTGTTTTAGGAAACACTTAAACTGTGAACTTATTCTTTAACTCAAGGTCCACCACTAGTTTTTAGAGCTTTCTCAGTCTCCCAAACTAACACTATTTCCATGAAAACTGAGCAACCCTAACTGCTGAAGAAGAGCGTGCTGTGGATTTTTGAGTTTAACTATAGTTCTATAATACTTTAACACTCAGTATTTAAAATGTGGCTAAATATCAAGAGAACAAATCTCAGTAAATATTCATAAATATGGATGGGACCTTTCTGCACAGATTGTGCAGTTTTCCAGATGTCAAGAGATGTAAGAGTTCAAACTAATGATTATTTTCATAATAGATTATTCTTAAAAACACCCAACATTTTCACTCATAGATGCTGACAGAAACCAGCAAATGTTCACATCTGGGAAGCTGAAACCAGCAAATTTTGGGGATATTTGCTTAAAAATATGTACTCAAAGAAGGCGGGCAAGTAGATGTAAAAATATGTTACAGTCAAATTTGTCCAAAACCCAAAGATATTTTATTTACAATGATATAAAACAAAGAGAAGCAACAAGTCCTGCAACAACAGAATAGTTGGTATTTTGGCTTGATAATGAAATAAAAGATAAACTGATTATGTTCGTGATTAATTTTTTGTTGATTAACTAAGACACATACATCATGTAACATGAGAACCTTATCTCAATAACATTTTTTAATCACCTTTTGTTTCTTATAACCTTAACGAGATAAAAAACAAAAACAAAAACAAACTTGTGACCTTGAGGTAACAGCAGCATTTAAAAAAAATGAAATCACAATCTTTGCTGCTTTTAGGTTTTTTTTTTACATTTTTATTTATAAGTCAGTTTTATAAAGAAGATACAACATGTAAATCAGACAGCTTTAGAGTCGTTGGAAGGTTTATTTTTTACCATTTGATGGAGCTACGCTAGCAGTTTCCCTCTGCTTCCAGTCTTTGTGCTAAGCTAAGCTAAACACACCCTGGACCTAACTCGATGATGAAACTGACATCCCTCTTCTTATCTGACTTATTATAAGAGTGTCACAAAAGTTTGTCATGTTAGTTTAACAAAATACTCACTTTAAATACTGTCAAACATCTCCTTTGGGTTTTAAATACCTTAAATACCTTGTGTGGCGTGTTACTGCTGCACATACCTTCAACAAACACAAATCTGTTGTTACAAAGGTAATAACTGATACAAAACAAATTTCAGAACTTGTTTATTAACCAAGAATGACAAACTTGTACTGTATGTGACTCATACAGTATCTTGCTTCTCACACAACAGTTAACTGGCCTGAAATGTGTTTGACCTGTGCAACAGACTTTCAGTGTTTCAGACATATTTTAACAGCAAAGACAGAAATCATTAGAAACCTCTTTCAAATTTCTCACCAAAGTGAAGCTATTTTAAAAATGAGACATGATTTTATAGCCTGACATTGCCAGACCACTTGCGGATTAGTCTGGAACCTCTCTGTTGATTCTTGATTTCCAAGGGTGCAGACCAAAATGCCTCTGGACGCAATTGGATAGACCTACAATCAATCAGAGCTATGAAATGTGGGACGTAGCGCTGAGCCACGTAGCGCTGAGCGGCAGAAGTACAGCAAACACATCTTTCTTAACAATAAAATCTTTAAGTGCAGTTGTTTTTTCTTCCTTTAGAGAAAATATACCGTCCAGTGCATTTAATACTGTCACAACAGTGGATTCAACAGACAGTCCCACATCAGCGGCAGCCATCTTGGTTGTTTACAAAAATGCATCAATGACGCTCCCCTGTACAGTCATCGTATCAAACCTGTCCCATTTTATATAAACGGCTGTGATTGGCCCAACCCAGGCCAGGTTGGCTGGAAATCTGTCGGGGGGGGGGGGGCTCAAAGTAAAACTTACAATTGGAGAAGCATCATTTCTATAATTCCATAATTTTGTTTTAAGTGGCTTTTCCTTAATATAAAAATGGATATACAGAGCACATAACGTTTTGGAATAAAACCTATGACTGATGTGAAATGGCTCAGACGTCGGGGTGACATTTCTTCATGTGTAACGTGAGGCTGTATTTGACGATGAAGCTCCTGGAGCAGCGGGTGCAGGCATACGGCCGCTCTCCAGAGTGAATGCTCAGGTGCGACTTCAGGTGAGCCGACTGCGTGAACTTCTTGCCGCACTGGCTGCAGCTGAACGGCCTCTCCCCCGTGTGGATCCGCATGTGAACGTCCAGGTTCTGAGACGTGGCGTACGTCTTGTTGCAGATGGAGCATATGAAGCGTTTCACTTTGCCCGCCCCGTTACAGCGCTGCGATGGACCTGATTGGTCCCTGTAGACGGCGAAGTTCATCGTGTCGGCCTCGTCGTACCCGAACGCGGAGTTGCTGCTTTCAGATAGCTGGCAGTCTGTGGGCGTCGATCCCGAGACGTTGATCAGCTTGAGGCCGAAAGCGTCGCCGTCCATGTTTTCGTTTTGGTGAAACTGAGCGAAGGCCATGTGGCTTTTGGACTGTTTGCTCCACGTCGGAGTGAGATCCAGTTCTGCTCCGTCTGTAGACTGAGACTGAGAGTCGATCAGAGTGCTGTTGGCGTAATACACCTGTCTGCTGGCGCTCGACATGGGAGGAACCAGCGAGCACTCCTGGTGGACCAAATGGATGTCAGGGTCCATCTGCGAGGAGTACGAACAAACCAGCTCGCCGCCGGCTTCCATCTCGTCACCGCCGAGCTGAGCGGAGCAGCCCGGCTCGCTGCGAGGAGAGTCCAGACTGTAGACGGACACGCTCTTCTTCTGCGTCTGTTTGGATGTCGTCGGACTTATCAGTGTGAGCTCAGAGGACGACTTCCTCTCAGCGTCTTCGTTTCCCGGCCAGGGTCTCTTCATACTCCGGCCGGTTGGAGACGACGTGGCGCTCTCTCTGGCTGCAGCTGTCGCTCTGTCAGCGGGTGCTTTGTCCCCTGAAAGAAAAGACAAAACATATTATCACCAAGCTAAGAAAGATCACAACACTGAACCAGTCCATATGAATGAAGCTTTTAGTGTTTTAGCGCTGAGTCAGGCCTTATGTTTTCAGCATAAAGTGAAAAACATGCAGCAAAACAAGCCAGTTATATTTAATATATACATGAAAGTCACTGAAGCAACAGCTGACATGCAGATTAAATGCTTCTCAGTTGCAGAAATGTGTGAATACAATAACTGATGGCCGAGAGCTGCCACCGTCACAGGAGTCACTGTTGTTTTTTGGTTTTTTGCTGTTAGTATTTTTAAGTTATCATGCCTCTCTTTCCTTATGTTTTTTGGAACCAAAGTTCTCATGAGCCCTGGTTTTCACTGAGTTTTACAGGCAGCACTTTGAATTTTCAAACACATTTATTCTTTAAATTAAAAATGCATCAAAAGCCAAAAAAAACACTGAATTATAAACAGTGCAGTAAAGTTGCTGTGTTGGCAAGACGGTGACAGATCCATGAATTTGAAGGTTATTTTTTTAAGTACCCAGCTTCATATGCAGCGACTCCACACGCGGTCCAGACCCAGAGATTGAGAAACTCACCTTCCCCCTCGAAGGTGTCGTTACTGTCCGAGTCTTCATCTTTGATCAACACCACGTCTGGAAGCTGCAGAAGATGAACAACACTGATGTCACATCTGATGATTATTATTCAAATTTAAACAATTAAAGTAAGCAACCAGGAGAGTTATGTGTTTAATACATGAGATATTGATTTCATATCTGTAAAAGTTCACTAATACTATACAAATGTTGTGACCGACGGTTAATTGAAATATTAATACACTGACCATAGATTAGCTTCCACATCGGTGCTTTTCTATAGAAACTTTAGAGTGACCATTGTTGCTATTATATTTTTAATCCTCATTATCTCAACATCTCATTGATGATCACGTTATCTCAACAGCAGCTTTCTGACTTTTTTTTTTTTTTTTTTTGGAGATAACGAGGTAATTAACAACGAGAAAACGACTTTCAGCCCAAGGCAACAAGGCTGAGATAAAAATAAATTTAAAAATGCCTATCTTGAGATAAGTTATCAACATCACCCCCCCTGTCAGCATGCACAGAGCATGTGCAGAGGTTTGCAGCAGAGATAAGGTGATAATTAACTTCTGATCTAGAGATTATATACACACCTTCTGCACCATATGCAGCATTTCATGTATATTTTTAAGGCGTAATGGCACAATATGAAAGGATGCAATGACTTGTCGCCTTCCACATGATGAATAATATTATTACAGTAGAAATTAAATGTCCATTAAGTCCAAAAATATGCATATATATGTATATATTTATTTTATGTTTTTGTTAACTTGAGGTTTAATATTGTGATAATAACTTGTTGGATGTTGTTCCAACTGTATATATATATATTATATATATATATATATATATATATATATATATATATATATATATTTACAAGGCATCATTTTAAAGATGAATTTTGACCTTCAGAGCTCCAAAACAAACGAGCCAAGACGTCACTTTTGTTTAGTATTTATGAGGGTGCTGCTGAGCTGATAAAAATCTTACATTTAACTGATAAAAACACGTCTACTGCTGTGTTCCTATGGAAAAAATAATCATGATGACAATTATTTATTAAAGATAAGTCTGCCATTCATTTTAGTGGTTAATCATTTTGTTAGAAAATTGTGAAAAAATATCCTTCACAACTTCCCGCAGATCAAGGTGACATAGTCACATGTCTGTCTGTTTTGTCAACAGGCTGAAATCCAAATTTAGAGCTGAAATGATTAGTTGATCAATTGGTTATTTGATTCACAGAAAAATAATCTGCAACTAATTTATTAATTGTTCTCATTTTCACACAAAAATACTAAACTTTGTCCAGTTCCAGCTGGTCAGGGACCAAACCTGTACTTTTACTTTAATACTTTAACTACATTTTACTGATAATACTCATGTGCTTTTACTTTTACTTTCATGCAGGACTTTTACTTGTAATGGAGTATTTTTTCGTCGCTGTATTGGTATTTTTTACTAAAGTAAAGGATCTTTGTACTTCTTCCACCGCTGCGTTTCCCAAGTTGAGACTCTGTTTCAGATTCCCAACAAAGATGGAAACAGGTTGAAAATCTTATTTATAATTCAGAGAACAGAATATGTTGTGACCCGGATGTTTGGAGGAGTCTTTGGTGATTCTGAAAATACCGTCAGAACTACGGTAACGATATTATCAATCAATCAATCAGTCTTTATTTGTATGAGCTTTTCATACAGGTTAGCGCTGATCAATGTGCACCACAGATGAGCCGATAATAAGCCAATAATAAGACAGAGCAAGTGATTGATTTCCGAGAGGACTAGCCTAATAAATATTTATCTATCGACACCGCAAAGACAACAAAAAATACAAAAAAACTATCTGAAACCAATGTGACCAATGAGAAAATGTAGTAAAATAGATTTAAAAGCTATAACACAGTAACAGTAGTAAAATAGGGTGAAATAAAAATAGATTAAAAAGACAAAACAAAATAAAAATGATGACAATGAAATACACTAAAATAGATTTATCTATATAATAATGATGATGATGATAATAACAACAACAACAATAATAATAATAATAATAACAATAATAATAATAATAATAATATAGTTTTTTTTAAAAACAGATAAAAACAGATTAAAAAGACAAATAAAATCGATGAGAGGGATAAAAATATATAATAATATTCATAATAATGAAACGGAGCTGAGGGATATAATGATGGAGCCAGGCCGGGCGTGTGTTTACCTCCTCCCGCAGGAAGACAGCAGCTCCTCCGTCTCCTCCTCCAGCAGCAGCGGTGTCTCCTCCATCATCGCCCCGCTGCTGCTGCTGCGGTGTTCCCGCTTGCTTTGAGCCCTCCGCGGCCGCTACGACGACCCCGGGTTCCGCCTTCTTCCCCCCGCAGCTCCCGCGGACCACAATGGACTCGATGAGGTGCAGCTTCTTCCTCAGGTCGTCGTTCTCCTTGTGGCTCCGGCTGATCTCCATCTGCAGCACAGCGTAACCTTCATCCACCACCTCGCAGATCTCCGCCACCGCCGCTTTGGTCAACGCGCCCATGATGACGGACAGCTGCTCGTGCAGAGCCTTGCTGGATAAAACCGACATCCCGTCGCTCGAGAGGACACCAGGCCGGACCGAGACTCCTGCTAACGGGCACCACGGAGCTCCAGCGGGCTCTGAAACAACCGGAGAGCTGGGTGCGTACGTTAAATCTGCCTGTCGCCTCTGACCACAAAGGAGGGGAAATATTTTGTTTCCTTGCCTTCCGCGATATATTTTTCCTAGGAAGGCGAAGCCACGACCCGCCCTCCTCTGCCTCTGATTGGCTTAGCCTGATATTCTTACCCCTAACCCAAACCAGTCTCACTCCTCATGTCTGATCCTTACCAACCTAAACAACGAAGGTACCGAGCACTAGCCAATCAGAGGCAGAGTAGGGAGGGCCATGACTTCGCCTTCCTAGGAAAAATAATTTGGCTTCCCTTCCAATTCGCGTTTCCGGAATAACATTACTCCTTGACTTCAAACTAAAAGTCTGTTGTTGTTTTTGTTGGGTGTGAAAGACAACAGCATCTGTTGGAAGGAGTATTCAGATCCTTTACTTAAAGATCCTCTCCAGGCATGTTTTAAGATGTATATAAAATATTCAACTTTGAAAAATACTCTTGTCAGAAATATAAAATAGCATCTACTCCTTGTCCTTCATTAACAATCCCAGAAAATATACGACTATATTTCACAACAGACGAGATGTCTCCTACTTCACTGTAAAGGTCATTCTCTATGTTTGTGCACTGGAGGATTCAAGTTTCCACATCACATTTCTGCAAGTCGAATATTGGACCAGGATTGGCTTTTAAACCAGTTGTGATATCACAAATCATGCTCGTTGGCCCGCCCCTTAAAATTGGGTTTTCAATGAGCTCAGAGAAACTTTCCACTTTCAGTAAAATTAAGTACATAAGTATTATGAGCTTTATGTAGTGAAAGTATTGCAGTAAAAGTACATAAGTATTATGAGCTTGATGTAGTGAAAGTATTGCAGTAAAAGTACATAAGTATTATGAGCTTGATGTAGTGAAAGTATTGCAGTAAAAGTAGTGGTTTGGTCCCTCTGACTGATATATTATTATATATGACATCATTAGATTATTAATAGTGAAGCATCAGTGTTAGAGCAGCATGTTACTGTTGTAGCTGCTGGAGGTGGAGCTAGTTTACACTACTTTATATACAGTTAGCTAGTTTAGTCCAGTGGTTCCCAACCTAGGGGTCAGGCCCCTCCAAAGGGTCAGCAGATAATTCTGAGGGGTGGTGAGATGATTAATGGGAGAGGAAAGAAGAAAAAACAAAGTTCTGATACACAAATCTGTTTTCAGTTTTTGGACTTTTTCTCTAATCTTTGACTTTGCTGAAATATTGGATCATTTGAACATTTACTGAAATGAAAGCATGTGAGAAGTTTAGAGGGAAAAATCACTATTTGGTGGAGCTGTTAACAACTCATAGACATGTGAAATGTGACCCCGACTACACACTGCTTTTTGTAAGACGTCAAAAGCCAAAAAGGTTGGAAACCACTGGTTTCATCTTTAACAATGTGTTGTATTTTAAAAGCTTGTTATATTATCCATTGTGTCAAATCTTCATCTGTAAAGTACCTGATTGACATAAAGTAATCCAGCTCCGGGCCAACCTCAGAGCCAGCTCTCCTTACCAGTCTGTCCAGCCGCATAGCGTCCCTCTTCTTAATGCTGCCTCCCCAACACACCATAGAATAGAGAACAACAACAGTGGCTACAACCGACTGGTAAAACATCAGCAGGAGTTTCCTAAAGGACCTCTTCAGGAAAGAAAGCTGTCTCTGGACCTTCCTATAAAGAGGGTCAGTGTTTGCTGACTAGTCCAGTCTATCACCCAGCTGTAGCCCCAGGTGCTTGTAGGTCCTGACCACCTCCTCATCAACCCCCTACATGGAGACCGTTTGCAGATGGGGCCTGGTCCTCTGGAAGTCCATCACCATCTCTTTGGTCTTGGAGGTGTTCAGCTGCAGATAGTTCAATCTGCACCATGTCACAAAGTCCTCCACCAGGCTCCTGTACCCCCCCTCCTGTCCACCACTAATAAACCCTACAATCATCTTCAAGTTGTGCTTGAAGTCAAAAGTATAAAGGTTGAACCAGACAGGGGAGAGCACAGTCCCCTGTGGTGTGCAGGAGCAGTCCCTCAGCCTGACATACTGTGGTCTCCCCATGAGATAGTCCGTGATCCAGGTCACCAGGTGTGAGTCCACCCTCATCTCTGTCATTTTGTCTCTCAGTAGGAGGGGCTGGGTGGTGGTGATGGAAAAAATGAAAGAATATGATCCTCACAGCACCGCTCCCCTTGTCCAGGTGAGAGTAATTTTTTTTCTTTTTTTTTTAAATGGCAGGTAAATAAATAAATAGGAAATTAAATAAACAGAGAAATAAATAAATATATAACTGAGATAAAGTTCCACAAATTCTATGACTTTGTTTTCCATTTTCTGTTAATATCCTCCTGTCAAAAGCTTATAGAGATGTGAGGGATGTTTAGTTTTAGTTTAGCTTTTTTTTAAATTTAAATCTGTCTCAATGCTGCATAATCTCGACCCACCAAAAAATTACATCGTCAAACACGAGATTAACATCTTCAACATTTCCTCGTATTGATCATGATGGTGTTGTAAATTTGAAGGTCGGTCAGTGATTTGGAACATTTCTCTGCAGCTACATTTGTTGATGACACACAAATAAATTCTCATCAGTCATTCTTAAAAAACCAGAGTCTGCTTCATGATCAATAAATAAATCGTTATTTTGTTTGATTTAGCAACTTCTGCTGCCAAACATGAGCAAACACGACTGAGTGAACGATGATTTACTACGTCTTCAAACTGACTCCAGCTGGCTGTTAATGCAGTCAGCTGGCCTCTGTGTGTGTGTGTGTGTGTGTGTGTGTGTGTGTGGTTCTGTCATAGGCTACTCTCGGGGACAAATTTCAGATCAAAGACCAGTTAATTGGGGATGTTTTGTCCAATTGGGAACAAGCTGATTTTTGGGTCAGTTGTTAAGGTAAGGGTTAGGTTAAGTTTCCAGGAAATGAATGTAAGTCTATGTAATGTCCCGAAAAGTGACCTGGGACAGTGTGTGTGTGTGTGTGTGTGTGTGAGTGTGTGTGTGTGTGTTGTAAATAGACTCTATTGTCTACACGGTGAAAAGCTGTTTTTCTACTGTATGAATAGTGAGCAGCATTCATGTGTGCTGCTATTGTTTAGACAGTAAAAAAGGAAACAAAGACAAAACTCAACGTTAGACCAGAATACTGCTGGATGATAAACGGGTTTCATACTAGTCCTTTTATTAAAGGGCGGATTCGCAATTTTTCATATCTGTCTTAAACAATCAGGAGCCCCAAAACACAAAGAGGCCAAAAAGACTGTAAATGTGTCAGATATCCACTTGATATGACTAACTCAGACTGCTGAAGCTGAATAGAAGCTTCACAGAGACTTTTAAATGACTGTGTGGACACACTGTGGATTTTGGCCTCCATCACTTCCATTGAAAGCACATTTGAAGGATCTTTTAATATCCAGTATGAACAGGAGGAATGATTACAGCGAGGAAAACCTCTTTCACTGTTCATACGGACACCTGACTGCTGGTTTAAGACACACTTGAAAAACCGTGAACCTGTCCTGTGAACTGCTGGTAGCCATGGCGACAGTAGTGATGCTCCAGGCCTCTGTTAGCGGTTTAACTGAGTGGTGAAACAGACTTCAAACACTTTCAAACATTTAGGAGGATTTCAACGCAGCCGACCTCTGTGTCGGAAGAGACAGAACGGACTCCCGGGTGTCCACAAAGACACAACAACACGCCCAACAACTGGATTTAATTTTATGTTATTTCACCTTCTTGAGGTGTCGCTCAAGACGGTTTTAATACTTTTCTTTGTGTCACAATTAAAGAAACTTTTCACTGATTTATTTTTTTAAAAAAAAGCTTTAAAAACACAGTATATATATTTAAAAAAAAACCCAAACATCTGCAGCTGATGAAACACTTGCACTGCGAGGTCTATTTAGTAGCTGTTCTGGAGCTTTCGATCATATCACACAAACCTCATCAGCAGAATTCAGTCTCAACTTTTAAGCAAACATGGATGAGAAGTTGTTAAATCTTATATTCCATGACAGGTTGGGAGCTCCATCTGCTGATGAAGATCATGTGGTATGATTGAAAGCTCAAGTACAAATGTGTCCTCTTATTAATTCATTTATCCTTAAGATTTTTATTCATCATCTATTTCTTGATTGCTTTGAACTTTAATTTGTGTATTTTCTGTTTTTATATCAGTGAAGCACTTTGTAATCTTGTTTTCATTGCTATATAAATAAAGATTATTATTATTATTATTATTATTATTATTATAAATGGACCCTGTGGTGAGATTGTTTAGTCAAATGTATTCGTATTCACGCTGTTTTTTTTTTTTTTCGAGCTGCTAGTTGAACTTTCAGCCTTTCAGCGTGTGGATTTCTCAGAAACCAGTGGAACCAGTGAGAGTCCAGTCAGCCAGTGTTTCTCTGTGCTTCTATTGTGTGAAAGGCATTTGTTTGTGATTCTATCAGACATTGTATAGAGAGAGACACACAGACAGACAGAAAGGACACATAAAGCCTGGAGAGATGTACGGAAAAAAAAACTACGACATTGCATCAGTTATATTTGATATCGTAAAATAATAATATCACTAAAAAGAAGTCTGACAGATCTCACATATTCATTTTGGTATTTTCATTATCGATTAATCTAATTAAATTTATTTTCTCGATTAATTGCTTGCTCTATAAAATCTTCAGACGTCTTGTTTCATCATGTTTGACAAAGATTAATCATTGCAGCTCTACTATCAAATCATCTGTGGATTATTTTCTGGATTAATTGATGAGTTGTTTGTTCTATAAAAGGCCAGAAAATAGTGAAACATGACGATCACTGTTTCCAAAAGTCTAAAACGACAAATATATTCAGTTTACTGTCATACAGAACTAAAGAAACCAGAAAATATTCACATCTAAGAAGCTGGAATCAGAGAATTTTAGTTGGTTTTTTTTGGACAAAACTACAAAAATGAAACCCGCGCTGTCAACCAGGATTATCATCTGGAGCGAAACTCCACCTCTAACAGATGAAACAGACACTACTCTAATGTATCTGATTAAATAGTCTCACTACAGGCCTCCTCATTGCTCATTTTTCTAGAAAAATAAATATTCTTATCAATAAAAGCACATGTGGGACCTCAGACCAAGAAAAATCCTCCCAAAACTTAGTGTAGACCAGCAATTAAAGATCATCTCCATTACAAATATCATCCATAATAATAATAATAAAAATAAAAATAATAAAATAATTCCACCTATAAAATATCAGAAGTATGTTCTCAGAGCCCAAAGTGACGCCTTCAAAGTCCAAAAAACCAAAGATGTTCAATTTATGATGAAATAAAAGAGAGAAAAGCAGAAAATATAATATATTTATATTATAAGAATTACTGACGACTCATTTTCTTTCAGTTTCTTGGTCGATCGACTGATAGTTTCCATGCCGACCTCTCACGTCTGAATAAAAGCAACTAGCAGATAGATGAAGTCGGGACAAACTGCGTCTACGACACAAAGCGAGACAAACAGGAAGTGAACTGCACGCTTTTAATTCCAGATATACACCAACCAATGAACATTCACATGCTTCTTACATGTCGGCTCGCTACAGGAATCACTTTTCATCATCAGGCGCAGTCGGCACTTTTTTTCCTAAAGTATGGAAGCGGACCCAAAACGGCCCGCGTTCTGTTTGAGGTAAGAATTGATCTGGATCACAGTCTGGTTCTGGTTCTGCTCCGTGTCGGGTTTCTATCAGTTAAAAGTCTGTAAGGCCTGACAGGATGAAAACAGTCACAAGTATTGATCAGTTTGTTTTTTTTTAAAAGCAACATTCTTCTAAAACATCTTTAAAAAAGGCTGTCAACTTAAAAAAAAACACATCTGTTGAAATCAGAAGTTCAGTATCAGCAGTGAGGTTCTGGTCTCTCAGTACCATGAGTGCATAAAAAAATTCAGCAGGTCAATCTGACGTTCAGGCCCTGCAGCGTCCGAGGTACACGGGAGGTAAACGGTTAAACGGGAGCGGCGCTCTGCTCGGCGGGATGGTGTTTCTGCTGATGGATCCTCAGGTTCTGCTTCCCGGCGAACCTCTTCCCGCAGTGCTCGCAGGCGAACGGCCGCTCCCCCGTGTGGACGCTCTGGTGCGTCTTCAGGTGACCCGACTGCGTGAAGCGCTTCCCGCACTGAGCGCAGCTGTACGGCCGCTCGCCGGTGTGAACGCGCACGTGCGTCTCCAGGCTCCGCGACGACGTGAAGCATTTGCCGCAGTAGCTGCAGACGAAGCGTCTGTCCCTGCAGTACCGGTTCAGGTCCAGAGGTTCCAGTCTGGACGCGGCGAGGCCCAACGCCAACGGGAAACTGGCAGTGTTCAAGTCAGACACTTTGTCCAGTAATGTCGACCGGTGGTCCGGCTTGAGGTACTGCTGGTGAGGGACGGGCACCATGCTCGGCAGCCCCTGATTGGTCCAGGAGGAGCACAGATCCAGCTCTGTGTCGTAGGGGAGGGAGCTGATCAGGGACACGCCTCTTTTCATGTCCCCGTGCAGGGAGGCGGGGCTTCCCCCCGACCCGGAGAGGAACGGTTTTCTTGTGGCTTCGCAGTCCGACTCCGACGCCAAATCAAACACGACGTCTGAAGAGTTGTCCTCGGCGCCCCCTGCTGGGCCCGGAGACCCCGGTGCGCTGTGGGATTCTCGAGGCTCGACTCGCTCCGGCGGCCTGTTGCCGCCGCCGCCGCCGTGTTCCCACGTGTTCCTCACGTCAGCTGACGAGGAGGAGATCATCATCCCCGAGGGTCCTTCCTCACTGTCGTCCGCTTCTGACAGATGCACCTCTGTTCCTTCACACACAGAGCAGAACAAGTGATTAGTGAGGATTCTACATTTAAACACTTCTGTCAAAATATAATATGAAAACCCAGCATGCACTAGGAGAAGAAACAACGTGTTTTGGGTGACGGACAGACAGATGTTACAGGTGATAATCAGAGCTGTGTGATTGGTGTGATCAGGGCAGCAAATCAACTCTCAGCGAGTGACGTTTCAAACTGTCTGACAACAATCAAGCAGCAAAAAACAGATGGGGGGATGTAACGGGACAGAGTGCACAGTAAACTCAGCAGCTACACATTTCTCTGTTTAGCATCTTCAGGTTATGCTAACCCATTGTTGCTAACTTTGGAGCTAACCTCCTTTACTTTATCAGCATTTGGGGGAAACAACAGACGTGACTTTTTAGCATTTATTAACTGACACACTGTAGTCTGTACTGTACATTTACTGCCAGACTGACAACTTACTACTAACCTCTCGCTGTTTCCCGCTCACTACACTAACATACTAAGCACTTCTCTATTCTTAAACAGGGTTACGCTACCAACGGTTTCCCAGGCAACGACACAGAGGTTAACTCACGTTTCGGAACAGCGCTGCTCTGAGACCCCTAAACACTGTTGATTTCTGAATGAAGAGATGTTTGGCTTTTTTTTTGAGATTAAAAAGTTTTTTTTGGCCTGATGGGGGTTCTTGTTGTTATCATTACAGGAGAAACGCTGATTCAGTAAACGTTCAGTAGTTAGACTCAGCAGTCTCCGTTAGGTTGGGCCGCAGGAAATAATGGATTAATCCTGGAAAGCTGTTGATGCAGCACTTTTCTCCTTATGAAAATAACACAGAGATTATTCGACCAATGAGAATTCATTAGACGAGAGCATATCGACCAACTAATCGACCAGTGAAAAGACGTGTTAGCTAAACAGTCCACGACAGATTCACAGTGTGAACTGGTCTAAACCATCACAACTGCTTGTTGTTACTGGTTTCTCTCTCTCTGTTTCTCACTCTTCTGGTTAAACTCTTCTCGTTCCTTCAGTTGTTTCTCTGTTTCTCAGAATGACGACAGTAAATTCAAAGTGTTAGTTCCTGGTGTCTGTAATGTTTCTTCTCTTACCGTCCTCGTTGAGAAGCAGGTTGTTGTCTGTGGCGTCGGTACCGTTCATCGCCTCCTCGCCTGACGTCTCCTCCTTTATCAACACGACGTCCTCGTCGTTCGGCTCCTCCGACAAAGTATCCTGAGAGTAGAAAACCACCATTATGATTTCGCTCTAAACTCTAAAATTGCTAAAGGCAGTTGTGGAGTTTATTCAAACCTTTATCAAAACATTCACAGGATCAAAGAAACCGGTGGTAAACCGGTGCCAACAAACATCCAGTAAATCAAGAAAAACAGGAAGGTGGTTGTCTTTTCCTGGTCTTAAGGAAGAGCCGAAACTCATTCTTCAAATGAACAGGGATAAAATTAAACAAAGGCACCAACTGTAACCCTTAAAGAAATACTACGGTGTTTATGTGGGCGTTCATGCAGAGAGGAAACGTTCAGACCTGCGCCGTGGCAACGTCCTCTCACCTCTTTGGTTAAAGGGGTCACAGGTGTCGTCGCCTCCAACGCAGGAACCCTTCTGCTTCTTCTGAGACTCGAGGCTTTCGGCTGCACCGCAACGGTCGGCAAGGCACGTTCTGAGAAAAAAAAATCATAATACAAAAAAGAAAGTTAGAGAAAAGTTTCCTTATACAAGAGCCAGAGCACCACTACGGAGGGTTACACTGGTCCCAGTGGGATGTGTAAGGCTGACTGATGTGATGGTCATGTTTCAACAGGAATTCCTTGCTGTAAACTGTGATTATTTGGCATATTTTGTGTCAGAAATAGGTGATGAATGCCAGGAAGTCTGTTTAGAAATGTACAATTATTAAGTTGTTTTCCTTTCAGAAACACCACATGATTTGGATAATATGTATCGGTGTATTTTCTGGATCATCAATGTAAGAAAGAAGGTGTATTGTAATGAAAATTTAGCTAAATTTAGTGATTTGAAGGCCTTCAGACAAACACCATCTTGCTTTATTTTCAACCTTTCTCTAACTGGGAATGGTGGTAAGTGGTAGTGGTGGAGGAAGTACTCGACTATTAATACTGCATTGTAAAAGGTGGAGCTTTTAATTCTTATTTAATTATATTATTAACTATTCTGTACAATGTTGGATGGTTTCATGAATAATAAATATTGTAATTGTTATATTTTGTGAGTAAAATCTGAATCTGTAACATAACTTGTAATATTTATCTGTCAGTTAAATGTTCAGTGTTTTCCTCTGAAGTAGAAGTAAACAGTTGCATGTTTTTTTAAGTGCTTTGGGAGCCTTTTGTAATTTATTTTATTATATAAAAAGTTAGAATAGTCACATAATTCAATATTTTTCATATCAATAACGCACAGTAAAGTTTTACTTAAAAGTGAAGCATGAAAGAGAGGAATTATCAGTACAGTTTACTTACATTTAATAAATATCTGTTCAAGGTGGAACTCTTAATTCTTATATAATACTGGATAGTTTCATGAATAATAATGCATCATATTTTAATTGTTGTACCTTGAAAATAAAATATTAAATCTGCAGCGTAACCAATAACATTAATCTCTCAGTTAAATGTTGAAGTACAATGTTTACATCTGGAGTAGAAGTACACAGTTACATGTTTTAAGTGCTTTGTGGGGCTTTTTTAAGTTATTTTGGGGTAAAATGTGTTAGAAAAGTAACATGGTTTACATGTTTTCATATCTAAACATCATAATAAATCTCCAGCTGTTTGGGGCCCTTTTATTTGGGACTCCTGGAAGTTCCCACTGATAACGAAGCGCAACTGACGGACTGACTGAGTGACCCCCTCCCCCTGCCCCCCCACACCCCCGAAACTCACCGACAGTGAAATCCATCATCAGCCCCCCGTCGGCCTCCTCCTCGCCGCCGTAATCCAACATCGCGACGGTCCCCCGGTGTCCCCGGTGGATGATGCCCTCGATCAGCTGCAGCTTCCTCCGCAGCGCCTCGTTCTCCTTGCGGCTGCGGCTGATCTCCAGCTGCAGCCCCGCGTAGCTGTCGTCCACCAGCTCGCAGATCTCCGCCACGGCGGCTTTGGCCAGAGCCTCCATGATGGACGTCAGCTGAGAATGAAACGCCCGGTAACTCGTCATCGTGAACGGACGTTGAAACGACAACAATTTTTTTGTCGAAATGTCCGTTAAATAAACATCAACAAACAGCCAGCGGGTCAGCTCCGGCGTCCGGTGAGCTCTGCGCGGCTAAGTCTGAGCGTGTTTAACCGGTGTGACCGGCTGCGGGTACCGGAGGGATGCTGCGGGTAGCCGTTGTTGTTTGTTGTCAGTCGGTCGGTCGGTTGTCTCCTTTTTTACGGGTCGTAGGGTAACTTCCGCAATGCTACTTTCAAAATAAAGGTTCAGAGTGTTGCCTTGGAGTGCGCTTCGTAAATTCCAGCATCGCAAGGCAAGGCAAGTTTATTTGTATAGCACGTTTCAACAACAAGGCAATTCAAAGTGCTTTACATAGAGCATAAAAGGCATCAAGACAGAATATAAAAGCAACACAAGTAAAAAAAACAAACATAAAAAAAACAATTAAAAAGTGTTAAATTTGGATATAAAAAGAAGCTAAAAAGGGAATAAGACAAGAGAATAAAAGTCACAGTGCATTGTAAAATATTAACCCTCAAATTTGGTTTAATAAAAGGCAAACAGAAAAGTCTTCAGCTGAGATTTAAAAGAACTGAGAGTTGCAGCAGACCTGCAGTTTTCTGGGAATTTGCTCCAGATATGTGGAGCATCCATGTTTAGTTTTTACCCTGGGGACAGAAAGACCTGTCCTAGACCACCTGAGAGGTCTGGATGGTTCATAACGAAGCAGCAGATCAGAAATGTATTTTGTCCCTAAACCATTCAGTGCTTTATAAACCAACAGCAATGTCTTAAAATCAATTCTTTGACAACATAAATTAGTAAAATAATAATACATGTCATTTGTACCACACTTTTCATTCACAGTGAAACTCAAGGTGCTATAATATGAAGACATAGAACACACAACATAAAGAAAATAATAGTAATAAGAGTTAAAATAACAATCTCCATGATCTCAGTTTCATTCTCTTTGGCAGCACATATGACAATAAGTATCATGTCCCCTCCGCCTTTGTTGTCACCCTTGGTGTGTTGATACCCATGATACCCATACTACCATACTATTTAGTATGCCAGAAAAAGGTTTAGTATGTAGTACCAGGATGTCCTACTACATCCGGTTGCATTTTGCAGTATCCACAATCCTCTGAGCGGAAGATACATCACATCGACTGAGCCGTTGAGAGAGCACAGACCAGTGACAGCGCATTGACACTGCAATGACGGAAGCCGCAATGACAGATGAACTACGTCCCAATTCTATGTATACCACATGCAACAGTTGGTACTTTGTAAGGGCAGCTGCAGTACATACTAAAAGTAAAAACGTATGTGGTTTGGAACGCAACACCCAGAGGCAAGTTACACAACACCGGCCCCCTGACCCCTAACCCCTGACCCCTAACCCCTAACCCTAACCATCTCACTGCTCATACCTAAACCTAACCAAGCGGGTGTGTCGTATACATGCTGAGAGTACATAGATATACTCCATTACAAGTAAAAGTCCACAGTAGTGGAAAGTAACTGAGTACATTTACTCAAGTACTGTACTTAAGTACAATTTTGAGGTTCTTGTACTTGAATATTTTGATTTGATGCTACTTTATACTTCCACTCCACTACATTTCAGAGGAAAATATTGTACTTTCTACTCCACTGTTTTTATTTGACAGCTTTAGTTACTTTTTAGATCAATATTTTACACATAAAACATTTGATAAGTTTGTCATCTACGTATTGTTATAAATCAGACTATTCAACAGTATAAGGTGTTAAAATTAGCTCCACCTCTAAAGCATTAAAATGTTTTAGTGAAGAAAGCTGAAAGTACAGAGACTGACTGACAAGCGTTCTTCTGCTCTGAATATGAACTCTGTACTTTGTGGTGTTTCAGGAGGAAAACTGCCTCAAATAAACTCTCATATTAGTTTCACATTTTCTCCAGAAGATTTTAATGAGATCCTGAGATGAAGACAGAAGAAAATACTTTGTTCATTCTTAAAATAAAACAACTTTATTGATGATATAAAGCTTCAGATTGTTCACACATCCAATCAGTAAAGTCTGTTAAATGACTCTTGTTCAATGATTTCATGTTCAGATTCACTTCATCCACACAATCAGTTAGTTTAACCCAGAATGTCAGCTATGTACAACAACATAATAAATTATCTCTTCATTGATTATTATCAAGATAATTATAGTTCTATAACACATTTCTTTATAAATTTAAGTAAAGAGAACAAAATATCTATGATGAAGGAAGTTCTGCTGTTTTCTCTGTTTAAGAAACAACAGCACACAAATACATCAATACAAACATGAAACTAACATTTAGAACAAAGAGAAGTTTATATTTTCATCTAAAGAAACATCAGTGAAGGTAAAAAACGTCATCATGAGCAGTGATAGCCTCCATGGATAAAAACACACAGGAAAAAGTGACATTTAAAGAAACTCAAAACATCATCAGAACAACAAATGATAAAAAAGTGTTGACAATCTCAGTTTGATTGACAGCTGATCTCTGTGCAGCTCAGAAACACCACAGCAACGAGCTCTCAGAAACAATGGAGACAAAAACATGAAGAATTACAACAAAGAATCTGACACATGAAGTCTGAAATGACTTCTGTCTATTTGAGTTTACAGAACTCAGCTGTGACTCCAAACTGTAAAAACCAAAGTCCAGCATAGAGAGGCTGAGTGAATGTGGTCTGGACTCTGTGGAGGAGAGTCATGGTTTCAGAGACGCTGTAGAAGGACAGAATACCTGCACTGTGATCCAGGTACACTCCTACTCTGGAGGAACCAGGACCTGAGACGGGAGTTGAGACATTGTTGAACAAAAACGTGTAACTGTTAGTGTAACATCTTAAAGCCCAAGATTTGTCATTGCGTCCAAATATACATTTATTTGAGCCTCCTGCTCTCCTGATATTCTTGTATGTGACTGCTACACAAACTGCTCTCCCGCTCCACTCCACCTCCCAGTAACAACGTCCAGTCAGACTCTCTCTACTCAGGACCTGACTCCATCCAGTGAATCTGTCTGGGTGACTAGAATAAGACTGGTGTTGACTTGTTACTGTTGCTTTTCTGTTCCCCTCAGATAATAACACATATGTGTGTGCTGTGTTTGGATCCAGTGTGATTTTATGTGAATATTTTAAGAACTCAGCTCTGGTCTTGGGTTCTGGTTCTGACAGTAAAACGTCCTCTTCAGTCCCTATCAGTGAGATGTTTGTCCATTTCTCCCTCAGGATGTCCTGTAGTTGATCTCTGAGCTCTGACACAGCTGCTGTCACATCCTCAAAGTATCTCAGAGGACGGATATTGATGCTGGATGAGTCTGTAGGTTCACTGAGTTGTGACAGTGAGGGGTAGTTGCGTAGAAACTGGTTGTGATCCTCTGTGTGTGAGAGCTTCTTCAGTTCAGCGTCTTTCCTCTTCAGCTCAGTGATCTCCTGCTCCAGCTTCTCCTGAAGCTCTTTGACTCGACTCACTTCAGTTTCCTGCTGGGATCTGATCTGCTGCTTCACATCAGAGCTTCTTTTCTGGATGAGACGGATCAGCTCAGTGAAGATCTTCTCACTGTCCTCCACTGCTTTATCAGCAGAGCGACTGACGGCCTCCACCTCCTGTTGAAGCAGCTTCACATCTTTCTCTCTGTCCTGGATTCTCTGCTGGATTTGTTGTCGACTTACCTCGAGCTCTCTCTGCCTCTCATTCCTTTCTGCTGCAGCTGAGACTGTGTCGTGGCCTTTATGTTCATCCACAGGGCAGAGATAACACATATTCTGCTGATGAGTACAACAGAACATCTTCATCATCTCATCATCATTGAGAGCTTTAAGCTTCCTCCCAGTGCAGACATCACAGGCCACATCTTCAGGTCCAGCACAGCAGTGACCAGCAGGAGCAGCTTGGAGTTCAGTCTTCTTCAGCTGCTCCACTAAAGCTGCTAACATGGTGTTTTTCCCCAGAACAGGCCTCGGTGTGAAGGTCTGTCTGCACTGAGGGCAGCTGTACATCTTTCTCTGATCCTTTCCATTCCAGTGTGTTTTAATACAGCTCATGCAGTAGCTGTGTCCACAGGGAATAGTCACCGGATCCTTCAGTAGATCCAAACAGATCGAACAAGAGAAAGTTTCTCGGTCCAGCTGAACTCCTTTCTGTGCCATTTCAGCTCTCAGTGGCAACGCCTGTCTGATCTGTGGGGGAGGGAACAAGGAAATATGTGGACAGACTGCAGCTTGTTGTGTTTGAGAGCAGGAAGAAGAGGGAGGAGTTATCAAGCACTGATTCATTCCAGGAGGAGGAGCAGTTTTAAAGGGATACTGGATGCTTTTCATTTGGCTATGGTGACTCCTCGTTTCCCTCACTCATGTCTCAGCTCCTCCCAGCGAGGACAGAGGAATTTAATTCACCAAAAGGGACTTCCTCACTCATGCCGGTGTTATTTTGAGGAGACGACAATGATGCACAGCATCTCCACTGTCAGTTATGAAGAAGTCAGCTATCAATATGTAGAAATGATTAAGTAACAGTTTAAACTCTTAAGTTTAAGCTTAAAATTCATGTACAGTAAATAAACTCTTTAATCTATTACTTAATAATTTCCACATATTGATAGCTGGAAGGAAAACACCTGATAACACCTGGCATACTGCTCCAATGTTTTATCATTTGATTATAAATCTATAGTAACATCTGTCTGTCACAGAATAAGACACAAATAGACAATTTAAACCTGTTAATTACTGAAAGAACATAACCAACGTGCCAACATGCCAGACAAACACAACACACCCACTTTACTACATGACCTAAACCTGACCAAGTGAGTGTGTCATGTAGTGAAGTAGGTGTGTGGTGTAGATACTGTGAGTGCACAGATAGACCTATTTTTAGTTAGAGAACTAAACTAGAGAAGTCTGTTGCATTAGATCCGCCTACTCTCTCTGGCAGACCAACCACTGCTGGGTGATGATAAACACATCACTGTGTGTTGTATGTATTATCAACTGTAGGGTAAAGTTCCTGCATGTTTTGAAGGTCGACAGCACAAGCGTCAAACAACAGACCAGCACTTTCTTCAACACCCCATGAATGCTGGCCAATAATATATAAGTAAGAGTCCCAAACTCCTCACTGACCAGACCATCTAAACAACCTCCTGCAAACAGAAAAGGATCAGATAAGGAACCCCTATGTCCTGCATGGTCACCAAACCAGACCACTGACCCAAACCACCTTTGATCCAGCAAGATGGGAAGACCAATTCACACCCCAGTGTGAATTGATAGTACCATTTGGATAAACGACCCCCACCATTGGCTATCATAACTCACCTCTAAGAGCCAGTCACACACAGAGAAGAGCTGGCACCAACTTTAATCTCACTGTGGATTTTGACTTTCAGGACTTGAATGACCAATCCAAGAATTGATCACTGGGCAAACCAGCATAAGACACAAGACATGCTGCATAATATGCTGTGCTCCAGTGACATACAGACACACACGCACACACCCTCAAATGGCATGGACCCCTGCCGTTTACAGTCAGATCAAGGAGAACAGAGGACTGTAAAACCCATAGACTTACAAATGTAGTTTTAGACTTTGTCTAAGGACAATAATTGTTTTATGTTGATATGTGTTTATATCACAATATGTGTTGTTATGTACTTTAGTCAGACTTTTATTCCACTACCTTTAAGCCAAGAAATGTACCACTAACATAATCCCATCATCCATGATAACACTATCATGTTTGGTATCATTCTGCTTGTTTCATTGTCAGAATGCTAAAGCTACTATTGAAATTGCAAAATTAGGAATCATGCAATTGTTAAATTCTAAATACTTTGATTAATGGAGTAACTGTATTCAGGAACTGTACCCGCCTGTCCATGAACGGAGGGGGGGGGAGGGGGACTCTAGACCTCAAAAGTCTAGAGTCATGAGTTGAGGATCAAGCCTTGGAAAGCATGAACCAGGAGCTCTCTTCCAATGGAAACTTTTCAACTCTGGACCAGCCAACTTACTCATCATTACCAGATTGAGACTCCAGCTCCTCATCCCAGTGCATTCTCCACAAGAAGCCACGTCAGGAAGCAAGCATTTGTACAAAACCTTCATCAACTTGCTCGAACCCTGGTGCTTTCATGATTTGTAATTTCAATTAACAATTCAGAACTAAGCTGTTGTACCGTTGATTTGACTCACTGCTTCTCAGATAACAGTCATCTCATCTGTTTGTCAGGTCTCTCATACCAACTGCACAGTAGATAACTCTGCATCATGCATTTCAATTATTCACTAGCCATAGCCTTGTGTACCAGTTTCCCTTTCCCTCTTGTGTCTTGTTTGTAAAATGTTGTGGTGTTTAGTACTTGTACCTGTAGTATTAGTAAGAAATGTGTATTTAACTAAAGTGGGCTTGTTTGTGTTTTCTTGTGCTTGCATCTCAGACACTTAACCTTAAAAGACCTATACCCTCGCAAAATCATAATTAATATTAATAGCAATCACATTTCTAATTGATCTCTCTTGTGTGGCCAACAAGGAGGACTATTTCCCTATTATTATACCTCCTATAATATGAGTTATGTCACTGGATGAATAATTTCATGTTTGAGTTGTGCACAATAATAATTCATAATGCCCCCATAAAATCATAAAGATATTTGAGTGCACAAATACCTACACAACAAAACTTAAAGTATCAAGCACTCTTGATTACTATTACTATAGGTTAAACTAGCCCATACTGTAGTATATAAAATAATTAAAATTGGCTGCACAATTTCCAAATATACCAAATGTTTACAAGTTAATGCATCAGCAACAAAAAATATTATATAGATAATATATTCTGTTAAGAAGTCATCCTGCATTATAAATAAATGTACTTTAATATTTTAGGCAAATAGCCGAAAGTATTAAAGTTCTCTGATCATCTGTACTAAAAAAAAAAAAAAGAAAAAGATTCTTAATTTTAAGCAAAACTATTTATAATGGAGTACGGTGGAAACCGCTTATAGTGATCACTTCCATTTGTGTCAAATTGATCACTGTAAGCAGGTGATTATTATACCTGATTTTTTTTCTTTTTCTTAATTTTTCATGCAGATTACCATCAAATTTGGCAGTTTGTCATGAGCTTCAAGGAGACTACGTTTTTCATTGAGAGAAAGTTATTTTTTCCTTTTCTTTCTCCCGTCATGATTTCAATGTGGACGCGTCACCAGCCTCAGGTCGCCAGCTGGCAGCAGACGGGTTGTGCGTTGTGCATTGAGGCTGCGGGGTTAGGGGCCGTAGTGTGAAAGTCGGACCAGAATCAACTTTTGGAGAACACTGGTAACGCTGTACAACCCTGCCTTGAGGGAGGACTAAAACATTACTAGGAAGAGGGGAGGACATTTCTTGTTGTTTGATAATGTTAAAAGAAAGATAGGCTTTGCTAGCGGCTTCCAACTCATTTTTAAAAAGACGAGAAAGAGAGAGAGAAGCAGTGGTCAAGTGATCTAGAGAGTGGATGAGGAGCGCGAGCAGCGGAAGTTAGAAAGCTGGTGAATGAGGGGAATAAAACGTTATTTTCTGATTGTTTCACGGCAGTTACAAATAAACACCCACACCCTGCACCTCCACACAACCCTGCAGAGGTGCGCCACAAAGCCTGATAATGGTGCCGCAGCTGCTAAATACACATCATAGGTGAACTATGGGAGTAAGATAAAAAGAAAATAGAATTACCGTAGTTTAAAATGTTTTTTCCATATGTTTTCATTTATGAAAAGACCCAAAATAAACACTATAAGCGGACTATTGATTAGTATAAGCGAATTAAAGGATTTGTATAGGAATGATTCTGTCTCAAGCTTTTTCGTCCATATAAGCGGTTCATCACTGTAACCTTGATCACTATAAGCGGTTTCCACTGTATTTTCATAGTCTGGTATTCCTACTTCTATTTAAGTAAAGGATATGAATACCTCTTCCTCCTGAACTAAATTTCAAGTGTCATAGGTTTGAATACTTACGTCAATGTGATATTTCAGTTTTTCCTTTTTAATGAATTTGCCAAAATTTCTAAAATTCTGTTTTTACTTTGTCATTAAGGGGTACTGAGTGTAGACTGATGAGGGAAAGAATGAATTCAAACGATTTTAGCAGAATGCTATAGGCTACTATAGATAGATAGATTGACTGATTGATTAATTAATCCCAGAGGGAAATTAAAAGTGTTACAGCAGCCACTTGACATAAATCAAAATACAAAAGCAGTGAGGTCGGTAAAAGAAACAAATACAGTGAAAAGCTAAATTATATACAATAACCAAATAGACTAACTCAAATATAAAAAAATAAATGGAGTAACTAATAACAGAATAGAGACTACAGATATAACCATAACTGTAATATACTATTTGCTGAGTATACACTGTTCACAAATCACATTTTCATGGCACTTAATAGTAATTCCACTTTATTAAAGTTTATTACAACTTGGGTCTTACTTCCGTAGTTTTGTCCATCATTTATATCAGTGATAATGTCATTATTGACATCTGACAGATTAAGAACATTAACATTTGTCCTTACTGTGTCTTCAGGCTGCTGATCCATCGACCTCCTCATTGTCAGCTGGACTCAAGACCCCAACAACAACCACACCTACAGCAGAGGAACCCTGCAGCTTTTCTGTGAGTCAGATCTAACCAGAAAATACTTTTGTCATTGGATGTTTGAAGCTGTCGTTCCCTAAACAGATGTTTGCTATTAACTTGGTGAATACATATAGGGGTTTCAAATCAGACTATATTTAAGACGTTCACACCAAACGCTGAGACCAGAGAGATGTGCAGACAACCAACAGGAGTTTATTTCATTACACACGAACATACAAAACTCAGAAAATCACCAATACAGCCCCTTTCAACTCACACCCAACCCCTATTTACACCAAAGCGGACATGACTTCCTGCCTATGTTTTTCGGCACTTTCATGAGTCAATGATCACTTGGATTTTGACCCATGAGAGTAGGACATTTCTTAATTTCGTCTTTGCATGCTGTGTGTGTGTGTGTGTGGTGTACTTTGCCCCCCTTTCTCAATATTCCCAGATGTCTCCTGTTTGTCTGGTGGCCTGACATTTTGTGGGTGTTTCAATGATCGACATAGGTCAAGTTACACAATATCAGCCCCCTGACCCCTGACCCCTAACCCTAACCATCTCACTGCTCATGCATAAACCTAACTAAGTGGATGTGTTGTATACATGCTGAAAATACATAGATATACTCCATTACAAGTAAAAGTCCTGCAGTAGTGGAAAGTAACTAAGTACATTTACTCAAGTACTGTACTTAAGTACAATTTTGAGTTTTGTACTTTACTTGATTATTTCGATTTGATGCTACTTTACACTTCCACTCCACTACATTTCAGAGGAAAATATTGTACTTCCTACTCCACTACATTTATTTGACAGCTTTAGTTACTTTTTAGATCAATATTTTATACATAAGACATTTGATCAGTTTGTCATCTACATATTGTATAAGGTATAAGGTGTTAAAATTATCTCCACCTCTAAAGCATTAAAATGTTTTAGTGAAGAAAGCTGAAAGTACAGAGACTGACTGACAAACATTCTTCTGCTCTGAACATGAACTCTGTACTTTGTGGTGTTTCAGGAGGAAAACTGCCTCAAATAAACTCTCATATTAGTTTCATATTTTCTCCAGAAGCTTTGAATGAGATCCTGAGATGAAGACAGAAGAAGATACTTTGTTCATTCTTGAGAAAAACTTGATTATGTAAAGCTTCAGATTGTTCACACATCCAATCAGTAAAGTCTGTTAAATGACTCTTTTTCAATGATTTCATGTTCAGATTCACTTCATCCACACAATCAGTTAGTTTAACCCAGAATGTCAGCTATGTACAACAACATAATAAATGATCTCCTCCTTGATTATTATCAGGATAATTATAGTTTGATTGTACGTTTCCATATTAATTTACAAAGTGATGAGAACAAAATATCTATGATGAAGGAAGTTCTGCTGTTTTCTCTGTTTAAGGAACAACAACAAACAAATACATCAATACAAACATAAAACTAACATTTAGAACAAAGAGAAGTTTATATTTTCATCTGAGGAAACGTCAGTGAAGGTAAAAGACGTCATCATGAGCAGCGATAGCCTCCATGGATAAAAACACACAGGAAAAAGTGACATTTAAAGAAACTCAAAACATCATCAGAACAACAAATGATAAAAAAAAGTGTTGACAATCTCAGTTTGATTGACAGCTGATCTCTGTGCAGTTCAGAAACACCACAGCAACGAGCTCTCAGAAACAATGGAGACAAAAACATGAAGAATTACAACAAAGAATCTGACACATGAAGTCTGAAATGACTTCTGTCTATTTGAGTTTACAGAACTCACTTGTGGCTCCATAATGAAGCCAAAATCCAGCATACAGAGGCTGATTGAATGTGGTCTGGACTCTGTGGAGGAGAGTCATGGTTTCAGAGACGCTGTAGAAGGACAGAATACCTGCTCTGTGATCCAGGTACACTCCTACTCTGGAGGAACCAGGACCTGAGACTGGAGTTGAGACATTGTTGAACAAAAACGTGTAACTGTTAGTGTCACATCTTAAAGCCCAAGATTTGTCATTAAATCCAAATCCACATTCATATGAGTGTCCTGCTCTGCTGATAATCTTGTATGCAACTGCAACACAAACTCCTCTCCCGCTCCACTCCACCTCCCAGTAACAACGTCCAGTCAGACTCTCTCTACTCAGGACCTGACACCAATCAGTGAATCTGTCTGGATGACTAGAATAAGATTGGTGTTGACCCATTCGTTCTGCTTTTCTGTTCCCCTCAGATAATAACAGCTGTGTGTTTGCTGTGTTTGGATCCAGTGTGATTCCACGTGAATATTTTAAGAATCCAGCTCTGGTCTTGGGTTCTGGTTGTGACAGTAAAACCTTCACTTCAGTCACTCTCAGTGAGATGTTTGTCCATTTCTCCCTCAGGATGTCCTGTAATTGATCTCTGAGCTCTGACACAGCTGCTGTCACATCCTCAAAGTAGCTCAGAGGACGGATATTGATGCTGGATGAATCTGTAGGTTCACTGAGTTGTGACAGTGAGGGGTAGTTGAGTTGAAACTGGTTGTGATCCTCTGTGTGTGAGAGCTGCTTCAGTTCAGCGTCTTTCCTCTTCAGCTCAGTGATCTCCTGCTCCAGATTCTCCTGAAGCTCTCTGACTTGGCTCACTTCAGTTTCCTGCTGGGATCTGATCTGCTGCTTCACATCAGAGCTTCTTTTCTGGATGAGATGGATCAGCTCAGTGAAGATCTTCTCACTGTCCTCCACTGCTTTATCAGCAGAGCGATTGACGGCCTCCACCTCCTGTTGAAGCAGCCTCACATCTTTCTCTCTGCACTGGATTCTCTGCTGGATTTTCTGTCGACTCACCTCGAGCTCTCTCTGCCTCTTAGTCCTTTCTGTTGCAGCTGAGACTGTGTTGTGGCCTTTATGTTCATCCACAGAGCAGAGATAACACATATGCTGCTGATGAGTACGACAGAACATCTTCATCATCTCATCATCATTGAGAGCACAGCAGTGACCAGCAGGAGCAGCTTGGAGTCCAGTCTTCTTCAGCTGCTCCACTAAAGCTGCTAACATGGTGTTTGTCCCCAGAACAGGCTTCGGTGTGAAGGTCTGTCTGCACTGAGGGCAGCTGTACATCTTTCTCTGATCCTTTCCATTCCATTGTGTTTTAATACAGCTCATGCAGTAGCTGTGTCCACAGGGAATAGTCACCGGATCCTTCAGTAGATCCAGACAGATTGAACAAGAGAAAGTCTCTCGGTCCAGCTGAACTCCTTTCTGTGCCATTTCAGCTCTCAGTGGCAACGCCTGTCTGATCTGTGGGGGAGGGAACAAGGAAATATTGTTGTGTTTGAGAGCAGGAAGAAGAGGGAGGAGTTATCAAGCACTGAGTCATTCCAGGAGGAGGAGCAGTTTTAAAGGGATACTGGATGCTTTTCATTTGGCTATGGTGACTCCTCGTTTCCCTCACTCATGTCTCAGCTCCTCCCAGCGAGGACAGAGGAATTTAATTCACCAAAAGGGACGTCCTCACTCAAGCCAGTGTTATTTTGAGGAGACAACAATGATGCACAGCATCTCCACTGTCAGTTATGAAGAAGTCAGCTATCAATATGTAGAAATGGTTAAGTAACAGTTTAAACTCTTAAGTTTAAGCTTAAAATTCATGTACAGTAAGTAAACTCTTTGATCTATTACTTAATAATTTCCACATATTGATAGCTGGAAGGAAAACACCTGATAACACCTGGCATACTGCTCCAATGTTTTATCATTTGATTATAAATCTATAGTAACATCTGTCTGTCACAGAATAAGACACAAATAGACAATTTAAACCTGTTAATTACTGAAAGAACATAACCAACGTGCCAACATGCCAGACAAACACAACACACCCACTTTACTACATGACCTAAACCTGACCAAGTGAGTGTGTCATGTAGTGAAGTAGGTGTGTGGTGTAGATACTGTGAGTGCACAGATAGACCTATTTTTAGTTAGAGAGCAAGTCTGTTGCATTAGATCCACCTACTCTCTCTGGCAGACCAACCACTGCTGGGTGATGATAAACACATCACTGTGTGTTGTATGTATTATCAACTGTAGGGTAAAGTTCCTGCATGTTTTGAAGGTCGACAGCACAAGCGTCAAACAACAGACCAACACTTTCTTCAACACCCCATGAATGCTGGCCAATAATATATAAGTGAGAGTCTAAAACTCCTCACTGACCAGACCATCTAAACAACCTCCTGCAAACAGAAAAGGATCAGATAAAGAACCCCTATGTCCTGCATGGTCACCAAACCAGACCACTGACCCAAACCACCTTTGATCCAGCAAGATGGGAAGACCAATTCACACCCGTGTGAATTGATAGTACCATTTGGATAAACGACCCCCACCATTGGCTATCATAACTCACCTCTAAGAGCCAGTCACACACAGAGAAGAGCTGGCACCAACTTTAATCTCACTGTGGATTTTGACTTTCAGGACTTGAATGACCAATCCAAGAATTGATCACTGGGCAAACCAGCATAAGACACAAGACATGCTGCATAATATGCTGTGCTCCAGTGACATACAGACACACACGCACACACACCCTCAAATGGCATGGACCCCTGCCGTTTGCAGTCAGATCAAGGAAAACAGAGGACTGTAAAACCCATAGACTTACAAATGTAGTTTTAGACTTTGTCTAATGACAATAATTGTTGTATGTTGATATGTGTTTATATTACAATATGTGTTGTTATGTACTTTAGTCAGACTTTTATTCCACTACCTTTAAGCCAAGAAATGTACCACTAACATAATCCCATCATCCATGATAACACTATCATGTTTGGTATCATTCTGCTTGTTTCATTGTCAGAATGCTAAAGCTACTATCAAAATTGCAAAATTAGGAATCATGCAATTGTTAAATTCTAAATACTTTGATTAATGGAGTAACTGTATTCAGGAACTGTACCCACCTGTCCATGAACAGGAGAGGACTGACTATGGGAGTAAGGTAAAAAGAAAATAGAATTACCATAGTTTATAATGTTTTTTTCCATATGTTTTCATGTATGAAAAGACCCAAAATGAACACTATAAACTGACTATTGATTACTATAAGCGAATTAAAGGATTTGTATAGGAATGATTCTGTCCCAAGCTTTTTCATTTTGGTTCATCATTGTATTTTCATAGTCTGGTATTCCTACTTCTATTTAAGTAAAGGATCTGACTTGCGACACTGGTATTTGACTTGGGTTTTTTTTTTTCCCCGAAAACAAATAATTTTTAAAATATTTGTATGAAACAAATATTTGTAAAAAAAAAAATAAAAAAAAAAAAACCCCACTATTTGTGCTTTGCCGAATAATGTATTTGTATCTGGGCAAACTTGAATATTTCCATTTGATGCTACTTTATACTTCCACTCCACTACATTTCACAGGGAAATATTGTACTTTCTACTCCACTACATTTATTTGAAAGCTTTAGTTACTTTTCAGATCAATATTTTACACATACAGCATTTGATCAGTTTGTCATCTACAAATTGTTATAGATCAGACTATTCAACAGTATAAGGTGTTAAAATTAGTTCCACCTCTAAAGCATTAAAATGTTTTAGTGAAGAAAGCTGAAAGTACAGAGACTGACTGACAAGCGTTCTTCTGCTCTGAACATGAACTCTGTACTTTGTGGTGTTTCAGGAGGAAAACTGCCTCAAATAAACTCTCATATTAGTTTCACATTTTCTTCAGAAGCTTTGAATGAGATCCTGAGATGAAGACAGAAGAAAATATTTTGCTCATTGTTGAAAAAACATCTTTATTGATTATGTAAAGCTTCAGATTGTTCACACATCCAATCAGTAAAGTCTGTTAAATGACTCTTTTTCAATGATTTCATGTTCAGAAAATTGCAAAATTAGGAATCATGCAATTGTTAAATTGTAAATATTTTGATTAATGGAGTAACTGTATTCAGGAACTGTACCCACCTGTCCATGAACAGGGGGGGGACTGACTCTGCTCCCCCAGAGCTCTGCAACCCCTGGGATTGGCTAGGATGCACCTTCTGAGCAGACCGAAATTGTTTTTTTTGGCTGCTGTTTGCTTTTGTCTTTGTCTTCTTGCTTTCTGCCATGCCAAAATTAGTAATAAATGTGTATGTAACTAAAGTGGACTTGTTTGTGTCAAAAGACCTGTACTCTTGCAAAATCATAATTAAGATTAATAACAATCACATTTCTAATTGATCTCTCTTGTGTGGCCAACAAGGAGGATTATTTCCTTATTATTATACCTACTCTAATATGAGTTATGTCACTGGATGAATAATTTCATGTTTGAGTTGTGCACAATAATAATTCATTATTCCCCCATAAAATCATGAAGATATTTGAGTGCACAAATTCCTACACTTGACTTTAATATTTTAGGCAAATAGCTGAAAGTATTAAAGTTCTCTGATCATCTGTACTAAAAAAAAAAAAAAAGATTCTTAATTTTAAGCAAAACTATTTATAATGGAGTACATTGGAAACCGCTTATAGTGATCACTTCTGTTTGTGTCAAATTGATCACTGTAAGTAAGAAGTTTATATTTTCATCTGAAGAAACGTCAGGTAAAAGGTTAGTAAAAGACGTCATCATGAGCAGCGATAGCCTCCATGGATAAAAACACACAGGAAAAAGTGACATTAAAAGAAACTCAAAACATCATCAGAACAACAAATGATAAAAAAGTGTTGACAATCCCAGTTTGATTGACAGCTGATCTCTGTGCAGTTCAGAAACACCACAGCAACGAGCTGTCAGAAACAATGGAGACAAAAACATGAAGAATTACAACAAAGAATCTGACACATGAAGTCTGAAATGACTTCTGTCTATTTGAGTTTACAGAACTCACTTGTGGCTCCATAAAAAGCACAAAGTCCAGCATAGAGAGGCTGAGTGAATGTGGTCTGGACTCTGTGGAGGAGAGTCATGGTTTCAGAGACGCTGTAGAAGGACAGAATACCTGCTCTGTGATCCAGGTACACTCCTACTCTGGAGGAACGAGGACCTGAGACGAGAGTTTGGATGTTGTTGAACCTAAATATATAACTGTTAGCGTCACAACGTAATACCCAAGATTTGTCATTACATCCAAATCCACATTCCTTCCAGTCTCCTGTTCTGCTGATATTCTTGTATGCGACAGCTACACAAACTCCTATTCCTCTCCACTCCACCTCCCAGTAACAACGTCCAGTCAGACTCTCTCTACTCAGGACCTGACAATATACAGTGAATCTGTCTGGGTGACTAGAATAAGACTGTTGTTGTTTCATTCGCACTGCTTTTCTGTTCCCACCAGATAATAACAGCTCTGTGTTTGCTGTGTTTGGATCCAGTGTGATTTCACGTGAATATTTTAAGAACTCAGCTCTGGTCTTGGGTTCTGCTTCTGACAGTAAAACGTCCACTTCAGTCCCTGTCAGTGAGATGTTTGTCCATTTCTCCCTCAGGATGTCCTGTAGTTGATCTCTGAGCTCTGACACAGCCGCTGTCACATCCTCAAAGTATCTCAGAGGACGGATATTGATGCTGGATGAGTCTGTAGGTTCACTGAGTTGTGACAGTGAGGGGTAGTTGTGTAGAAACTGGTTGTGATCCTCTGTGTGTGAGAGCTGCTTCAGTTCAGCGTCTTTCCTCTTCAGCTCAGTGATCTCCTGCTCCAGCTTCTCCTGAAGCTCTTTGACTTGACTCACTTCAGTTTCCTGCTGGGATCTGATCTGCTGCTTCACATCAGAGCTTCTTTTCTGGATGAGACGGATCAGCTCAGTGAAGATCTTCTCACTGTCCTCCACTGCTTTATCAGCAGAGCGACTGACAGCCTCCACCTCCTGTTGAAGCAGCTTCACATCTTTCTCTCTGTCCTGGATTCTCTGCTGGATGTTTTGTCGACTCACCTCGAGCTCTCTCTGCCTCTCAGTCCTTTCTGCTGCAGCTGAGACTGTGTCGTGGCCTTTATGTTCATCCACAGAGCAGAGATAACAGATACTCTGCTGATCAGTACGGCAGAATATCTTCATCACCTCATCATGACGAGAGCAGATGTTCTCCTGGAGCTTCTTGGAGGGGTCGACCAGCTTGTGTTTCTTTAATGGAGCTGCATCATAATGAGGTTGGAGGTGTTTCTCACAGTAAGAAGCCAGACACACCAGACAGGACTTGAGGGCTTTCAGCTTCCTTCCAGTGCAGACATCACAGGCCACATCTTCAGGTCCAGCATAGCAGTGATCAGCAGGAGCAGCTTGGAGTCCAGTCTTCTTCAGCTCCTCCATTAAATCTGCTAACATGGTGCTTTTCACCAGGACAGGCCTCGGTGTGAAGGTCTGTCTGCACTGAGGGCAGCTGTGGATTTTCTTCTCGTCCTCTTCATCCCAGAAGCTTTTAATACAGTTCATGCAGTAGCTGTGTCCACAGGGAATAGTCACCGGATCCTTCAGTAGATCCAAACAGATCGAACAAGAGAAGTTTTCTCGGTCCAGCTGAACTCCTCTTTGTGCCATTTTACCTTTCAGTGGCAACGACTGTCTGAGTTTCACTCCCTTAGAAGGTGAACAAGTTTGACCTCTGATCTAAACAACATGTGTTACTGCAGTGAATGCAGCCTGCAGCTGTTGTACTACATTACATGTTGGCTACACTCATCTCCAAACTGTAGATCTGAAGGGGAGCGAACAAGGAAATATGAGAACAGAGTGGAGCTTGTTGTGTTTGAGAGCAGGAAGAAGAGGGAGGAGTTATCAAGCACTGATTTAAAGGGATACTGGGTGCTTTCCATTTGGCTAACGTGACTACTCGATTCCCTCGATCATGTCTCGACTCCTCTCAGTGAGGATGGAGGAATTTAATTCATCTAAAGGGACGTCCTCACTCATGCCAGTGTTATTTTGAGGAGACGACAATGATGCACAGCATCTCAACTGTCTATTATGAAGAAGGCAGCTATCAGTATGTATTAAGTTTAAACTTGAAATTCATATACAGTTAATTAATTCTTTAAACTGTTACTTAATCATTTCCACATATTGATAGCTAGAAAGAGAACACCTGATAACCGAATAAATATGAAAAGCTACTGGTGGTGCCGGTGGTGGTATTACAACAACAGCCCTACTGTTTACTTTCCCGTCAGACCAGCTGACCAATCAATAAACAATCAATAAATACATTGGATCAGGGGTGTATTCATTTCTGTTAAACTTTATATTGATTGCAATAAAGCAAATACATTAGATAAACAACATAAAAATGAATCACTGTTGTAGAAATTATGAAATTCCAATAACGTAATAAAAATATAATGAAATTACTGTATTTGATAACATTCTCAAAGTATTTGTGCAAAAACAGGTTAAATCAGAATGTAAATTTGAGTAAAAGGTTCATTTTTAATGTTAGATGCATTTAAATAAATCAATTGTAAAATTGTTGCAGCTTTGAATCCCACAGAACATGAATGCACTAGATTATTTGGGTCTGTGGTTCAGTTGGTGACATTAAGGTTTTGGTGAATCTGCGATTAGAATCCTTCAGAAATCTTATTTTTTGTATTATTGTGTCACTCTACTTCCAATTTAGACATTAAAAATATTTCCCCATCAGAAAATTCATAATATGTTAGTTACAATACAGATTTTAGTCGTGTTCCCAGGTTTTCATTCAGTCCTGTTACCCTGACATGTTCCCCACTCTAAAAATTTGGGACATCCCACAAGTCACACGATCAACAGTAAGTAGTGGGAAGACCAAAAATAAGTTCTCTCACTCTATTTTCTGTATTTTTTATCATATTGTAAGTATGACTGAGGATGTCAATCTCAACATTCAGTCCTGTTACCTAATTTTTTTCTTGGATGTTATAATGTTTGTTTGTTTTTTAAAGACAGTTTTGGTAAACCACCTTAAGGTGCTAAATGTTCTCACGCTATTAGCATTGATCCCATATGGCTACATTTCATGTATTTGCTAATACTGTGCTAAAAACTTAGTCCTGTTACTTTCAGTCCTGTTATTTATATGAAGAATTTGTTAATTAAAAATAAATAAAATGGCTTGAAATTTACCATAACACATTTTGGACTAGTTAAACATGTGTACTATGAGATACAGTGCTGAAAAAAAAGATAAAAAATTAAGTTAAATTTTGAAAAGTTACAACATGCAAATGGCACCGATTCGGCGGAACGGCCCAAAAGTAATACTTTCTCTCTTTTTGGCTTTGTAGTTGTAGTATTTCCCACAGCGCCTGAAGGCAGCATCAGGTTGGTTTCTATAGCAACGCCTGACAACAGGAGGAAGATGGTTTACAGTAAGTTACAAAAGATAAACTAAAACCCAGTTTAACTCTTAGAACCTAGAACTTAGAACATCTTTGTGTTTTGTAATGTTGTTAATAATCACTGCTGGCTTGTTATTGTCCGTTTTAACGCTTAAAATGATCTTTCAGCGATTCAGTTTGCAGTTTAGGAAGCTTGTTAGCGGTAGTTAGCGCTGGTTCAACTAACTTTAACTGTTTGTTTTGACTTTTTAAAAAATTTTTTTTAGCTAATTTCGTGATAATTAACGCTAGTCATATTGCTTCTAAGTCTTATTTGTTAATTGGGTCCATTAGCAGTGATGGAAGAAATGTTGTAATTTAAGTTTATTTGTTTAGCACTTTTCATACAGTAGTTGTAACACATAAGAAAAACATTAAAAATAGGGAAGAAAGACATTTAAATACATAAAAGTAACCCCAAAACATTAAGATACATTAAAAATTACATGTTAAAGTGCAAAAGTACAACAAACACAGTAGGGGAGGAAGTCAATTGAAGGCCAGTTTGTATACGTTTTTACTTGGCTCACTCACTCAACAATACCACAGTGAAAAAATACTCCATAACAGGTTGCATCCTACTTAAGTAAAAGTACATAAGATACATAATTAGTACATTATTACTACTGAAGCATCAGCGTGTAAGCAGCATTTTATTGCAGCTGCAGGAGGTGGAGCTGAGCAGTCAGGAGATGATCATTTGTGTTTGAAAGGAGAAAAAAAAAGTTCTGTTGCATAAATCTGGATACATTATTACAGTATTATAAAGTTTTACCTCTTCAGGCCACAAGCAGTTATTTATTTGAAACCATTTCAGAGGTTTAGAGGGAGGATGTCTCTTTGGTGGAACATCTGAAACATCACATTTTTCATAAAAGCCAAAAGGTTTGGAAATTACTGGTTCAATTTTTTTTTTTTTTACATTTCAGTGTAATTTATAGGCTTAGCGTGTGATATATCACACAAGATTTTAATCAAATGAAAAATAACTAATAAAACTGAAAAGTAAGTAGTAACTAAAGCTGTCAAATAACTGTAGAGCAGTAGCAAGCACAGTATTTCCCTCTGAAATGTAGTGGAGTGGAAGTATAAAGTAGCATCAAATGGGAATATTCAAGTAAAGTAGAAGTACCTCAAAATTGTACTTAAGTACAGTAATTTAGTAAGTGTACTTAGTTACTTTCCATAACTGTGTCCAAGCTAATGTTAGCTATTTCCAATATTAACATTAAGTTTACCCACCTATGTATGATGTCCACAACTCAAAAATATTCAGTTTACTGTCATAGAGGACTAAAGAAACCAGAAAATGTTCATATATGAGAAGCTTGAACCACAGTTGCGATGGAAGTATAGTAACAAAAAGAGGGACTTTGGCACTAAAAAGACGGTAACGTTGAGAGATATTTACTGTGTGTTATTTGCAATCATTCCTCCTTTTCAGTTCAGTCATGAAGTGTTGCCTGTGAATCCAATGTAGTGTAAGAGATGGGAGACAAAAAAGAGGATATTTCATGCTACAAAGATTACAGTTTATCCACAGCAGACATGTTTGACTCTGTGTGTGTGTGTGTGTGTCCGTCCAGTCACAGAGGACATGGTTCGCCGGCGGGCTGAGCACAACGAGTGTGAGATCTTCTCCCTGGAGGAAGTTTCTCTGCATCAGCAGGACATCGAGAGGATCGAGCACATCGACAGGTGGTGCAGGGACCTGAGGATCCTCTACCTGCAGAACAACCTGATCCCCAGGATAGGTGAGACATCCATCTCATTATGAAAATAACTTTCCTCTGTCATGCTTATAACATCTAAAAAAATTTTTTCCTCCTTTAGAGAATCTCGGTCACCTGAAGAAGCTGGAGTATTTGAATCTGGCCTTGAACAACATTGAAGTCATTGAAAACCTTGAAGGTCAGTTTACGGAGCAGATGAGTTTCTTTTAAACTTGGATCCACTGCTAAAGATGTTTTAACTGTATATTCTGTAAAATATCAGACAGACATTTAGTGGAATCAACTAATATTTTGTCATTAACTTCATCTAAATATATAAGATACTGTATATAATATGTATCTTATATATTTAAGATATATTTAGAGTTTCATTTGACGTGAAATGATGAGATGAATGAATGAACTGCTGTAAGTTCACTCAACTCATTAACTTTTTAAATAAACACGATCAGTATATAAATAGATTTCCCAGCATGCATTGTTTGGGAGTTAAAACTTTTCTTTTTTGTAGTTTGAAAAAAAAAACATACATGATGGAAACTTGCTGTCATGTTGTTTCTTTTCACAACGGTAAAAACGATGCAAACCATGATGAAGGTCAGTATTGAATTCAGACCCTACATCCCCCAAACACTACAATGATGTCAGCAGACAACATGGCGGCCCCTCACGGCTCAGGCTGTAACTTCATATAAGACTCTTAATTTGTATATTTTTATCTCTGGATACCTGTACCGGACACTTTTATACTGTTTATATATTCATACTTATTCTACTATTGTTTAAACTATTTTAACTTGCACTCGACACATCTTAGGTATGCAGGCGAAACATTCTCTCATTCTGCCTTGCACAGAGATGTAAAATGAGGTAAAATGACAATAAATTTTACTTGATATCACTGTTATCTTCGTACTGACTACAGAACAAGTTCTTGGTGTCAGATTAAAAATGCACTTTTGAAGACTTGTGTTCACAAAACTAATCTGAATCAGACAATTTCAAACAACTACCTGACCAGTTCAATGAAAAAATAAAATCTTAATCTACTAAATGAAGGCTTTGGTTTATACAACATGCAATATTTAGTCAAGATAACCTTCAGTGGTGTTAGAAGAACTGTTTGTATTTGTCCACTTTTTCTGCAGCTGCTCTTTCACCAAACGTATGAAAGGTTTGCTTGTGTAGTTTTAAAAAGATCTTGCAGAAACGCTGGACTATATGTTTTGTTTACATTGTGAAATTTGGTCGAGCAACATTATTTAACTTCCTGTTCTCTCACCTCACATCCCCGTTGAGTCAGTAAAATAAAGTGTTTCAGTGTCCGTGTCGTCGCCGTGTGTCCTCAGGCTGCGAGAGCCTCCAGAAGTTGGATCTGACGGTGAACTTTGTCGGCCGTCTGAGCAGCGTGGAGTCTCTGAAACACAACGTCCACCTCAGGGAGCTGTTTCTGGTGGGAAACCCCTGCACTGAGTTTGAAGGCTACAGGCAGTATGTGGTGGCGTCTCTGCCTCAGCTCAAGGTAACTTTACTCAACCTGCAGACTCTAAAACAAACCGCCAACCTTTCAAACATCTCTGAACATACCAATTCAAAGACTAACTTTACTTTTATTCATTTTTTATTTATTTTCAATGATGCTAAACATATTTATCAGTCTGTTGATGATGATGATGGGGGCGTTTAATGACATTTTAGAGCTAAAACAATCAATTTTGACAATCAGTGAATTTTGCGAACACGTTTTTTATCAGAGAAGCCAAAATGTTTGTTGTTTCCAGCTTCTCAAATGTGAGTATTTTCTGATTTTCTTGGTTTTATATCATTGTAAATTAAATATCTTTGGGTGTTTTGAATATGTCTATAATTCACTATTTTCTAACAGTTTTTAAACCAAATGATCCACAGATAGTGTTGAACCAAAACAATGAAGATTATGAGAAATGTGGCTTATACAGTTTGAATATACTGTAGATTTTAAAGGATAACTCACTTCATTAGAACATTTCTTACTTTTTGACCATAAATCTGAATCTGAGTGTAATTTCTGTCTGTATGATAATACTGAACTTACTTATTAATTGCTGAGATTAACACACATCACTTCAGAGACACGGCAAGGCGACAAACATAAGCAGGAAGTATAATGTTATAATAACTGTTAGAATAAGCTAGAATTCATAGCTTAAAGACTAAATCAACAAGAGCAGTTTGCTGCTGGATTTAAATGAAAGACAATCAGGAAATCTGTATAATTCTGATGCAGATTCAAAGGTTTTGGCCTCTGCGGTTCGTTTCTGTCCTCAGTGTCTGGACGGGACGGAGATCAGCCGGTCGGAGAGGATTCGAGCCCTTCAGGGCCTGGAGGAGGTGAGGAGGGGAGTCCGGCAGCGGGAGCAGGAATACCTGAGGAGGAGAGCTGCGGAGAAAGAGGAGGCGCAAAGGAAGGCGGCAGCGGAGGAGGAGAGAGGAGACAAGGAGGGGAAACCGGACTTCGAAGGTCGCTGGTACACTGACATCAACAACACAGTGTGAGGAGACGCACGATGACTTCCTGCTGACTCGTGACACGTTTGTCAAAAGCAAATCAACACATTTATACTTCCTACTACTATACTACTCCTGAAGCTTTTAAATGTGTAAAACTGGGCAACTATTCAGTGACAGCACCGCTTCTACAAGCAAGAGGTAGAAGAAGTCAAATCCTTTATATGAAGGAGATTTCTTAATTATCATGTAAACGAAACCCTTGTTGTCATAATCGAGGATTAGAGAAAGCTGTTTTCCTCATGTAGATTCTCCTGGAGAACGCTGATTACTTGGCTTTTTACAAGTACATACAGTTTGTGCATAACAAAAGACTGCAGACAGGAAGCACAGTGCAGAGCAGCTGGATGAAAGCAGAGATCATTAAACGGATGCATCCGCATATTACAAATAAGTCCAACCAAAGTCAGACTGAAACGGTAACATAAAGTAACACTGTCGAAGTCTAAATAAGTTGGTTTGTTAAATTCAGACAACAAAACACACACTTCAAAAAAATAAAAATCAGGAAGCAGCGTCATGACTAATAGTTAAAAGCCGGTAAGCCACACTTCCAAAATAAGGTTGTTAGTAGGAGAGGAATCAGAATATCACAGTCTCTGCTGCTTCAGTTTTGAGCTTTGTTATTAAGTCCAACAACTTTATGGCGGTGCAACACTCACTGGAGTATCAGTATCAGTGCCACAGCGGAACAACACTCTATTACAAGTAAAACTACTGTATTTAAACATTTACATTAATACAATTAAATAAGTGCAAGCAGTAAAAACTATAAAAAGTAAAAAATAGTGATAGTAAGTGTCTGGAAAAAACTTGTGTATTAACCAAATTACTAATTATTGAGATTATTTTGCCACATTTGTATATCCAGTTTGGGGATTTTTACACTTCAGTTGAAGAGAAAAAAAGAGAAAGATGAAAAAAGAGAGATGAAAAGACAAAGAAGGAAAGATGAAAGGAAGAAAGAGGAAGATGATTGTGTCACTGAGCTGAAAGAAACCAGTTTGTTTAAGTTCAGAGAGAAAAGATTCAACCCACAACAGCCATATTTATCTAATGTTGAATATAAAATCTGAATATTCAAAGTAAGCAACAACTCCAGCTGTCAGATAAACGTAAAGGAGTAGAAAGTCTCTCACATCTGATACTGAGGTACAAACCAGGAGGAGATGTCAACAACCACGGCTTCTTTTCAACTACATTAAATGAAACTACACCGACCTGGAATTAAAGTTTTCACAATGATCTCTAGCTGAAGTATCACTGTGTACCTGTAATTCAGAGTGTTTTCTGTCGCTGTAGTCCAGGGTCGATGGAGAATAAGGAGAACCAGGAGGTGGAGGAGAACATGGACTCGGATGAGGAGCGACGGGAGAGGGAGTTCTGGCACACTCCGTGTTCATTCACCCCCGAATCTCGTCTGGAGGCTCACCGCCACCTGGAGGAGAAGAGGAAGGCCAAAGAGAAGTAAGTGCACCGGACTTTCATCCAACTTAGAAGATGATTTAGATGTTTTTGTCGTGTAAATGTGATTTTATTATCAATATTTATAACTCTCACACAGAAACACCTGTGTGGTGTTTCAGAAGAGTTTTGAGTTTTAATCATTTGCAGAGGACATAAAAATAACATTGAAAACAGTGAGCAGAGAGAGAAGAAACAACCCAAGAAGGTATTATTAATGACTATCACCTAAATAACACTAAACAATATTTACAATATCAGAGATTTATTGAGGTTTTTGTCAGGTCTTTGACTCTGGAGACATTAGAGTGATGTAGAGATGCAGTTTTCTGTTTTTACCACTGGATGTCACTGTAACATCAAACATTATGCAGCTGATGCTGCAATACACACTGACTTACAGTCAGCAGGCAGGTTCAGTTTTCCTCTAAATGACACTTCAACAGAACAAACCAGTTGTTCAAGATAACTGAACCTGACACATGCACCTCCTGGCCAGAAGTATGTGAACACTTGAACATTTCAGTTAAATGAGCTTCTACTGAAAACACATGTAATCGTCCCTCTTTGCAGTCAGAAATAATGTCAACATGTTTTTTTTTAAATGTATTGTTTATAGTTTTGTATTATTGGAATGAAGAAAAAAGGTCTTTGGGGAAATATCAGAAATGTTCCTTTTTGTCTCAGCTGACTGCGGGCGGCGTGTCGGTGTCTGTGTTTAAATGACTGCAGATGGAGGGGCGTGTTGGTGTCTGTGTTTGATTGACAGCAGCTGGAGGGGCGTGTTGGTGTCTGTGTTTGATTGACAGCAGCTGGAGGGGCGTGTCAGTGTCTGTGTTTAACTGACTGCAGCTGGTGGGTTGTGTCGGTGTCTGTGTTTGATTGACAACAGCTGGCAGGCTACCGGTGTCACACTGTATGAACAGAGAAAAACTAAACAAAATGCTGTAGATACAAGTTATGGACAGACAATGTGTTGCTAACAGGGATTTTGAAGAGAAATGAACAAACCGGCATCTAACAGGTCTGAAGTGACATTTGCAGGAATGTTAACATGCTATTTAATGTGCTGCAGCTGAGCAGCTATTTAGCTATCTAGCCTGCTAACTGACATTAGCGGTGCACTTTTCCCCTGCGAATGTTTGCTTGGTGACTTGTTCAAGCTAAGCTGCAGGACAAGACGTGTGTTCATGTTTGTAAGTTAGATTAGAAGGAGACTTGAGCAGATAAGCTAACGTGGGTTGTTGTTCGGAGTCTTTGGCTCTTGTGTTGTGTAGCAGGATGCAATCAGGCTCAGTGTGACCGTCTGCTCTGCCTATGATAGAAAGACACGTTATTGCTTTATGTAACATTTGACTTACTGTGTGGAAATAAGAACTCCAGCTATGTAAGTGGCTGATAGAACTGTATTTAACTGAAATAATGTAAAAGTAGGGAGCACTACCATGAAACGTAAAGACTTTAAAATATAAATTCCTCCCTTTTGATTCAGTTTTTTTCCTCAAAGGAGAACACAGGACAAGTTACTTACAGAGCAGATATGTACAGCCTCCACTCCTGTGGTTTCAGTCTTTCTAGCAGATGTTGGAGCCTGTCTGCAGGGATTTGCTGAATGCATTAGTGAGGTCTAACACTGGGCGATGAGGCCTGGCTCGATGGTGTTGGATGGGTCAAGTTCTCCCACACCAAACTGGGAAAACCATTTCTTTAAGGGGCTGCTTTGTGCACATTAGCAATTTCATGTTAAAGCAGGGCAGAGACACAAACTGTTGACTTAAAGTTAGATGCGTACTCTAAAATATCATTGAATGCTGTCCATTAACTTTGGCCATGTAGTGCTATATACCTCAGTAGCTTCATTTAGATGTTAAACCATTTGTCCTTAATATTGACTGTGAAATGTGCTGAGGCTACAGGTGATTTTGGCTTGCTGTCTTCTCAGTCAATCGTCAAGGGAACAGATCAATCAATCACTTAAATGACCACACATCTGAGGTCGGAATCATTTGTTTTTCAGTATGAGATGGAAGGAGACATCAGTTCAACAGCAAAATCAGACATAAATATTACATTTGACACAACAAAATTAGCGGGACAGATGAGGCTTCATCCTCAGGTGCGTCAGTACAGGTTCATCTGTCGGGTTAATGAGGAGTTTTCAGAGGAACAAACTGTGCCGTCATGATTCGGTGGCGTCAGCTGGAGGAGACGTGAGCAGATTCAGCGGGTCAGAGAGGATTTTGTTCTGACTTTTTGTTTATGTCTTTGTGACTAATGAATCAGCCGGTGAGGTGGAGGCTGCCAATAATCCTGGATGATTTACTGACGGTGCATGTGTGCCAATGAGCAGAAGAGACTGTCAGTGACGCCTGTATGAGACCAGAGGAGGAACTTTATTTTAATTAATTGAACTAACCTGAAATACTGGATTTAAAGCACCTCAAAACTTGCTTTCAAATCTTAACAATTTCTCTGTAACATTAGATTAAATAAGCTATAATCAGAAGCTGTTCAGTTTACAGAGCTTGTACTGAAGTTATTTGAGAAATTTATAATGTAGCACAAAGTCAAGAGGTTGTGATATGTAGCGCAACAAGCTAACGAAGCTGTAAACAGAACCGTGTTCTTGCATATGCTCAGTGGCATCTGGCTTACAAAGATCTACTCTCCTGAGAATTACTATCTTATTGCTGTTATTAGTCTTTGAAGCCGTTTCTAAATAAACTAACGTGACCAAACTCTTCATGATGAGAAACAACGGAGGTCTACGGCACAGAGGAATAAGATTTATCAGGCTTGTATACACACACACGATACTTGTTAGTAGATCAGTTCTTTGTTGGTTTGGATCCCAACATGAGATTTTCTGACAGCAAACAAAAAATATAGAAAATCACCAGACACATCCTTTAGTACACACTTGATGTACATAAGACCTGAACGTGACACTGTGAAGGTTAAACTGTCCGGCTGCCACAGACGCTCAACAGACTCTGAACACGGCGCTCATAAGACATAAATGGAGCATTTTCAACAGAAGTGTTTCGGGGGGGGGGGCATAATTGTTGCTGACATGTTCACGTTTCGAATGTTGCGGACAACGTGAAGGCATAGTTTGTTGTCATGTTGATTCTCAGCACCGTCCGTAAAAAGGCTGACAGAGGAAGTCACACAAAGTCATCACCATTTCATTTATACACACTGTTTATTAGGTACAGCTAGACGACACTACTGCGGTCTAAAACATCAGCCTGCAATAAATCCTCCCGTCATGACGGCTACAATATTCAGTTTTCTATTTAATCTATTTTTAGAGATTTATTTCATGGTCATTTCAGAGGTTGTAGTTTGTGGAGCTGTTGAACTATACCGGACTGTAACGTAAGATAATAAGATGAAAACGTTAAAAGTCTTTGGCGATTAGACCCCGTCGTGATGTCATCATATTTATAAAGGGGAAGTGAAGGTGTGAGTAGAGAAGGATGTCTCTAACGGAGTCCAGATAAATAAAGGAATATTGAGATCTGGATGATGAGAAGAGGACCAGACTTCTGGTGGTCTCAGACCTGGGCGTTGACGTGATGAAGTGGAGGCGAACGGGGCGGACGAGGGTCGTGACGATTCGCGCTGAAATGACTGCTGACAGCGACAGAGAGAAGAACAGATTTAAAGTTTGCAGCTAAGACATGAAAGGCTGATAGAGATCGTAGCAGAATCTGATTTGTTAATGAAGAGTAACGCCCCATATCAGCTGATACGAGAGAAGGAGAAGCAGGAGAGAGAGAGAGAGGAACGAGAATGAATGAATGAGTAATAGTCTTCCTGCTTGAACTTACACTAAGCTCCATTTAGTCTACCTTAATTCATAAAACGGACAAAATAATAGAAACACCTCAAAGTACAGCCTCCAAAAAGACCATAAAATAAATGATTTCATTCACATATCAGCTTTAAAGTAGCGGTGAATCTCTGGGTGTCTCGCGATTTGATTCAGAATCAATTCTTGATTCAGTAAATAGAAAGAGGGGATTATATGAAGGCTCCTTTGTAGTCCTTCGTCCTCTGAACTGCAATATGAAACGTAAGTGAGAGTGAAGCTAACTGGTGTTAATGAAGGTCACAACAGCAGAGAAAAAGTGTCTGAGAGCATTTAACAGTCTTCTGCCCGTATGAGAAGAATGAAATCAGACCATCTGACCAACATCACTGCTTCAGTGTTTGTAGTAGAAACAGCAGTGTGTGTGTGTGTGTGTATGTGTGTGTGTGTGTATGATGGAGTAAGAGAGCCTCTTCTCTCTCTGCTGCAGCGCTCGTACCGGGGACATCTTTCTCCTAAACGCTGTAAAAATGAAACTGACCACAGAGACACTTCTTCTCTTCCCAGGTAGAGGTTTTTGTAAAGTGCTGCAGCGTCTTTTGGTCAGTTAGTGCTGGAGTTCACTGCTCTGCTCCGCTAAAGTTAGTCTCAGGGTGATGAGGTACCAAGGATTCATTAAATAATCATTAAATACTTTGTCCGAAGGATCATTATTAAAGGATAAGACTGGTGATTGTCTGTAGGCTCATTGGCTTCTGCTGTACGAGGAACTTCTCTCTGTGATCGCTGTTATTAGTCAACTCTTCATGATGAAGGAACATGTCACCCAGTGCTGCGGTGTGGCTCATCGGCGTGTTTTTAATAGTTTTTGGACAGTTGAGTTCCACCTTTTTTCAACATAACATTATTAACTAACCTTTTACTAACCTTTGTGAATCGATTCAGAATCGTAGAATATGGACATTCTTTTGTGCATTGATTTTTTTAATTTATTTTGGGTGGGACCTTGAGTTTGGACAACTTTGCACAATACCTGCTTCCTGTACCTACCTTTTAGCGCCTAGTTTTGTTTCTGTGGCATATTTCCTGTCTGATTTAGGAACATTCTGATAAACCTACTGTACTTTACCTGCCCAGCAGCAAAATGACAGTTAGAGACTGGCTGGTGAAGAAAATGCAGCATTTTGCAGTTTAAGCGTTGAGACCATAGACTGTATAAAAATATGGATGTAGTTACCGTGACGTCACCCGTTGGTTTCTGAAGAGCGGTTTTGAAGCTCCGGCCGTCGCCATCTTGGCAGTGCGTGACTCTGTCTAATTCCCAGCCAATCAAAAATGGGCAAAGAGGCGGGGCCGAATGGCTGAAACAAGCCACCTAGCGGCTGGCGGACCTGTCACTCAAAGCAGCCATGTCCTTCATTATGCAGAACTTTACGGCTTAATAAAATTTAAACGGGTGAGTTATAAAAGAATTCACCCCCCGTACAGTTGTCATGAAAGAGGAAATTAGCTACAGAGACCAAAACCGTTGTTTGTACCAGGCTGTAAACATGTTTATTTCTGTTGTAAAGTTGGACATTTTAACATGGGGGTCTATGGGGATTGACTCGCTTTTGGAGTCTCAAGTGGTCGTTCAAGGAACTGCAGTTTTTCGCACTTCCTCATTGGCTTCATTTTACAGCCCCGGAGGTTGCCACTTGGTTGAGACCAAAACTGAGCTAAACAGAGAGTGAACAGACGTTGGACTTCCATTCATCAGGTGGACGTAAAACATTCATGCTGCTCTGTGTCTGCTGGATGTGGAAGTAAGCAGCTGGTTGTTAATACTTCAGTGTGTCTGTGGAGTGTTTAAAAAAATAATAATTTAGATGTAAAGTCACCGCTGACGCCCTCCTGAACCAATCACATGTAAAACAGACGTGTCGTGTCCACCAATCAAAACCTCAGCATGTTTCAGGCCGGTTGGTGGTGAGTGAGGAAACTATTTGTCAAAGTCTAATTAATTTTCCCGCCATGCCGCTAATTAGTGCTCACCCTTAAGGTGACCCTGGTGCCGGGGTGTTAATTGGGTGTGTGTGTTGCACATCCTCTTCTCACCGAGCCTCCTCTCTCTCTCTCTCTCTCTCTCTCTCTCTCTCTCTCTCTCTGACACTCACACACACCCTCTGTCTCTCTGTCACTGCAGTTATATCAGCTGGCAGCTGTGAGGTTTCACTCAGTGAGAGCAGCTAGTGGACTGATGGGCTGACCCCGAGACATCCACAGTTACAGCCAAGTCTCTGATTATATCAGTCATTAGTCAGCAGTCGCTTACAACTAACAAACAGGCACAAAACTTAGTGATTTATTGTTTTTTTTTATGATTTATTCCGGGAAGTTTTACTGAGAGAACATCCACAATAAGCCAGTTAAATTGTAAACATATCTTTCTCCCTCTCTCTCTCATTCTCTCTCTCTTTTTCTGCCTCCAAAACAGTTTTCCAGAGCGTATATAAATCTTAAAACGCCGGCTCGGTCTTTGCTACAACCATCCTCTGTTGTTCCATGATGTGGGTGTTGTGAAGCCAGGACTGTAACTGTGATTAAAGACCATACAAATAAACCTGACATGTAATACATCTCCAGAATAATAAATACACAAAGCCTCCTACACTCCAATCCAGCTCCTCTGAGGATTCAGGGTCGGTCCGAGCTTTGTCCAAGGGCACTCTGACAGTGGAAGTGGGCTCTGTGATACCGGCCCGGAGCCTCCGGTTCACGAGGGGATAAAACCTCCTGCTGGGTCTGATTATTAAACCATCAGCCCTCTGGTTCCTGGACAAACTGTCCACTTCTACTGTAGATCAGGCTGCTGCAGGACAGAATACGTGTGGCACTGCGATAGTCTTATATTTATTTGTTTTCATGTGTTTTTTCAAGGGATGGAAATACTTGACATTTGAAAAGAATATTGGAAAAACGTTTTGGTGTTTGCTTGAGGTAGAAAAGTTGGAAAGGGAGAAGAAGTGATAAAGGCCGATGGAACATTTTTTGAACAGTAATGCTTCTGTTCCTGTTTTTTCTTCTTCCTCTACTGAAACAAAACATGCTCATCCTGCTGGCCTCCACTCCACCGGCAAAAACAAACGATCCGTATCGATCAGAAGAGACTGATTCATTTAAAAATGATGACATCTTCTTGTCACATCCTCTCCAACATATTCGTATAAATGTAGATAACAGACGCATGCGCTGATTTACGTTTTTTTCCTGCAGAAATTTATAGAAAAAACTTAACATAACTACTGATCCGTCCTCCTCGGGTCAGGTTATGCAGCTTTCATGCCAGTTACTGGATCGGTATCATCTCCCGTACCAACGAGTCCTCCAAATTAAACGTCCAAATATCGTGGTTTGACCATGTGACTCCAGAATGACACATAGGAGCGTTTTCTATCAGCAGTAATCAGCAGGAACGAAGAGTAGCAAAGTCAACCGTTGGGTTAATGTCTTCATCCACCCCTCCTCCTCCTCCTCTGAATGAAGAAATCTGTCTACATATATATAGACGTCATCTGAACTGCAGCACTGCTCCGCCTCACACCAATACAACTTCTATCAGCTGGAGGTATCCGAGTACTGATCCAGAGCTGTCTTTGTCCCAAATATCAAATCTATAAACTTCACTGGAAGGAAGTCATTCAAATAATCTTTATGTGAGGTAACATGAGGTCAGGGATTACTGGGACACAATGACTGAATGAATGTAACTGATAGAAGTAAGACGGTTAGATAAAGAAATGGTGTTTAATGTGATCTGATCATGTTTTGGCTGATGCGTTGAGGGGATCAGGTACAGGGAGACTCTCATTACAGGGTGTAATTATCAGGCACCCAAAAGCTGCATATAGTAACGTTTTAGTGACAGATGCCGTCTAGCAACTGTAGTAATAAATAAATACCGTTCACTTCAACATCCATGTTGTAATTTCGACAGGAAACTCTGCATTTTCCACGCCTCACATCAACCAAAGCCTGCCACTGAAGATAATTAAGATAATTAAACCCAGTTTTTATGGATATAGTGCCATATTGCCATCGCACAGAATTATTACAGAGCAAATTAACAACCAGCTTGAGCTCGAAGATTCTTTATTTCACAGATTCACAGAATGACTTGACTTTCTCTGGAAAAAAGGGAAAATAACTGCCGTTGATACCGAGACCAGGATCAACTGATAGTATAGTAAACATGCACATAGACTTCATTAACTGAGAAAGGTGGATTTATAGTGTTAACTCTCGTCCAATTACTCGATCTCTCACATCTCTACCTGCAGGGATTCATACTGTATATTTTGTTTAAGAGTTGGACAGAAAGAGGAAGTAGATCAAGTATTGAATAAAGCATCTTAATAAACTCAGAATCAGCTTTTTCTGGCTGCGACTCAACAAAGTCTTGATCAAACAGACTGCAGTAGTAGCTGAATTTGTTCTTTTCTGTTGTTTGTGTGTAAGGTGGGTGAAGGTGTGTCAGATATATTTTTCTTGCCCATTTTTCTATCCCACAGCGAACCTTTCTGTTTCACCCCCCCCCCCCCCCCCACCCCCTCCCTCCACCTCACTGACACTGCTGACTCACAGCGTTTAGTTCTCATAACACCTCGAGCCACAGAGTCATGAATATCTGAGCCGCGTATGACGAATACTGTACAAGTATCCAGCTGTGTCAGTGCTCTCACCTCTGCTCCGTCTCCTGCTGAGGAAACTCTTTACATCGGCTCCAAGTTATTTCACTGTCCGTTTCCTCCTCCGGCTCTGATGCTGTTTCTGACACACTTCTGCAGCAGAATGTGTCAGTTATAACCTAAAGGTGTAAACACTTGATAGATTATGGTTTACTGGCTTGTCATGGCGTCATTTTTTATCCAAATCGATCCTAATCTCCAGACTTTCAGGCCCAAAACTGATCATAACTCATGTTTGACCAAATATTTGTTACTGTAATTTGCTTTTTTTAGGGCAGAATTAGTCACTAAGATTTATTTAAATAATATCAGCTTGTCCAGTTGTCAAAATCCAGATGAGAGAAGAAAAGATGAGGTGATAAAAATGCCGATACTGTGCATTCACAGCTATAAGACAACAGTAAGTCATTGGGCTTTTATTTGCCCTGAGTTTCACCTGTCAGGCTACATACACACCTGCAGCCTGAGAGGACGACTGCAGAAGAATTTCTATTTTTAACTAACAATTATTGGTTTATGACTAAAACCTCATAAACTAATAAATACTCCAGCAGTAAGCGAGACTGTGCTGAAGTTTTCTGCTTGTTTTATTCAAGTTGTGCTTTCCTACAACCAGGAAGCTGCAACTAGCGATTATTCTGGTGAAAAAGCCTAATTAACATCCTCAAAAGTCTTGTTATGTCCACAACCCAAAGATATTCAGTTTATTATCATAGAGGACTAAAGAAACCAGAAAATATTCACAAATGAGGAGCTGGAGTTAGAGAATTTAGACTCCAAACCTTTAATCGACCATCAAAATATTCTGCAATTAATTTAATAGTTGGCAACTAATTGATTAATAGAGTAACTGTTGCAGCTTTACCTCAGACGCACCTGTCACATATTATACCTTAACATCACTGCACCTGTATCAAACTACTGATAATAAACACTAAAGATTCATGACATTAAGAATTCATGACATTAAGAATTCATGATATCAACTCATCGACTTCAAGTTGATAGAAAAATAAAATGAACTAAAACACAAAAACAAACAAAAACGTTTCACCTCTATACGGTCAATATTCTCATAAAAATGCTGGAATTAAACATCAATCAAATATTAAATATCAACAGTAAAGGTCATACATATAATACAATATTCATCTATCGTAAAGTAGCAACAAACGCAGCATTTCTACTTCCTGAATACATTACTGTTAATTTGGAGCCACGTGATATGAATTTTTATAATAATGTCTTATTTTCTAGATTAATATAAATATTTAAAGTGCTGAAAATAGAAATCATCTTCCAGTTATTCTCCCAATCAATAATTTTGTCTATAAAATATCAGAAAATAGTGAAAATACCCATGATAACGTCTTCAAATACCCAAATATATTCAGTTTACTGTCATATATGATGAAGAAAAGCATCAAGCTGATATTTGGCATTAATCTTCTGACGATCAACTGATCGATTAATCGAAACCAAACCTACTTTCTTGTTTATAACACCAGTTATCGTATGAGTTTCTGAATCCTGGTGGAATCGCTCCATCAGTAATACGTGCAGAGAAATGCTTTATCCTTTTTTAATGATATTTCATCCACAGGTTGGTAATAAAAGGCCTTTCTAACGATAAGAAGTCAGGTTCTACCCGGATAAGCCTGATTTGAAGAAACCCAGCGTGACGGCGAAGAAGCCAGCCGGTGACTTTGGCGTTCCTAATCCCATAATATAAAACCATCGCGGGCCTGCATGTTGTCCAAGCATAAAAAATCAGGGTGATATGGCCGTTGCCGTTTTTATCGTCTCCCTGCGCGCGGCTGTCAGAGCGGCGCTGACTTGATGCATGCAGTCGTGCCGTCACTGGGTTGTCAGGAAAGATGAATTTCCTCCTCCTGAGGTGGATTCTGGTGGATAAGGTCAGCCAGGAGACGCTTCTGTGTTTAATGGCCGCTCTGTTTCCCTCTGAGAGGAGAGGATAACACCCGGACGAGCAGCAGATCCAACCTGCAGTCTAGTAGAGCTCCACTTAAAAAAAAAAAACCACAAGTCGAGGAAAAACCGATAAACCGAGGAAGTTATAATTGACGGACGGGAAGCGTTTGTGAGATAACGTGTGATGTGTTGTTGAATGTTTAAATGAAGAGATTGAGACACCAGGTTGATATCTTGAGCTCCTGGTTGACAAAATAACACTAAAACAGACAAAATCCTCCACACGATGAACATTAAATGAGAATCCACATTAAAAACAAGACGTGAGTGATGTTGAAGCCTTCTGTCTCCGCCGTCTTCACCACGTTTTACTGAAATTTACTAGACAAAAATATTTCAAATGTAGGCGTCAAAGTTAAAAGCAGCTTTTGTTCTGATTTATTGATTCATTGTTTTTATTTCCCGTGTTGTTTGGAGGAATCTGCTCGCTCATAGGCGCACTGGGAGTCTTGATCAATCACTACAGATTAATAAACAGAAGGAGATGTGTGTGATTTAAACAGCTGTCTGTGGAGATTAGACTTCACCTGGTGCACCGGAGAGGAAAGAACAAATGTGACACGAGCGAGTCTCTGAGTCAGACACATTTGATAAAATGTTTCTGTTCAAGGAGTCGGATGAGTGACGGACGTCAGAAACGCTTCTTCCTGTGTGGATTTATCTGAATCCCTGCAGTGATTCTCGCCTCTAACAATCGTTTAATATGTATCATCTTATAGATTCATCTCCTGATTATATTTACGAGTGATAAAATGTCACAAAATATTGAAAAACGTCCGTCACTTTGTAGGTAATTTAATGTTTTATTTTATCCGACTAACAGTTCAAAACCCAAAGATATAAAACAAAGAAGAACAAAAACATTTATCAACAACAACATCGATCGGTTGTATTAGTGTTTCCTGTTATAATGTGACTGAAGTTTCACACTGAAGTCACTTAATGAGACCTGAGTCTGCTGATGAAGGTCATGAGGTGCAGTTGAAAGTTGGGCTGCGACTAACGATTATTTTCATTATCGATGAATCTGTTGATGATTTTCTTGATTAATTGATTCATTGTTTGTTATGTTAAGTGGCAGAAAATGGTGAGAAATGTTGATGAGTGTCTCCCAAAGCCTGAAATGTCTTATTGTGTCTCAAAGATATTCAGTTTACTGTCTTAGACGACTAAAGAAACCAGAAATATTCTCACACGAGAAGCTGCAACCAGAGAATTTTTGTGTTTTTTCTTTAAAAAACTTTTGCTGATTGATTTTCTATTGATTGACTGATAGATGAATCAACTAATTGTTGCAGCTCTGATTGAAAGCCCCAGAAAAAAGCTTGTAATTGGACCTTGAGTTCAGATTAACTCCTGTTTCTGATGGTAAGAATGAACTTTCACACTCATGGATTAGTTTTTTCATTAATTTAAGTGATTGTTCAGTCTGATAAATGTCCAATGAAACATTTCCATCAAATCCTCTTTTTCTATCCAACCAACAGCCCAAAGTTATACAGTTTACAGCGATATAAAAGAGAGAAAAGCAGCAAATCCTGAGGATGTTTGGCATCTTGCTTCAGTTAATTGTTTCACCACTAATCCATGATAACATGACGTGCTCGGCTCTCACAGTGCGCGGTATACGAACACAATACGCCACCGAACAAAGGTGTGCGTCCTCCCGGCTGAGATGGTGCTGCTGTACATAAATCAGATGAAGACTCCTCTGCAGCTCTGAGTTGTTGGTGGCTAACTGAAAGCTGTCTGAACAGATCGTCCTCAGCTCTCCGGACTCTTCAGAAAGCAGCAGTAGAGCTGTCAGCACTGATCTCTCCCTGACTCAGCAGTTTGATAGATGCCCCGTCACACCCCTGAGAAAAAAAAAAAAAAAAAAAAAAGTTACAGAAGAGGATTTTATAGCGCAGAGAGCCACACAGTTTGACCTTGACAAGTCAGCAGTATACGGCGCTGAATGAGATGGAGGGCCGGAGTCAGAGTGATGAAGATACTTGCCCTCTGTCTCACCCCGACTCATCACCAACACACACACACACTGTCACTGTTCACATGTGTTTTACAGACTCTAAGTCGTCATCTCACGTCACATCGCAAAAACGTGACACAGCAACGTTTAAACCGTCGTGCATTTCAAGAATAAAACACCGGAGGTCATGACGCACAGGGAGATAATGAGCCTCACAGGCAGAATATCGAGTTATAACAGACCGGTGTGATGTGTGCAGAGGTGTGTGTGTGGTTCTCTGTAGCGGCCCGGTGTCGTCTGTAGGTGTGATTTAATGAACACAATGAACGTCCGTGCGTAATGGAACTGCGCTCTGACGCAGCACTTCTAAAATCAGAAGCTGCAGATTTATCTACATATCTGTCCTGCTGCCTTCAGGTGCTGCAGGGATTTCATGTGTTCATGTTCATGTTTCAAGTGAAGAAGAAGCTTTTCATAGACTATAAAGAATCTATGGACTAACAGACAACCGTAAGAAATTAATTCACATTTTTCTCAAGTGTGTCTTAAACCAGCAGTCAGGTGTCCATATGAACAGTGAAAGAGGTTTTCCTCGCTGTAATCATTCCTCCTGTTCATACTGGATATTAAAAGATCCTTCAAATGTGTTTTCAATGGAAGTGATGGAGGCCAAAATCCACAGTGTGTCCACACAGTCATTTAAAAGTTGATGTGAAGCTTATATGAGTCTTCAGCAGTCTGAGTTAGTCATATCAAGTGGATATCTGACACATTTACAGTCTTTTTAACATCAAATTCCCTCTTTGTGTTTCCCTGTTGAACTGCGGTGGAAGTATAGTAACAAAAAGACCTAAATAGTTTATTTACATTTTAAGCATCATTCTGTTTTTGTACATTTTCTGCTGCAAGTGTCACGATGTTGAGCCAGAAACAGACGTTCTTTCAGTTTCCACCAACATACCAACGACTCACTTTGAGCTGCTTCATCGCACTGTTCGTTCTGCGCTGGTGACCGAAATACCAACACAGAAGGACAAAACGAGTTTCAAGGTCAGAAAAACGTCCAAACTGTTTGGTCATTGCCCAGTTATGTTTAGAAGTACTCTGCTATTGCTACATGAACGTGTAGACAAAATGTAAAACGGTTAAAAACAAATTCATTCACTTTATTTCAACTTCAGAAATGAACCAGTCAGTTGAGGTGATGATGAGAAGAAGAAGAACCATGGACAGTGTCAGAGAGAGAGAGAGAGATGGGGCTATAACTGAAGAAAAAATCTCACCATGTCAGTGTTGTCATGATGTCAAAGTTATGACTTTTATATGATACGTGTTTTAATATCTCAGTACTGAAATGAAAAAACCTGAAACATCAGGAAAAGTATTGAAATAATATATTAGATGACAGTATTGCGATACCTTTCTAGTATCAGTATACCGTGCAGCACTACACTGCATAATGAGAAATATGTTGCAAACAAATTATTAACAGCAAGCCAGATTATTAACAAAAAGCTTCAGCACAATGTTTTCATGACTGTAACTGAGGATCGATATGATATCTGAGGAAGAACGCAGGGTGGCTCCGCTTCCTCCTCGCCGTTCGGCTGTTAACACGGATGACCATGGCGCTAATGGAAGCATTAACCCAGGAAGTGTTAGCGCCTCGTCTCGTTGCTCCGCAGCACCACTTAAACTCATTAAAGGTCTCTCTGCAGCCCACTGCTCTAATAAAAACGTGAACTTAACGTGGTGAAGTTCAGCAGATTGAACATACCGTCACATTCGTCCCCCTCGTCCCCCTCGACCGCCGACTGGGTCTAATAGACGGATGTTTGTGTGTGTGTGTTTCATGTGACTAATGGAGCGACTGTTTGTACAGCAGATGGTAATGAGAATACAGGAAACCTTTTACCTCAGAGGTGGAGGTCTGGAGGAAAATATGGCGTCAGTTCAAAAGTACATTAAAAGTGTGTGTGTGTGTGTGTGTGTGTGTGTGTGTGTGTGTGTGTTATCTAGAGCTGCAATGATTAGTCAATTAGTTGTTAACTATTAAATTAATCACCAACTACTTCGCTAATCCATTTATCGCTCTGGTTTCAGCTTCTCAAATGTGAATATTTTCTGGTTTCTTTCGTCCTTGATGACAGTAAACTGAACATCTTTGAGTTGTGGATGAAACAAGACATTTGAAGACGTCATCTTGGGCTTTAGGAACCAGTGATCGACATTTTTCACCATTTTCTGGACATTTTATGGACCAAACAACTAATCGATAATGAAAATGATCGTTAGTGTTATCTGTTGCGTCTCTTTATGGAGGCTCCTGGAGGAGGAGAGATTCTCTCCTTCACCCCTCAGACCTCAGACCCCATAACACTGGTACTGTCATCTGTCAATCCACCCTCACACACACACACACACACACACACACACACACACACACACACACACACACACTCCGTACCCCACTCACGCTCTGCTGTTTCCTTGCAGGCAGAGAGAGAAGAAGCCGAAGCCGCCGAGGACTCTGATAACTGCTGATGGACGAGTCATGAATGTCAACGAACCCAAGTATGAACTGAACACAGACACAGAAACACACAATATATACAGGATTAAAGGGTTAAATACGCCATTTAGCTCAGTGCTGATGCCCAGAGAGCATACAGAAGTGGGCCACTCTGATGCTGCACTGCTGACCTTCCTCTGGTCCGGACAATATGGCTCACATGTAAAATAGTAAATATGGCCCAAATATCCCAAATCAAACGTGGGCCTTTTTTGGTAAAGATGCGGTGCTCTCAGGTATGTGTGTTCTGGATATGGGCCAGTTCTGGTTTATCTGGTTTGTTCTTGGTTGACATACGGCTCGCTTGTGGCCCAGATTTGGGAAACAGGAGCAGACGGCCCAAGTGTCATCATTCCACGCAGGGCCAGATGAAAGTGTCGGGTGTGGGCCGGATCTGGGCCACAGCAGATCTGCTCTCTGGGTGTAGTCTTGGTTTTGAAATCTTAAAACTTTTGCTGACACACTAATATGTGACTGGAGAAGCAAAGTAAAGTTTTAGAAACTCTACAGTGATGATCCACAGATCTCGCTGTCAACAGTCAACAACGACCGTTAGTTTAACTTATTATTTAAAGCTTTGTGTGCAAATATTCCAGATGTTCAAAACATGAGCTGTAAACATCCGTTAGATAATTAACACAGATACACAGGATTACAACTTTGAAGATGCATTTTTCCTTATTTTAATATTCTTTGCAGTAGAGCTGCAACAATTAACTGATTATTATTGTAGTAATTGATAGGCAACAATTTTGTTAATCGAATCATCATTTAAGGATTTTTTTAAAAGCAAAAGTTGTAAAAATTAATTGGTTCCAGCTTCTCAAAGGTGATACTCCTCTATTATAATAAACTGATTATCTCTGGATTTGTGACTGATAGACTACATTCACATTAAATGCTGAAGTGGCTGAAATCTGATTATTTTGCCTCCAGATGACTCAGTGTGAACAAACAGAGTCTGATCTCATCTTCACATCAGATCTGGGACACTTGTATTTATGATCTTAGATCTGATTCATATCTGATCTCTGGCTGTGTGACCGCTGTCAGAACATCAGATCAGACTTTATGTGTTTTTTGGGTTTTTTTTTAACGTCTCACTTGAGACAAACAAACATGGAGGAGACAAACAACGGCAACGGGGTCAATGAACAGAGAGACGAGGAAGTTTCAAATTTGTGGGACGCTTATGGAGAAGCTTCTCCACAACAAATAATCCTGCAGATGTAAACTAGCACAGCCGTGTCATCTCTGTTTATGATTCGACAGTCACACAAATGACGTTATCGTTGTTATTCTTATACGCTTGCAGCTCACATTCCAGTTAAATCTGCACATATGCGGCAGTTTAGGACCTCAGCAGTTTTCATGCCGGAGTCGGATACATGACAAATTACACATGAATGTAAACCATCAACACAAAAACATCAGATCAGACTAAAAGATCTGAATTGAGCAGCACAGCCTGGTCAGTAAACGCCTTCTTGTTTACAGAAACAGGTTTTGTTGTGCAGTAGACTGAACCTCCAGCAGCTCTGTAATGTTTCAGTGTTTCCAGCTTTGATTGACTGAGAGGAAAATCAACCAAACCACTCGGCGCTGCAGCGGCGAACGCAGCGCAAAGAAACATAATTGGTTCGAGTTCTGTTCTCTGCCGATCAGACAGACCAGAAAAAAAACAATCAACTGCTTCAATTTTGTTATCAAAAAAAATCAATAAAGGAAACAGGTCACGGCTCCTCTGTCACATTTTACTCTCACAGTCCTTCATAACAGCTGTTTTCTTTGACGCCGGGTCAAACCGCTCAGACAGCGAGGACGGGTACTGTGCGATTGCTTTATTAGCAGCCTTCGGTTTTTTGATCTCTGCTGCCATCGGAGAGCTACAGCAGTGTGTTGTGTTGTTGGGGGGGGGGGGGGGGAACCTGATAGCTGTGGGCCACCCCCCCCCCCCCCCCCCCCAGTCTCCCTCCATTAGCCAGAGGTTTATATCCAGAGCAAGGCCACGAGGGGTCGAGGCCCCCTAAAACACGGTTGATTTCATTTGTAATCTGAGCTGAGGACACACTCAGGTCAGCAATGTATCCTTTATATGATGTATCACTTTACATCAGCAGGCAGACAGGACAGCGCGGTTCACTGCAGCACCGCTGATAACAGCCAAAAACATCTGATCTGTAACACGTTTACCGACCGTTCACGAGCAGCTCGTAAAGTCGTGATCTGTGGGTCGATGCATCTCGGACAGAATGTTTCTTACAAGTAAAGAGGCTGTACTGTTTATATTTCCATGTGTGAATTATATTTAAATATTCAAATAATACTCTGTTTTTAGCTCTGCAGTTGGTTGAGATTTTATCATTTTAACAGCTGATTTCTGCCTCTGTGTGTGTTTCCAGGCTCGACTTCTGTCTGACTGAAGATGATGAAAACAACAGGATTGTCTTAGACCTGGCGGTGTACAGGTAGGAGCCACACAAAGAGGCTGTAACTTTGGATGATATCCACTAGGGGTGTGCCCGAATACAAATACATTGTTCGGCAAAGCACAAATAGTGGGTTTTATACAGATATTTGTTTCATACAAATATTTTAAAAGTTATGTGTTGGGGGTGTTCCCCAGAGATAAAGCTGAGCTACTGACACAAGCAAAGTGCTCCCAAAGGACTCTCCATAACCTGTTGTTCCCCTTCTCCTCTCCACAAAGTTAGGTTGTAAAAAATAGGCAATAAATGAAAAGTGCAAAGCAATAATCACCTTTGAAGTTCCTCCCTACATGTTACATGGTGTGCTGTCTCTGTGTTATGGGGGTATAAATAGGTAGAGGTCTGTAATCAGCGCAGTCATCTATGATCTGGGAGACTCCAGTTCAAAACCTGTCGTGGGGAACTCCTTCATAAGATATACACTTATTGTAACACTTTAATTTTCTAAAATTAAAAGTGCAATAAAAACAAAAACAGGATTTTTAAGCCTCTTTCTACTTTTATTCAAATACAAATACAGATACAAATACAAATACTGGGCTCTCTGCACATCCCTGACATCCACTAACTCAGTCTGCTGGAGCCTCATAGAAGCTTCATATCCATTTTTAAATACTGTATATTTTTACTCAAAATGACGACTGTGGATTTTATCCCCGATCACTTACGTTGAAAGCACAGGAGGGGAAGTTAACATCTGTTAATTATCATATGAGCACCTGTGAACCTGAGTTACTGAGTCCCAAAACATCACAAACACCTTCTCGTTTGTATTAATCCTCGTTACAGTTATTTTTATGTGTAAGTCGTCCACCTGTGGAGGATCACCTGTACCTGTGTCTCTCTGTATAAACTCACCTGACCCCCCCCCTCCCCCTCCTCACAGACACATGGACACCTCCCTGATAGACATCGATGTTCAGCCGACGTACGCCAGAGTGAGCGTCAAAGGGAAGGTACTCTGCTGCTTTTAATCATCAGATTCATTTAAAAAAACCTTTCATACCTGGTAAAACCACCGTTTCATTCCGAAGGACACGTTCATTCATGCTTTAAAGGGCAGTAGGAGAGATTTTTTTGAAACATTGGTCTTAAATCTTTGTCACCGTCTGGAGTTTATAGGTCAGACTGTTGCTCAGAAACGTTTCCATCATCGATAAATATGTAAAATGAGTTTATGCTGAGTCAGTCTACATATTCTTGTGTGTTTTTGAATTAAGAATCTGTAGAGTGAACAAAAGATCTTCTTTACAGATTAACGTAAAGGAAAATATTTAATGAAAAATGTATTGATTTCATGTAATTTTCATGTATTTTGGAGACGTTTTACTTTTTAACCTGCATGTCTTCAGGAAAAGTGTTCAGAGCTCCAGTTTCAGTTTCATTCTCCACACGTTCAGTCCCGAATGTTCCCACAGAAACGTGGCTTGTTCCAGACTGCTGCTGTCAGCCAGCGAAGGTCGTTGCTCAAGGGCACTGTGACGGTAGTTTTGGCGAGGAAACTTAGTCATGTTCTCAGCCAGTTTGGAGATTAAAACTAATGGCCCTCCAGCTGACAACAGCACAAATATGGATGAGTTAAGTTGATGGCATATTACAGTACCAGTCGACAGTAGTATATATGTGTAGCTGCAGAGGTTTGTTGGTTTGGATCCTGCAGAAACACAACAGTACGTAGACGTTTCTCACTGTGCCTGGAAGTGTTGATGCAGCTGACAAGTCCAAGATCATCTCCTGCAGATTAACCACATGATGATGTTTGTCAGAGAAAGATTTGCTTTAAAGGTTGAAAGAAACCAACTGTCTCCAGTGTCGATGTTACATGATTTATACATCCAACCGTCAACTCAGACTACCTCTCTAAAAGGTTTTACCTATCCTTCTAAAGGGAGGAGATTATTATTTATTCAGACTCACATTTTTACACGAGCACAAAAAGTTGCTTGTCAGGAAAACATCGACTGTCAGAATTAACACGTTTCTGCACAGACAAACATCCAAATATTACAGTGTGGCTGTTCTATTTGTTCAGTATTACAGTGAGTGTAGTTGTTCCTGTGTTTCCACCACGTCTTTTTCAAGCAAATTTGACAGTTTGACAGTTTGACAGTACAGTTGGGTTTATTTACCACAAACAGCCAATGCACCTTACCAGGAACTCCATGTTTTCATCTTTTACCTCTTGTTTCTGTGCTTTGCCAATTAAAGGCAGGTTTGCTTAAAAAATAACTATAACGACGACTAACTCAATATTAAATATATGTATATATATATATATGTATACTGTATTTTTATATATATATATATATATATATATATATATATAAATACAGTAGAATTATCACCTTTCTGACAGTGTCAACAAAACCTGAACTGCACTTACGTTCTTTGAGAAATTAACAATTTAGCACAAAGTTAAGAGGTTGTGATATGTAGCACAACAAGCTAGCGAAGCGATCCGCGTTCCTGCACATGCTCAGTGGCTTCTGAACTTACACAGAACTACTCTCCGGAGACTGAAAACATGATGCTGTTATTAGTCTTTGGAGCCGTTTCTAAACAACCAAACTCCTCATAATGAAGGAACATGTCACCCAGTGCAGCCGTGTGACTCACTGACATGTTTTTAATAGTTTTTGTACAACAACAGAGGTCTACAGCATAGAGGAATAAGACATATCAGGCTTTGGATACACACACAATAAGAAAAATATAGAAAATCACCAGACTTATCCTTTAACGCACCTTTACAGTAAAACAAAAGCAGCAATTTTGGATAAAACTTGACTTCTTCTGTCTTTTTCACTTTAAAATCCCAGTGTTCCTCTTGCATGTCGCAGGTTTCTGCTTTAACAACCTTATGATACGATGATTTGTCAACAGTTCAGAGTGATCTATGTGTTTGCAGGCTGCTGTGAATTCATGACGATGATGCCGAGTTTGACGTAGAGAGAAGCGTGATGGATAAAGAGTCAGATTTAAAGCAAATAAAAAGGCTGTCAGAAGCAGCTGAATCATCAAACCTGCTCCTAACTATGACGTTCTGATACATTTATGGAGAGAGTTTATTACACCTGCTGTGGAGTGATTTCCCTCAGTGACTCTCTCTCTCTCTCTCTCTCTCTCTCTCTCTCTGGTCCCAAAAATTGATCAGCCGAGCGTTGATGTTTAGAATAAAATACAACCTGTAATCGGCTGAGTTACCTGCCACAAGTGGAAGATTCAGTGTCAGCAGAAGTTGAGCAGTATTTATTCTGTGTCAGGTGTGCATTTTATCAGCGTGGTTTATTGTAAAGAGAGACTCGGTTCTGCATGTCATCGTAACCACAGAGTTACCTCCAGGTGTCCAATCCGTCATATCTCCCTCAGCGCCGCTGCTGAAGGTTTTAATCTCCCACTAACAGACCACAGCGACCTTTAAGCCTGATTAAACAGCTGTTAGCCCACGCATAAATCCAAGACCTGTAATCTTTTTTGTTGTTGTTGTTTTGTTTCTGTTCCTGTTTTCACCCTCCAGAAAACAAATTACACATACAGCTACTCAGTTTTCCAGAGTGCAGAATGTCATGGCTCCGCTTCAAGCCGTTAGCGTATTTATGGATGGTTGTTTTACGCCAAGGGGGTCAGCCTGATTGGACGGGGGTGCGGTGATTTACGCAGTGATACATCAACTCAAGCCTTTAAAATCCCCTCTTAATATGAACTCATTTAAGGCAGCGCTGGGAATTGACCGGAGGAGTCATCCGTGAGGTGCGTAGATCACGTCAACCACATCTCGACAACCGCAGCTCCTTCAGTTTTGGCGGTTTTTCTTCTTCTCTGTCCTGCTGTTTGCGTGGTTTCCCCTTAAATTCCCCCCTTTAATGATAAAATATTGAAATTATATAATTATCATATGCTGTTTTTCCTCCCACATGGATCATTTTAGGCTCTCATGGGATTTCATTCTGATGATTGATTGCCACCGTTCTGAGTCGGAGCTATTCTGGTCACTCTCTCTCTCCCCGAGTCTTTTCTGGAAAGTGTACCTATAAAAAGGCCCAGCTAATGATTAAAGTCATTTGACACACTGGGACAGTGTTGGTGCCAGATCAGCGCATTAATCTTGCTAATTAAAGTTATGAATAATTTACTCTGCAGATATTTCAGATGGTCCTGCCTGCTGAAGTGAAGCCGGACAGCTCGACAGCACAGAGGTCCCAAACCACCGGACACCTGGTCCTCACCATGCCCAGAGTACGTACGGTCACACATCCGCTAGTACACGTGCACACCTGAGCCAGGTGCAGGCAACAGAGGAGAAGCTGCTGGCTGCGACAGAAGTAGTGCACATGTCAAACTTTCAGGAGCTGAAGCACTTTGTGCTTTCTTGCAAATACAAGCTGAACTTTCAGCCACACTAGTGATGTGAATCTAAAGATGGTGATGTCATGTAGCTTAATACGATACAGACACATCCGTATCTACACTGAAAGCATTATTGTTTGCTGTAATTACTCCTCCTGCCCATACTCTCTGCTAGAACATGCCTTCTTAAAGCAATTACAATGTAAGGCATGAGGACAAAATCAATAATCCTCTGTGATGCTCAGCTGCAGCTGAGTTTTAGAGTTACAGTCTTAGAATTATGAAATTCTGGCTTTGTGTTACTATTCCTTCACTGTGGCTCTGCAAGGAAACACAAAGAGGGGGATTTCATACTAAAAAGACTTAGTTTTTAACTGTAAATCATGCAAAGATATACCAATTCTAGACCTGGAAATGTGCTTGAAACGTCCCCTTTAATGAAGGAACTCTTCATATAGTCTCTATAAAGAGAGACAGGTGCTGATACTGCAGTGTCTGAGCTGCTACTATTAATCTTCCATATGGCTTCTGATGCATCCTGCACCACGGCGCCAGTAAACTCTCAGAAAACGAACGCGCAGATGCTGTTTGCTACAAATAAACATGTTTTTTTTTTTTTCTCTCTCTCTCTGTTTGCTTTTAGGCTGAAGGTGAAATCAAAGTGACAAAGACCATCCCACGTCCACCCAGAGCATGTCAAAACAGACGCAGCAGCCCGCCTGAGGACAATAAAAGGTAAAGATATTCACTACACCCACTGCAGCTGCAAAGCTCATGATACAGATGTCCTTGTAATGTGTGGACGGGAAGGAAAATGAACATCAGAAACGCTCCTCAGCTTCCAAACCAACAAACAACTACGTGGTATTTTATCCTCGGCCTGCCGTGCTGTTAGACGTGTTGCTCATATGGATGTTTTTCTTTTTTTTACTTGACATTTTCATTAAATTATCTTTACAGCGCAATAATGACAATATAAACATGCAGGCTCAAATGACATTTCATAAATAAATATATTATTACAATGAAAAATTGACTTAAACTTCAAGGAATTAAAAACACAAACGAGCCTCATTTCTTGTGACATGATATTTTTAATGTTTGTGTTAAAGCTGCTTCCTAAACATGAATGATTCATCAGCGGAGGAGTCGCGAATTCCAACGTTATAACGTCAGTCGAATCATTCAGCGTCATTGTACGTAGAGCAACTGAAGGTTTTACAAAGCTAGTCATGTCTTAAAATGACCTGCCTGCACAACTAACTGAAACGATATCACAGAGGGCTGATGGGAAAGGAAAGCAGAGCAGCAGGGTGCAGATAGGGATGCATGATGCAAACTAATGGAAAGGGTATTGGCCCCTGGTTATCAGCCATGGCGTGCTTATCCACGTCCTACTTCCTTGTCAATGTCACTGTTCCTGCTTTAAGTTGCAATTATTCTGTCAGTTTTTAGATGGATTTGAACCAGGAGTTCATGGTTGGCATTTTAACCCCTTAAACCATGGAGGCGTCCCTGTTGTACAGATTTTAAAATGAGGGTTGGTGGATCGATCCCTAAAGTATCGGTACATCTAATATCATGTCTTGTATTGAGTAATACTAGCATCAATAGGATTGATACAAAAAAAAAAGGATCAGTCCTTGCAAACAACTTATTTTCATTTCACTGCTCTCAATGAAAACATTGCAAACTGGGTGTGTAAGGAGGATGTTCACTACTGTGGTAACACCAGAAACTGACAGAGAAAACCTGGAGCTGCAACAGAAAAGAACAGAGGAGGAGGAGGAGGAAGAGGACAAATATTTACCTTTAAAGCTGTTCTGTGTTTAAATGATTCATGAAGAATAGTAGAAATAATGCTTGATGTCTGGTAAATCATGTGGCAGTAATGAGAAGTAGGTCATTAATTATGCAGTTATATTAAATGGTGAAACAGGGCTCATCCCCACCATAATCCACTTTTATTAATCAGAAGTATCAATATCGGTATCAGTGATACGGGCCCTGGTATTATTTGATATCAAATCGAAAGCACATTTTGTGGAGTCAGCAGTTACATCAGCATCAGAATCTGTAACAGAAGAGAAAAAGTAGGATTGGTGATTCTTCATTCTCTTCTCTGCTTATTGCTTTACTGCTGAGTTCCAGCAAAATCAGCCAAACTACTGATGAACCAGACTAGTTACCACTTCCTTTACTCCCATCCAGAGGGAACAACACTTCAGCTGACAGCAGCCACACAGGAGAGACTCTCTGCAGAGCGTTACAGTGTTATTACTTAAAGGGGACATATTGTAGAACGGGAGATTTCCATTTCTTTTTTGATTATAAAGCAGGTCTGTGTGCTCTATAAATACTGTGGAAGTATTAAAACATTCAGTCCACAGAGAAATGCATACAGCTCGTATTCAGGAACTGTGACACTGTGCCTTTAAATGAGCCGTTTGGACTTCCGTCAGGTTGTGATGTCACAACTATACGCTCAGCCTCGGAGGGGCCCGCGCCTCCAACAGCGCCTCCCTCCTGAAAGGTAATAACGTTATCCTCAGTGGCGGCCATCGGTGAGTTTTACCCAGAGCCCTGGTTTTATCTCGCTACAGTAGGCCACAATCTGTTAGGCTACCTGTGGTTGGCCTGGGCGTACGTCACTCAGAAGCCAATCAGAAGAGAGAAGGATTGAGCAGACACAAAACAGCTGAGTGAGACAGAGACGCTGCATCCATGACTTCTATACAGCTGCTTTTTGACCATAAAAAACATGGAAATGTTTGTAAATAGTAGGAAAGGGGCATAATATGACCTCTTTAACCATGATTAGGACACACATTTTTAATTTCTTCACATCACAGATGATGATTAAAGAGTAATTTAACAGGCTGACATGCTGTTTCATGTATCCTGACGTACGCCTGCATCACAGCAGCAAGGTGGGAAGTTAAACCACTTCAGAAACACATTTTTCAGACGGTGTTAAGTTCCTCTTTAAAGGCACTAAAATATAAGACTTGACCTGTTCTAAGAGTTACGTGCAGGGCGGCTGCTCTGCAGGTGCAATAAACTGTAGTGTAATAATATACAATTTCTCATAATTCTCGGTAACATGTAGCAGTGAAAAAGCATCAGTGGTAATGTTGAGTATTTTATTTACACAGTATATAGATGAGAGAAAACAGGAAACAGAAGCACATAACAAAATAAAGTCACCACCCACATACAGGATATATACAGTAGTTTTACACAATAAAAGCATTTCATCCATATCCTTTCATTTAATTGAATATTCTCCTCATAAGGTAAATATATTTGCTTCATGGTTTAAAGTTTTGAGTTCAGATTTTTAAACGGAGGTTCTGTTGTCATTTCATCAAGTGATAAACATTTAGTTCTGTTTATCTGACTGTTTGTTGTGTTAACAGACAATATGTTTATAATATTAATGAGGCATAAAGAGCGACTAGCAGCTGAGCCGTGGCCTGCGGGCAGCTGGATGGTCTGTATGAGTTTATCCGAGTCAAGTGTTGGTCTCACTTGATGCTGGTGTTAGTATTTGTTTGGCCTTGAGTTGAATACGCACATATTCTAATGCCTCTGGCTTATCAGGTCCCTGTTGACCTAATTATAGATTCCTGTTGTATATTAAACACTGTGCATGATTCATTTTATCAGCTATGTTGATGAAAGCGCTCTCCCTGCTAATGGCAGCGTATCGGCCACAGATAACCTTGACCGGAGCTGCAGCATCGCGCTGGGAGAGAGAATACTCGCTCGAATACTCAGCTGAACAAGTCTTTTACTCTGGTGAGTCACAGCTTCAAGCTCTCAGGCTCAAAACGCAACACAGCTGCTGCTTTCTGATACTTTTTTGGATCAGGATTCATATCTATTCTTAAATGTGACCCATATCCCGTTCTGATATCGACTGATAGTGATCGAGTAACCAAGAAACTCAAATTCATTTTTTATCTGTTAACACATTTCAGTTACAGTGTGGAGAGAGAGATGTTTCAGTTCAGGCAAAACTCTGTCAAGTTGCTGTTTTCTTTAGAGCTGCAACTATTTTAATAATCTATTAATCATTCTGAGTCATTTTTTAAGAAAAAAAAGCCAAAATTCAACAGTTTCAGCTTCTTAAATGTGACTATTTTCTGGTTTCTTTAGTCCTCTGTGACAGTAAACTGAATATATTTAGTTTGAGGACTGTCGGTCAGGACAGAACGAGACATTTTAGGGCTTTGGGAAACTGTGATCACCACCAAACAACTAATCTAAAAAAACTAAAAAATCTAAAAAAACTAAAAAAAAATGACAAAGTAGAACTGACTTAAATTAACTAGTGATTAAAATAAACAATATTTCTGTTAGAGAGACAAATAAGACAATATAAATATAAACAGGAGCAGATCAGTGAAACAGGGAAACTAAAATGATTCTTGATGACGGGAATAGTTGACAAAATAATCTCAACTCCCACTTGCTGGCTTTTCTGGAGCTTTCAACCATATGTTATGGTCTTCATCAGCATTTGGACATTGTTTGGTATGACCGCAGTTGTTTAGGATTTGGATTATTTTGTCAAAATTGTAGAATAAACTCATAAAACAGGGGAACTTTTCTGTATGAGAGCGTTGACAGTGAACCACAACACTATTATAATAATATGGATTATAGCAGCTTTAAGGTTCAGGTTAAAGTCCCGCTCCACTCAAAAATATGTTTTTCTTCTTGTTCCGTCAGCTGGATGTTGGTCGGAGGAAAGTTTCACCTTAAATCTGAGTTTAACACGTGTACCTATGAGCAAGATTTGTGACATCACAGCTAGTTTGGAGCCAATCGTGGTCCAGTATTCAACTTAACACGTTAAGTGTGATGTGGAAACTTGAAGCCTCCAGTGAACAAACACTGAGACATCTGGTGTCCAGCAGGAAAACTACAGATCAATAATATTTACATATTCAGACATTCTGGATGTTTTTGTAATGGGGAAGAAAGAGGAGAGGCTAGTTAACAGAAAAACCATATCAGACACAAATTATTATTCCATGCAAGAAGTATTTTTTATAAATCTTAAAACATGTCAGGAGGAGATATTTAAAAGAAAATAACATTGACTGTCGGCAGGAAACAAAGTCTGACATTCTGCTGACCCGACTATAATCAAAACATAATCAAATTTTGTATATTTGCTGAAATGACTGCTGTTGTTTTGCTCTCCTTGTTGGACAAACAGGTGAAATGATCCAAAATCAGCTGACATACAGACAGGTTACAGACAATAAGCAAAGGAAATATATAATATATATATATATTACATTCAACAGGACTACTCCATTCTACCTACAAGGATCAGGTTTCTATTTAATTATGCTGGTTCTATTCTTAAACAGTCAAAAACACTGAAGTCTCTTATTTATATAGTCTTTTATAAGTGTCCCTGCTCCGTCTAAGCCATTGTCTCTATAAAGCCTCTGATTCCTGATTCATACAAAAACAATTTAATTTCCTTACTTTCCAGTTCATAAGAATGATCCTTTTCACAGAAAGAAACAATTTCATAACATATGTTATCCATCCATCCATTAGGATTCATTTTATTCAGCTTCTGTGGAGTTATATATATATATATATATATATATATATATATATATATATATACATATATATTCGATACAAAATTTTCATCTGTACAAGTTTATATCTGACACATTACGATAAAAAGGTACAGTATGAATCAGCGGTATAGTGAATTATACACAGTCACTCTGCTGTTTCCTCTGTGCAGTAGAGACAGTGAGGGTTAGTGTAGGATCACTCAGAGCAGCTTCACCTCTTAATGTTCACATTAGACCGCTGTGCTGTTTGACTGAGCTCTGTTTCCTCTCCCTGCCTGGAGGTGCGCTCGTCACTATGCACTACCATCATTAACATTTTATGACCGCCGTCCACTTCTTGTCCTTCATCCGGCCCCATCAAACACGGTAAAGAGCTCCGGTGCGATCCCGCACCTTTAAATTAAACATAAAAATGCTAAGCTGCTGCTGCTGCTGCTGCTGCTTGCACCGCAGCAAGGTGACAGGTGAGCAGCGCCGCCGGCTGCTGAGTTATTGCATCATTTGGACATGATTAGGGGTGACCTTTGACCCCGGGCTTACCCGCAAATTCTATAACCAGCCTCTGGCGTGGATGGAAATGGATCTGAAGGCCGTGATTGTGTTTAAAATGGATTTGCTTGATGACACAAGGCAGGGCGACGTGTGAATTGTATCATGAAATGGTTTATCAGACATTATCTAAAACCCACCGCTCACATCCCCCCAGAGGTTTATAAAGGTCAAAGGTCAGGGTCAACTGCAAAGCCAGATCTTTATGTTATTATATCGAAGTCGTTTCCTGCAGCAGAGTGACGGAGCAGCTTGAGATCCAGAGACTAAGGCCGCATCCAATGATTATTTTCATTATCGATCAATTAGTTTTTTTGATTTTGTCATGTATGCAATTAATCAATGACTCATCACATCTATAAAATGTCCATTAAACAGGCTCAAGATGTCAAGAAGATGTCTTCAAATGTCTTGTTTTGTCCGACGTCAGAGCACCCTCAGAGATTCAATTACAGATCAATAAACTTTATGAATCCAAAAGGGAAATTAAAGAATTATTTAAAATTATTTAAAATAGAAAAGCAGCAAATCCTGACATTTCAGAAGCTAGACAACATTTGGCAGTAATCAACTAGACTTAATAATGTGTCCCAACTGTTTGCAAATCATATGAAAACATTTTAATCTCCCAGTAATTATATATGTACAAATGAGCTGGAAATATGCTCATATATTTACTATTATGTATTCTTTTGTTATAGCAAAACAAAAATAATGGATTATTACATATAACAAAGTTTGGGGGAACTTTACTGGTTAATCATTGCACACAGCCACAGTAAGTACGGTAGCTGACGCAGGAAGTGAGTTTATAAGCTGTCATAAATGTTTCTACATGCAGTGTAATAATTTTCCTTTTCTAAATAATTTTGTCTAACTTATCGGTTTGTTTCCGACCTGTCAGATTGCTCATAGTGATGTCACCATGTTCCCAGATCTCGGTGGTTCTCCTGTTGAGTGTAATTTTATTAGAACTGATAGAAAAACTGTGAAAATAAGAAGCGAGTTGTCAGAAGGAGATCACAGATATCACATCCTTCTTAGCAGCAGGCAGCCCTGCAGCCTCTGCAGTGGACTCATAATGACGCACGAGTGAACTGACCCAGTGACGGTGTCCCTCAGGACTGATTCGATTATCTTTGTTTACACCATCATGAGAATAACCGCTGCATTCATCCTCCAACCCCTGACCCCCTCCTCCTCCACGCCTCCTGATCTCCGCATCGGCCAGGCTGCAAACTTTACAGCAAATGACTTTATCAATATTGCACCATCCGCAGTTATCAGTCTCCAGCTCTCTCATTATAACGTCTTCTGTGTCTGATAATAAGGTGCGAAAGGCAGAGAGAGACTTGATTCCTCTCTGTTGACGGTCCACAGACCTCATTACCTGTGAGATATAATGACCAGCGGGCCCTTTGCCTTGGGTGACCTATTACAGGGAGCCATTTCGGACTTCCTAACCAGGGAGGGCATCAGTAGAGGAGCTCTGGAGTAATGAGTCCATCCATCTTGCATAGGGAAGTGCTGACGATTAGGTTTACCTGCCTGTTACTAAGATGAGTGTGAGGGCTAAACTTAGACCAAGCGTCATAAATCTTAACTCCACCTCCTTATCATGATCATACTGTAGATTCATTCAGCCTCCTTCTCATGTTGTTAGTAAAGGAGACTTTTATGAACAGAGAAACATTACCGTACGCTTTTCCATTCATAATTGCAACCAGTTTATCATTCACGACTAAATGTGTGTTCAGACAGAAAGCGTCATTCCTACAAGTTAGGCCGCTGGACTGTTTGTGTTTGTCTAGCTGTAAGCTAGCAGCTAGCTATCAGCGTATGTGTGTTTGTGTTTGTATAGCTGTAAGCTAGCAGCTAGCAGCGTATGTGTGTATGTGTTTGTCTAGCTGTTGGCTAGCAACTAGCTAGCAGCGTATGTGTGTTTGTGTTTGTCTAGCTGTAGGCTAGCAGCTAGCTAGCAGCGTATGTGTGTTTGTCTAGCTGTAAGCTAGCAGCTAGCTAGCAGCGTATGTGTGTTTGTGTTTGTCTAGCCGTAGGCTAGCAGCTAGCTAGCAGCGTATGTGTGTTTGTCTAGCTGTTGGCTAGCAGCTAGCTAGCAGCGTATGTGTGTTTGTGTTTGTCTAGCCGTAGGCTAGCAGCTAGCTAGCAGCGTATGTGTGTTTGTCTAGCTGTAAGCTAGCAGCTAGCTAGCAGCGTATGTGTGTTTGTGTTTGTCTAGCTGTAAGCTAGCAGCTAGCTAGCAGTGTATGTGTGTCTGTGTTCAGTTCATCTTCTAACTTCTAACTTTCCCTCCAGTCTCTCTCCTTTTCCCTCTCGCCTCTGTGCACAACAGATTCATAATATACAGGACTGTGTAAAAAGTTTTTGGCGCTAAAAGTAAAGTGAGCCTGCTTACCAAAATAATGTCATGAATAGTTTTTATTTATCAATTAACTTGATTTAAAGTTGACCGACTCGGCAGGTCGGTTGTTCCTGCATCTCCGTGGGGGTCAAACCATCTGTCGCAGGACTCCTTGTTTGTCTTGTTGATGAAGATAGTTCTGTAGGACTCTGGCTGGATGTTTGGGCTCGTTGTCATGCTGCAGACGATCAGACGCCTCCCTGATGGTGTTGCATTATGGATAAGAATCTAACATACTTTTTTCACTCATGCTGCCCGGGCAAATCTGTGTCTACTACCCGTCTTTTCATTGACTTTATATGCAGTCACGCCGCCTCTAATATTTGCTTTGTGTTCTGTCTCAACACACAGTAACAATGAGTCAAACAACAAAATGAGATTGAGTTCTTAGATCACCAAAATGAAAATCAAACACATGTCAAACCCGGTGTTTAGAGAAAATCCTGTGACCCTCAAATTAACAAGTGATGAATAAACAAGTAGAGAAAAGGTTGAAAGGTATTTCGACCTTTCTGTGTGTTCAGACAGCGCGCTAAATGAATTTAGAAGAGGCACGACTGCATACAAAGTCATGGAAAGACATAAAAGGAGAGTAGAAAATGTTTCAACTTAAGCAAAGAGTATGTGCATATCCCTGTTCTTTATAGATCTACTTCATTAACTTACAGCGACGAGAAGAAAAAGCAGAGACTCCAGCAGACTGTGTCAGGACGTTAGTTGCTAGCTAGCTAACAGCTAACATCACTTTTTTGTGTGAAGACGATAAAGAGACTCAGCTGTTTTCAGTTTCAGACATGAAATATCTTTAAACAATCACCAGCCATGACTTTTCCAACCTCTCTGTATATCTGATCTTTTTATTTAATTTACCAGCCCTTTTAATGTTGAATAAGACATTTAGTGTTTGTTTTGGATCTGGTTCCTGGTTGATGAAACACCTGGATTCCCTCTGAGACTCTAATCTAATCTTTAATCTCTGTTCGTTCATTTGTATCAGCAAAACATTCAGGTAGCAGCTTCTTATTTTTAGATAAGCTGACTGCTGGTTTTTGTCGGTGCTGTGAGTAATTTTCCAAAAAGCCAAAATAAAACTTGATAACATCCAGTGAACACAGATTTTTCGACAGAGAGAGAAGCACCACTCTCTGGACTTTATGACCTTTATCAACTTAAAAATTCTGAATCAGGACCTTCAGTTTTTGGATGAAGGTGTAAAAATTCTGCAGACTACAGCTGTTATTTCAGACGTGTCAGATAAATATTTAATCATCATTTCATATCTTCTGCTGCTCATCTTTCTTGCAGGTTGTAGCTGGAAGTTTTAAGCATAGATCAGATTCGACATATCTGGCGTCTTAGCCAATAAAAGCCGATTTCAGATGTAAACAGAATCTTGTACTCGATTAAAATCTATTGAACCGCGACCCTAAAGACTTTTCTTTTGCTCCTGACTCACAAAAACACAAACATCCACATCACAGTAGAGTGTTTGAAGTATCAGGAAAGTGACTGATAAGCAGACCATGCAGAACATGACAGCCTTCTCTGAGTCCATGTGACTTGTTTAGTCTGGTTCTTATCTTAATGTGAGCAGATGGGATTAAGATCAGACCTGTGACATCACATCACCTCCCATCCAAACCTAATCCTCTGCGGATCGGGAAGGCTGCAGACGCTGAACAGAACCTGCTGATGTCGTTACAGCAACCGATTACAACTCAATTAGCTCCCCCCCCCCCGTCCCCCGAACAGAGAGTGATAACCTTATAGGAGCTTTTAGTCAAGACAGAAGCGTCGTCGTCTTTCTGCGGACGTCCATGAGACTTGCTCTTACATTAATATTGAGTGTAGCTACCACTGAAGCTTCACATCATCTGGGATTTAGGAGTTTACAGTAAAAAAAGTCTTGTAGACAAAGTGACTGACAGTTGGAGCTCTTCTACAGCTATAAAAGATATAAACCAAGTCAGGATGTACAAGCTCTCTTAAAGAAAACTCCCCAAAATGTCTGAGATGTGAGACAGCAGGTGGCACTTTGGTTCATCTTTTCTGGGACTGAGAGATATTAAACCTTTTGAGATCAATATATAACTCCACAAAATCAGAGCTACTGATACTGAAATTCAATTCAATCCTTGTTTATTTTTTTGTTAAATCCCATTAACTCATCACAATTTAGATAAATTAAAAAATAAGAATACTTACCATCATTACTTCTTTTGCTAAATAAATGTATTTTGTTGTGTTGGAAAGAGAAGACGGCTCCAACTTTTAATGTATTTCTTGATCAGATATCTTATTTTCTTCCCCTTAGAGAAGTTATCAATGGAAAACAAACTTCGCCTTTTAACTCATATTTGGAAAATGCAAAAATGCCAAAAAGAGTAAATGATTTATGATAAAAGATATTGGTGAAGACGTCATTTTGGCTCATTGTATATAATTAAAGTGCTGATTTTGCTTTGTGTCTGTTTGTTTGTTTGTTTGTTTGTTTGCTTGGTTGTTTGTTTGTGGCCTGGGGAGGGGCGATGATGACATGTGTGGACTGTATTCTCTCTCTGTTATCATGTAAATAAAACAAAACAAAATATCTGATGACATCACCTCGGGTTCTGGGTGATTATGACGGACATTTTTCTATTCTATTATTATTTTTTGTACCATTTTCTGACATTTTTAAAACCTAAAACTGCAGCTCTAATCTCCAGATGTTCCTTGAAAGAACTTTTAATTAACATCAATTTAAATAAAAACCCTCAAAAATATAATAAAACAGTTAAACTCAATGAATAACAACTGTAGCGATTGTCTTTTTGGTGTCGGTGTTGTTGGAAGGACTCAAGCTGCGGCAGTTAAAACGCTGTTTGGCCGCCGTGTCGGTTTTATTAAGTATATCTACTCTAAAAATAAAGATTCACTTCCGATTATATCTGCAGGAAAAATGGTCTAAATTACTTTCTCCATCTTCTGTGGCCCAGCTGGTTAATTTTCCTGCTGCAGTGAAGGAAGACGTGACGTGAGCGGCGTCGTGCTCAGCGTACAGTATACTGGTGCGTGTGTGTCCTCTGGCAGCTTTATTCCCCTCTCAATAAACAAGCAGCAGAATGCACAAAGTAATGAAGCAGCAGCAGCAGCAGCAGCTCCTCCTGCGTCCGGCTCATGCTTACTGTCAGCTGCTGGGCAGGAAATTAAATTATAATTGCAGCGCTCTTCCAGGAAAAAATCAGCATATTTCATTAATATTGTCTCGCCTTTGGTGCCCACACCGTAGACTTTATCATACGACGGGGAAGGGTAGTTGACAGAGTAGCTTATTACCAGGGAAAGGTCAAAGGTCAAAGGTGTCTGCGATATTGAACCATTTAAAATACACCTAATTTATGTATTTTTACTTACATTAATGTTAAAAAGGAACTTCTTATACTTATAATATTCTACTTTTTGCTTTACTACATTTATTTGACTGCTATAGTTAGTAGATCTACTTAGAAAACACATGATCAGTTTTTAAAATAAGTTAAGTTTAGGTTGGCTGGTTATAAAATAATATACTGTATATATTGTCAGTGTGTAATGTGTTGGTTGTGGCAGCTTCTCTCGGCTTTACGGAGCTTTATAGTGAGTTTCAGCTCATCAACTTTACTGTTTCGGTTCACTCTCAGCGCTCTCGTAGCGTCGTTTTCAGCTACAGCAGGCAGCTGTTTTCAGAGAAAAAGCTCTAAAAGAGCCACATGACACATGATAATGTTCAGTTCCACACAGTCAAAAAGAGTACATTTGAAAAACATTCAGTTTCCATGACAGAAACGTCCAGTTATGATGGACGCAGTGTTTTCTGTCTTACCTACATTTTCAAAAAATTTCACCAAAAAACAAAAATCTCCACATTAACTCATAAGAACCCGTTTCTCCTTAAAGGAAAATTATGGGGAATATAAAACAGAGCAAATGGACCATGTCATAACAATATTTCCCTAACTTGTTTTATATCAATTTGTCCAAGAAACGTGGTCAGAACAGGTTGAATGTAGTAGACGTCACTCAGGGACTTCATGAGTTAAAATCAAGGATAAAAGCTGTATAAGGAATTTTCCAGAACATTGAAAGGGTTGGTTGGTTCTTATGGGTTAAAAAGGCAACTCAGCATATTTCAGCTTCAGACAACCGAAACAAATTCTTTGATTGGATCTTTTAAAACATATAATTCCTCAAGTCACTTTAACATCTCAAAAAAAAAAAAAAACACACAGACGTTGCTCTTCAGGAATATCTTTATATTAACAGTTCTTACCTGACCACACAGAGACCTCTGTCTTCTCTGTTAACTTCACTGTACATGTAATAATCAATATTCTTTGATTTGAATGTAATTTTTCTCTCCTTACAAATTTCCTCCTTCCATTGTTCCTGATAGATCTTTAAACACACAATATGTAATTTCAGCCGCTAGGGGTCTCAATTAAAACAATAACAAAAGACGGAGTGTGATGACGGTGTGAAGTAGCAAGGGATCATGGGAGTTGTTGTCTTCGTTGTTAAATGACCAGTTTCACCGGGATAGGATTACTCCAGTGTTCATCATTCGAGATGTTTTTACCCGCGGAGGTCTCCTCCTCTCCAGAACAAACGGACCCGGAGATTACAGGTAAAAACATGTGTTTCATGCTGTTTCATCTAAAAAATCAATATTTCTCCGACGATGTTTGGTGACCACCGGACTTCCTGGAGGGGCTGTTAGCTGAGCTGCTGCTAACGTTTGTCCAGTTTATTTCTCTGATAATTTAAGATCCAGACGTCCAATGACTAAAATCCTTCTTCCGGCTAAAAGATAAAGTTAAAAACCACCTAAATTTATCATGAAAATGTGTCTTAAAACTGAATAAAAGTCCATTTATAACAGTTTGTGTGGAACAACCACAACGCCGATGTATTATCTTGTATGTGTGTAAGTTACTCTTTGGTAGACGTCATTGTAGCGGACAAACACAGCGCCGCCGTATGCATCTGGTGCGTGTTTACTCTTTGGTAGAGGAGGTATGACGCCATTGACAGGCGACCAAATGAAACGGTCCGTTACTTTGATTAAATTACAGATTTCTCTGGGTTTGAAAAATGTTGGAATATAAAATATATAACATAGGTCTAGTTGTTTTTAGACATTTTAATGTGGAATAATTACATATTATAGCTTTAATAGTTTTGTTTGACTGTATTTATATTACAGTAACATAAAAATTGAACTCCTGTTCATCCTTATGTGTCCATACTGTAAAACGCTGTCTGATACATGACATTTATGTGACCTTCCAATCCCACGCTGTCACTACTTGACATTATTGTCCACACACACACACACACACACACACACACACACACACACACACACACATACACATTGAGTAATCACAGGAATCCCCAGAGATGTTCTTAAAATCATTTTGCCACACTCAGCTCCTCTGACTGTGTGGTTCGAGGCCTCTGGTTTAAACATTATAAAGTGACTAATTGGTAAATGGAATGACTTCATTGTTGTGGGCTGAAGTGATGAGTTTTGGGAGGGAGGAGTGGGATCAATTGGGTTTACTGGTAACAGATCGTGTGGTAAGATCATCCCAGTGGAGATGAATTCATGGATGTTCTTTCTATCCAGTAACACGGCAGCATGAAGTCATTACATATCAGTTTTTTTAAAAATCTTATAGCTTCTGAAACCAGATTAAACAGATTAAACTCCAAACAGAGTGAGATCTTTGGACTCTTCTCTCCCTGCAGAGTCTCTGTGGTCGTTTTCAGGAGTCGAGTGGCTTCATTTAAACACAAGCAGAGAGAAACAAATGACTTTTTAAAGGTCGTTAATTATTTCTGTTTAATTGGTTAGTCAGCAGCAGTGGAAGACAGACTGATGACATTCATAACTCATTACATAACAAGGCTGCGCTGCATCTGAAGCTACAACATGATCACTTAGATCTGCTTTAACCAACTGTATGTATTTTATGATACAGGTGCAGATATCTACTTTTTTTTTTAGTATTTTACTTTAATTTAAACATGTTTTTACCAAAAAAGACCATTTTTTATAATTAATAATAATGATAATAAACTTTATTTATATAACACTTTTCTTAACAAAGTTACAAAGTGTGAGGAGAGAACGGAGAGTAAACAAACAGCAATTAAAATTAAAAACAAACAGAGATCATAAAACACTGCAGAGTAAAATTAAGTTACACAGAACAACAAGCAGCATAGAAAGTTTTAAGAAGAGATTTAAAAGACGGTAAAAATGTCTCAATCAGCAGAGCAAAAGAAGCCAAAATTGTCAAATATTAAATGTTTTCTAAATATAAGCATCTGTAAAATTATGATGTAAAAGTAAACAAGTTCATATACAGACGAGTGACGGGTGATGTCTGAATGCTTGAGCCCTACAGCGAGGAGATCCTGTGACTCTGTTATGCTGTGTAATAAATGTAAATAAGGTGTTTTCAACTGTAAATCATATTCATATTATAATAGATATTCCAGTATAATATAAACACAGACCTGGAAATGTGCAGAACACGTCCTCTTTAACAAACAAACAGGAGGAAATAGTACATTTGTTCGGGACTATTTTCAGCGGCGGATGAATCCACATTAGGTGTTCTTGTGAGTTTATCTGAGTCCAAATAAACTGCAGAGTGTTTGTGTTCATGCTGATGAAGGAACTGACGTGTTTTTAACACAGAGGAATAAGAAACGTATCAGACAACACTTGTCAGTAGATCAGTTCAGTGTTGGTTTTAGTCTGCATATGGGATTTGTTGATGATAAGAAAAATAAAGAATATCTCCAGACGTATCCTTTAAGATCAGCCTTCTCTTTGCAGCATGTTTTCATCAGATATTTACGACATCAGACGTCTTCAGAGGGGAAACTGAAGAGAATTTATGTCCTTTAAAGATATGAAACCTGCTTTATTTGACATCCGGTGATTTGTTATTTCACAGTATACAGATATCATCCATCCATACAGCCTGATGTACTGGAGGTTTGAGACTTTATAATGCAACACCTTAAATGCAAAACAAATATGCATACAAGTCATATTTATAGTCTGGGGGTTTAACTACACGTCCTGCACTGTGTCTTTATGATATGAGCTACATATGAGGTCCTTCATTCACCTCTAAATCATGAAACTTTGACGACTCTGCACCAACGTTACCAAGACAACCGACGAGAGGTTGAGATTCTCATCTGTTAAACATGAGCTCTGTGTCACTCTCATGATAATTGGATGTTTATTACAGCAGGTAATATTTGTAGAGTTGCAGTGATTAGTCAACTGAAAGAAAATGAATCAACAACTACTCTGATAACTGATTAAACACAGAAATGCCAAATATTTGCTGCTTCCAGCTTCTGAGACATGAAGATTTGCTGCATGTTTTTATCATGTGAAAGTAAATTAAACTATTTTTTTATTTTTGACTGTTGGTTGAATAAAACCAGCAATTTAAGGGAACTACTTTGAGCTCTGGGAAGATGTGATGGAGGTTTTTCACTTCTTTTCGATGTTTTAATAGACAATTGATTAATTTGAGAAAATAATTCTTAGTTTCAGCCCTAAACTTTATCATCCCTGTGAGGAAATGACTGGTACATGCAGAATATTGCTTAAATTCAAAGTTGTTAAACTGTTCGCTGGCTTCACAAAAGTCACTGAGAAGTTAATTTAAAAGTTTATCTGAAGCTAATATGAAGCTTCAGCGTCCAAATGAGTCAAATCAAGTAGATATCTTTCAACGTTACAGTCTTTTTAGTGCCAAAGTTCCTCTTTTTGTTACTATACTTCCGCCTGCAGCTCAACAGGGAAACACTGTCCGAGGAAACACAAAGAGGGAATTTGATGCTAAAAAGACTGTAAATGTGTCAGATATCCACTTGATATGACTGATGGTGCAGCCTCACTGTACACAAACTGACAAAATTTGCACGCATTCATTGTCTGCACAAAGCATGCTGGGATACTTGGCAACTCGAACCAAGCTGTGCGACGAGAAGGCAGGACAAATTCAAAAATTCTAACGTTGCTCACATCAAGACAACCAATCAAGCTGCAGCACGAGTGACTTTCTGAACAGCTGTGCGATCGACAGGGCGGACGCATGGATTTTGGCCTCCATCACTTACATGAAAGCACATTTGAAGGATCTTTTAATATCCAGTATGAACAGGAGGAATGATTACAGCGAGGAAAACCTCTTTCACTGTTCATATGGAGAAAATCTTAAAATGAAGATACCAGTTGAGCTCCAGTCAAACGTTTAATTCCAGCTCTAAATCAGAGCTCGAGGTATCTGGTGGAGTTTTCTTGCAAACAAAGTCTTTCAGCCTGAAAGTTCATCCTTTCTTTTTGAAACAGTTAATCTGAGCTCAAGGTCAACTTATTAGCTTTTTCCAGGACTTTCAGCTGCATCTAAAGGTACTCTGTGGATAGACCTTTAATGGAGTCTTATTAATTCTCCTGTTTCACTGTTTTCACCAGAACACAGTTTGTGTCCTTCAGGCTTCACAAGCATGTCGAATGCATTTCTGTGCTCATGTACTATTATATCATCTTGACGATTCATCATAGCGCCTCTAGTGCTCAAAAAAACTGCACCTAGCACCTTTAAACTGCAGGTAACCATGGCAACAATACTGAAGCTTCAGGTAAATCACACCATGGATTAAAATGACCAGTTTAAACCATGAAGTGAACTGGAAGTTATCATAGTGTCTCCATACAGACATATGGTCACTTCAGAGTGCTCTTTTGTTTACTGAAGTTATTAAATTAGAATAAAATGTCAGTAGTTCTGACTTATTTCAGTCTCTGACGTTTTCACTCCACAGAAAAAATACCGTTCCCGAAAGGCTGGAAGTGGACCCTAGCAAGCACACGGCCGTCGACCTCGCCAACATCGTGTCACGTCAGAGCGCCAAAGAAGGTCCGCTGGAAACATCTAGAGTCTCTCCAACGACTCACAGCAGCTGCTCTGAAGGCTTCGTGGACGATCCTGATGTCCCCCCACTCATATAAGACTAAAAAAACCAACGAGACAGACAAGCCTCGTCCCTGAAGGTTTAACCCTATAATCCTTCAGGTACACATTGCTGACAAAGCTTTCAATTGTTGTGTTAAAAAAACTAATTTGTCGTTAAAGACTTTATGGGAGTAAATGCGTGGTCAGAGCCCCTGATTCAGTCTAAACTGAGCAGGATCGCTATGAAAATACTGTAGAAATGTGAGTCTTTGAGAGTTGTTTGAACCTTTAAATGACTTTGTGTTTCCTACTAAAAGACGTAAATAAACCTACAAGCCACTGATGACATTTATAAGCATTAAACTTCAGCAAAATTTCTCATCAACTTGTTTATTTTTCAGCTCTTGAAAATATTGGAAACTTCACACAAAGAAACAGTAAAAATACTGACGTTAAATCCTGACGCGGATGTTCCTGCACATCGTTTGTATCAGTAAACCGAATATCTTCTTACATGTCGTCATTTGTTGTTGTAAAAAGTAAATATTCCAGATAAGAAGTTGGAAAATGTGGATGTTGATCATTGATTTTGGACAAATTTTTGGACAAATAAGACCTCAATAAACCTGAGAAAGTACCATAATTATATGATTTAACTTTAGTGAGTCTCGAACCTCCGTAAAACCCTGATGTTGATACTCAAGAATAAACAGGCATCGGGGAGAAAATAGAAGTTCTTTTTCTTTGTTACTTCTTGCAGATGTTTGGTTTTTCACCCTGTAAACTCCAGCTGAGAGGGCAAAACTGCAGAGAGGCAAAAATCAATCAGTTATGTCTGCTTTGCCTGTGGCCCATTTGTTCTGGAAGCCGATGTACTTTACCCGGTTGTTGTTTTTTTGTTTTTTTTTCCTTGTGATGCTCGTCCCGAGTGCCCTCCTCAATGCTCAGAGAGCGAAATCCTGCCAGACTTTGATCACTGAGGCTCCTCTTTGTGCCAAGAGGAGAAGAGGAACCGAAACATATTTTGAAGCTTGTTCATCTCTCCTTGAAAACTCCTGCTGAAGTCTCCTCGCTCTCCTTTTACTTTTCTCTGAGTTGTCACCCGAAAAGCTCAGAGGTCACAACTTCCATCTTCTCCTCCTCTCTCTCTCTCTCTCTCTCTCGTCCCCCTAGAGCAGCTCCGAGCGCCGTTACAGCCGCAGCGCCTTGAGAGACCGTTTTGGCGTCGGACCATTTTTCCTCCTGACAGCTCCGCTGTTCTCTTATCATCCCGGCGTTCTATATTTGGAGTGCGTGGCTCGTATCATCCAGGAGATTTTTTTTTTTATGTTTGTGCTTGTGTGTTTCATGAAAAACAGCTTGTCCAGAAAAGGTTTATACTGTATTATATGTATTTAGATTTGAATCTGAGGATTTATTGTTGTAATATTATATATTTTAAATGCAGAAACACAGGTGTGAGTGTCGTATGATGCTGCAGAGTACCGGACCAACACTGTGGTTCTGCTGCAGAATCACTTCTGTTTTATATCGGATTACTTTGCAGATGTAGCTGATTGTAGAAAAGCAGAGTTTGTATTTATGTATTTAGCTGCCAGATCCAGGTACATACAGTCTGTGATGATATGATGTCACCAGCACACACCGCTAAAATAAGACGGTGATATGGTCAGACAGCGGTCGGCTTTAGTCCATGTTTTCTACGCTTTCTGACGGCGCTACTTTGGGTGTTTAATGCACAAACAGAGCTCTCGGTTTTCAGCCAAACAAATGAGTGTTAAATAGGCGATATGGACTTAAAATAATATCACAATATTGCAAGCTATTTCTGTTATAACTATATTTTTGATGATAACTCATGTGGCCCATTTTTTTTTGTTTTGTTTATTCAACTTCCTGTTTTGTCTTTTAACTTCCTGTTGCCGCAGCTGGTTGTAGTAAACACAAGTCAGACATCTTGGTCCTGATCAGTTCACACCATGGATGTATAAAGAGAACTGGATACAGGAAGCCAATTTGACATAGCGGCTAAACCGTGTAATTACGTCATGTGATGCTATTGGCCCCAAAAAGACTTTTTCCCACAGACGTACATTGTGAAAGAGACGTCTGTAAATCAGCGGATACATTTTTTTGAGCGTCACAACCCCCGCGAGTTCAAGTTAGCCGGAGGGCTAAACCGGAAGTAGCCGACTCGGCCAGCGAAAGTCACTAGTGCACAAGCTCTATGGGCCACACAATGATCCAAGTACTTTCATACCAGGAAGTAGCGCTTCATGTGCCACTGAGCAACAATTCATAGGAATGAACGGGGCCCCGCCTCCGACGCTGTTTCCAGTTCTCTTCATACATCTATGGTTCACACAGCCTGATATAGATTTCTCAAAGTTGGGAACTCGTGTTCATAAACCCTCACTGAGCACTTTATTAGGAACACCTGTGCAATCTGATGTAATCCATATACACATACAACAGTTCTGCCAATAATTCTCCTCTTACGAAGCTTCTACATTTTCAGTTTTTGTTGACATTGTCAGAAAGGTGATAATTCTGCTTTATGTTTATGTTGTATTGGGTTGCATCAAGTGTTCCTAATAAAGTGCTCGTTGGGTGTATCAGAGCACAGATATCAGATTAAAAAGATGATGTTTGGATAAATTTACATTAACTCAGCGAGTTTACTTTCTCTACTGTTGCTATGGTGAAAAATTGGTGAAAGAGCTCTGTTGCTAACGTGTGTTATTAACATTATTTACATTCACCATCACAGACGATCACTAAACCAGATGATTTTTACTTTGTTGGTCTGGAAGATGATCGATCAACATAAAACACATCATTTCACCTGCTGGACTGTGACTGACCTGATACTTCTTATCGTGACTCTAAGAAAAACAATATTGATTTTATCTTGTTGATGATGTGATTTCATCTTCATCTTTTGGATGCCAGATTTTCCAAATAGAGTCTCAGTCAGTCAAAATATTGAGTGTTGAGAGTCAGATGGCTCACGGTACTGAGGGGGGAAATTTAAATAGTGAAATATAACAGTTTTTTTCTGAAATGAACAAAGAATACTAATTATATTCAAATATTACTCTGACCCAGATCTGAGACAGTAGGAGCTGATCAGCGGTCTGTTTGCAGCACAGACTGCTCTGCTTCATTAATTATTGATAAATAATATTCCTCGTCTGTCATGTGGTTGTGCAGATAAAACATGTTGTGCTCATGAAAAATGCCCACAATGCCCAATCAGAGCGGCTTTTAATCAGTGTGATAGACGCTTCATTAGTGATAATTAACATTTCATCTTTCATATATCAGAGTGTGTTTGCTTGTGGTTGGTTGTAACCTCGTTTCAGTTTGACACCTGAACAGATATTTGAGTGATGAATTACATGTTGGATCAGATCAATGCAGCGGATTTAAAGTGATGCTTCACACCAAATCTACAGATTCAGAGTATCGATGGTAACAAGGTTGAACCTGCTGTCTGACTGATCCTGAACCCGTCTGACTGACTGATCCTGAACCCGTCTGTCTGACTGAGCCTGAACCCGTCTGACTGACTGATCCTGGACCTGTCTGTCTGACTAATCCTGAACCCGTCTGTCTGACTGAGCCTGAACCCGTCTGTCTGACTAATCCTGGACCCGTCTGTCTGACTGATCCTGAACCCGTCTGTCTGACTGAGCCTGAACCCGTCTGTCTGACTGATCCTGAACCCGTCTGTCTGACTGATCCTGAACCCGTCTCTCTGACTGATCCTGAACCCGTCTGTCTGACTGAGCCTGAACCCGTCTGTCTGACTGAGCCTGAACCCGTCTGTCTGACTGATCCTGAACCCGTCTCTCTGACTGAGCCGGAACCCTGTCTGTCTGACTGAGCCTGAACCCGTCTGTCTAACTGAGCCTGAACCCGTCTGTCTGACTGAGCCTGAACCCGTCTGTCTGACTGATCCTGAACCCGTCTGTCTGACTGAGCCTGAACCCGTCTGTCTGACTGATCCTGAACCCGTCTGTCTGACTGAGCCTGAACCCGTCTGTCTGACTGATCCTGAACCCGTCTGTCTGACTGATCCTGAACCCGTCTCTCTGACTGATCCTGAACCCGTCTGTCTGACTGAGCCTGAACCCGTCTGTCTGACTGAGCCTGAACCCGTCTGTCTGACTGATCCTGAACCCGTCTCTCTGACTGAGCCGGAACCCTGTCTGTCTGACTGAGCCTGAACCCGTCTGTCTAACTGAGCCTGAACCCGTCTGTCTGACTGAGCCTGAACCCGTCTGTCTGACTGATCCTGAACCCGTCTGTCTGACTGATCCTGAACCCGTCTGACTGAGCCTGAACCCGTCTGTCTGACTGAGCCTGAACCCGTCTGTCTGACTGATCCTGAACCCGTCTGACTGAGCCTGAACCCGTCTGTCTGACTGATCCTGAACCCGTCTGACTGAGCCTGAACCCGTCTGTCTGACTGAGCCTGAACCCGTCTGTCTGACTGATCCTGAACCCGTCTGACTGAGCCTGAACCCGTCTGTCTGACTGAGCCTGAACCCGTCTGTCTGACTGATCCTGAACCCGTCTGACTGAGCCTGAACCCGTCTGTCTGACTGATCCTGAACCCGTCTGTCTGACTGAGCCTGAACCCGTCTGTCTGACTGATCCTGGACCCGTCTGTCTGACTGATCCTGGACCCGTCTGTCTGACTGAGCCTGAACCCGTCTGTCTGACTGAGCCTGAACCCGTCTGTCTGACTGAGCCTGAACCCGTCTGTCTGTTTGAGGCTGATTCTGATCTGGTCCCTTTCATTTTTTTACCTTTTTGCCATCTGGAGGATCTTTCTTCATACCGTCGTTCAGTCATTCTGTCTAAATTCTAACTCAACAGGAGAAACCTGCTTCCTGTTTATGAAGCAGATCAGATTCAAACTGCAAAGAATCTAAAGTCAGATTTTTGTTTCCTGTGCGATTAAAGACACAAAAATAAAAAAAACCCCGAACCACCTGCTGTCTCTCTGCTCAGTTGTCTGTTTCTTATCTTCCAGAGCTCCATCGCTGCCTCATTGATTTTTGTCTGTTGCCATGACAGCAGAAGGTCCCTCTTGTTTTCAGTACGCAGCGACGACTCACTGTGTCGATCCGGGTCAGACAGATCTGACTCGTAACTTTCCTGTTCCTCTTTTTTTTTTTTTTTTCTTTACACGTTCACTCAGACCTACCCGACACACAAAAGCTTCCTGAGCTTCTCTACCCACGAGCCATTTTTATTCCATCGATTCTTCTCAGTTGTACTTCCATCTTTTTGAAAAAGGGTAAGATTTTTATTTTACACTTTTTTTCTGACAAAACATGAACACTGTTGCTTCCTTTTTGCAGCTTTTCCTTTACCCTTAAATCCACTGATCACTTTCATTTTGTAGACAAATACCTCAGAAAGTCTGGTATCTCTTCACATGTTACAAATTGTATTAATTTAATAATAATACAACATTCAACATACCTGATGTTTAAGGTATATTTCGAGCTGAGCGCAGACATGATACACGTATGTTTATATTCAGTGTGACTTACACTTCCCAAAGATATCATCATCTCTGATCAGCATCTTGAATAAATATCCATAAATCTGATTAGAAATAATAGATAAAAGAGGCTTTACAGGCAGAACTTACCTGTAAATCTTCACAGTTTTACGTTTCCTTCAGTATCAAAGTAATCCAGTGATAGTTGTGTGTTTATCCATAATTACACTGCAAACAGGAGCTGCTAACAGGTCATTCTGCATACTTTTAATGGCGCCAACTTGCCAAAATGTAAAAGTTGTAGCTCACAGCTGATTTACTAAATCTGTGGCAACTTCCTGTTTACATCCCTCAAAGCATTACGGTTCCAAAACTGGGAGCATGAGCAGCCCAAAAGTGAAGAAAATGAACAAACAAATCCATTAATATGAACTTTTTTTTATTAGTATTAATAGTTTTTGTGACATCTCTAATCTGACACTCTCCTCTGTCCGTTTATATTCACATATTTTCTGTAGGGAGTTGAAAACCAGTGAACTTCCAGATGAAAGTTGGTTTTCTATGATGGGAGGTGGGTGTGGGAGTGTTGGGGGGGGCTCACAGTGTCAGATATTAAAGCTCTAAGACTGTGTGTGTGTGGTTTTTGGTAAACATCAAACAGTTGAGTGGTGAAGCATGATGGGAAACATCCAGAGTTAAAAAAAAAAAACCAACCCACCATTAGACGACGTTTCCTTTCTTGTGTCGTCTTCTCTCGTCTCTTCAGTTTGTTTTGCTTTAAAGCATCACAGACCAGTCAGACACCAGCATGTCTGCACTTTACAGGATTTCTGGGTTTTAAAGTTCAAACAGTGTTTTTTTTTTTGATGTTTGAAGACGCCTGATGCTGCTTTTAAGGAAAATTATATGTTTTATTTAATATATCCTGGCTGGGTTTTCACTTTCAGATCATTTCTGTTAGTTATGAAACGTTTTATTCACCAACTTCATCGCTGAGATCAGATTTAGAGAAACTGATAGGTGCTTTATAAACATGCATGAGAGCAGCTTCAGTGTGTTTCTGCTTCTCTCTGTCCAGCATCATGTTGTGTTACAGCTGACAGTGTAACAACTTTCATATTACTCATAATGATAATAATAATAATAAGTTTATATAGTATAGCACCTTTCACAGAAATGAAATTCACAAAGTGCTTCACGGGAATAAGAGTTAAAAATAAGACCGTAAGAACATACATAGAGTAAAAACATGAGCCACAAGTTAAAATTAACCTTAAAAAGACAAAACAAAAAAAACAAACAAAACAAAAAAAAACCCCACAGGCAGGAAGTAGAAACACATAAACAAATGATCATTACACATCACACACACCAATCACACAACTCAAAAAGACACAAGAGCCAATTTAAAAAGATGAGTCTTCAATAGTTTTTTAAAAGCTTCTACAGAGACTGCTGACTGTATTTATACAGGAAGAGAGATCCATAGTGTTGGAGCCACAAATGCAAAGTCACCTTTAGTTTTCAGCCGTGAGCGAAGGACAGCCAGTAGGGATAGATAAGGTCCATGCAGGGCTCTATATGTAATAGCAAGAACCTTATAATGAATCCTAACGGATTGGAAGCCAATGCAAAGAACTTAAAATAGTAGTGATGTGAGTCATTCTGCTGGTTAACAGTCTTGCAGCAGCATTTTGGACCATTTGTTGCCGGTTCAGAGATGCTTTGCTGAAACAAGTGAAGATGGAATTACAGTAGTCCAAACAGGATGATATGAAGGCTGGATGATCATTTCTAGTTCCGGTTGTGATACGATGGACATGTAATGATTTAAAATGCTGATCAAAATGCACAGCCTGGTCACCTAACATCTGATGAAAGGGACCCAGTACTCTTCGCTACCTTGGGAACTTTACTGTCAGAAGCAATGATGAGAACCTCTGTCTTGTCAGTATTGAGCTGTAGGAAGTTGTTTGACATCCAGTCCTTAATATATATTAGTGTTAGTTATATTAGTCATGGAGCGCTTTGCTTTAGAAAGACGTTTTTTATGTCAAAGTTTATTTCTGTCACAGCTGCTGCTCTGATGGATTCATGTTTTATAATAGTTTCAGCTCCTCTAATCCGACTACTGACACTGATGAATGTGTCCAACCTCAAACTCTACTTTTGAGTCTTTGGGAACATGTTTGTGAATGAAACTCATCCACAAACGGAGCGGAACAGGTCGCCTGATATGGACATTTTAGGGGCGTCGATGATGCTAATGATGAAATCGTGAACAGGTGACGTTCATCAGGCTGAAACCTGAGATTTACTACAGTTTGTGCTCCTCAGGTCAAAAAAAAAAAATCCCCAAATATTCATAAATGATACCAAAGACATGACAAACTCAGTGACATCACAGAGAACGATGAACAAAACTATGAAAATTAAGTTGTAACAAAGCTGAGTTACTCTTTAACCTCCCCAGTTCTCGTTAATGGAGCTGTTTAATGAAGCCTGTTAATCGACCATTTTTTGATGTAATCATAACCCAAAAAATGAGTGAATATATTAAACCTACATAGTAAAAAAAGAAGTTAAAAAAAACAACATTTAACTGCATAAAAACATGATAGTTTGTTAGCTTTCTGATTGACTGGCCAGTGTAGCTTTTAGTTTTCCATCCTTTGTTTTTTTTTTGTCATTTTCACTTTATTTTAATTTTTTTAGCAGGAAAAACTGCAGAGTGATGAAAAACATTTGCAGCTGTGGACCTGACTCAGTTTAAAACTGTTTTCCAGTGAAAATATTCCTCATATATGGTCTGAACAACAAACCTATATTTAAGAGTGAATAATCAATAAAAGAATACAGCTTTTGGCAGAAAATATCAAGAAAAAATAAACATTTTAAACAGTACAGAGTATGCATGCAGCAGATCAGGCTCTACTGGAATATATTTGCATGATTTACTGTTAAATCTCCTTATTTATCTTCTACTGGACCTTTATTCAGCCCCTCAGTTCAGCCTCTGTCTGAAACAGGCTGTTTCAGCTCCTGTCTCTTTAAGACCCGCCTCCTGATGAGCCCACTCTGTTCTGATTGGCTGTTTGAAGGCATGTGTGAACAATCTGATCACGAGGAGGAATTAGAGGCAAAGCAGGTTGAAGCCCTGACTTCTGACTTGCAGGCAGCATTTCTACATGTATAAGTTTATATAAGTAAGTTTTGAAACTTTGACCATGTTTAACATCATAACAGGATAAAAATAACAGAAAATCACAAAAAGCATAATAGATCCCCTTTGAACGTAAACAGACAGGAAACAACAAGAGACTGATTATTAAAATGATTTCATGTATAAATATTTAAATTGTTTAGGGAGTTTTTGTGCTTTTTGTCGTCATGGGTGTGCTGATTTTGCAGTTTATTTTAGTTATATATTGTCTGTTATGAATGATTTTTTTTATCACTAAAAATATATATTTAAACCATCAAAGGAGCCAGTATTTCTAATGTGATTTGTGATTTTATTTATTTATGTATAGAAAAAGATCCTTAAACCATCGTTATTATTAAAAGTGTGTTTGGAGTAGTAGATAGTAATAGAAGTGAAGAAGGGAGAAGGTGATAATATAATTGTAGTACAGATTAGTGCCTGTAAGTGCTGCATAATTATGGAAGCATTTAGATTGTGGATGATGAGTTTGAGACCAAAGTTGAAGGTAGTAGTAGATATTTCTGAAAGTATATCGAACACAGACGTATTTCCAATTTAATATAAACATCAATGAGGAGGATTCATGTTTATGTGACCTCTGACCTCTGAAGCGTGGCCTCGACAGCGGCATTAGCAGAGCTGTCTGCTTGATGAATAGGATGGCCGCTGCTGTGTGTGTGTGATTCCTGCACATGCAGCTCTGCCCCAGGGGCTGATGGGAGGTTTTGCGGCCCGATGTCACCGTCAGCTGAACAGTTGTGCTGTTCAGGCAAATGACGAACAGTAAAAAACCTGCTTTAAATCTGAGGTAGTAGCCGCCGCAGCTCGGTTTAATTAACGTCACGGCGACACTCGGCGGGGTTACGTCCTCCGAGGACGCACGTAGAAACGCAGAAATTATGTTGAGAAGATTGAATCCCTGCTGATTAAAACAGAATCAAAGGGACACAACAAGCATTCATGTGAAGGAAATCCAAAGACATTTTGTTTCCTGAGTGGTCTTTCCTTTTTTTCCTCTCTCTGGACTCTCCATCATCCCTCCCTCTTTTCCTCTCTGGGATGAATTATTTAACCGTTCTCCTCAGAGTAACCCCCCTCCTCCTCCTCCTCCTCCTCCTCCTCCTCCTCCTCCTCCTCCTCTCTCTCCATCTCTCTCTGTATCTCTGCTGGGCCGGGCGTCCTGTGCTGCAGCCAAGGACAGATGCAGAGCCGTGATGGGCGGCTCGCTCTGCAGCACCGAGAACAGAAAGAGCCAATAGGAAAGATTTTATTAGTGTCAACATCAAAAACCAAAAAGAGAAGCAGAAGCGTGCTGCAAGTCTTTGTAAATTAAATCTCATAAAAGTGATCAGGTGATGAAAAGGCCTCTGACGAACATTTTGGAGATCCACCAGCCACAAACACACAAGAAGCAGCAGCTTGATGCTGAGATAGACGCTCCAACTGGCTCCTGTTCATCAGCTTCTCTCTAGAACCATCCAGTCTCCTAGAAATTACCTTCAAATACAACTAAATTGTTTTTCCATTTATGTCGCTCAAGCAACATAATCACTGCCTGGATTATCTTCACAGGTTTTTTGAATTAATGAAGCTACATTTATATATCAGTCTGAAGGGAGGAGGTCGCCGTGGATGGAGACATCCTGAGTCTTCTGTGTGTTCAGGTTTAGCACAAAACCACAAAAACTGGAAACAGATTTGTGTATCAGAACTTTGTTTTTTCTTCTTTCCTCTCCCATTAATCATCTCACGACCCCTCAGATTTATCTGCTGACCCTTTGGAGGGGCCCGACCCCTAGGTTGGGAACAACTGGACTAAACTAGCTAACTGTATATAAAGTAGTGTAAACTAGCTCCACCTCCAGCAGCTACAACAGTAACATGCTGCTCGAACCCTGATGCTTCACTATTAATAATCTAATGATGTCATATATAATAATATATCAGTCAGAGGGACCAAACCACTACTTTTACTGCAATACTTTAACTACATCAAGCTCATAATACTTATGTACTTTTACTGCAATACTTTAACTACATCAAGCTCATAATACTGATGTACTTTTACTGCAATACTTTAACTACATCAAGCTCATAATACTTATGTACTTTTACTGCAATACTTTAACTACATCAAGCTCATAATTTACTTGTAATGGAGTATTTTTACATCGCTGTATTGGTACTTTTACTGAAGTAAAGGATCTGAATGCTTCTTCCGCTACTTCCTGTAGATTCCTCCGGTACATCAGGAGGATTCACTCCTTCCTCTCAAAGTAAGGCGACTTTATTTGTGACAACGAGTCAATTCAAACAAGATGTAAAAGAGGCTGAAATACTTGTGAGGATCTTGTGGTCGCTCAATGTTTTTCTCTATTCTGACTCCTATCCTGAACCCTCCTCTGAAAACAAAACTATCCAGAGCTCTACACTTCTCATGACTTTTTTGATCCCACAATGCAGATGTGTCAGATTATTACAAAACCAGTGACTCTTCAGGCACAAATATCAAAACAATCAATCAACAGGAGTCAATCAATCTCTCCAAACCACACTATTATATTTATATGCATAAAAATTGCTTGCTTGGCGACCTTTTCACGTGACCCCTCATGAGTCCTTAACAGATCTCCGTCTCTGTGAGAGAGGAACTAAAGCAGTTTAGAAAATCAATAATCACTGCTGCAGCTGCTCCGGAGGTGCCTGAACTATTTTCACTATGAAGGTAAAAATTCATCTCTAACAGCAGCAGCAGCAGCTCTGATGGACTACAGCAACACTTTGACTGTCATTTCGGTGCTGTCTACATCCTGGTTTCATCATAGTAACACTGGCAGGTCTCAGGTTTTAGTCTGAACACCAAGAATCTGGTGTCTGAAGGCAGAAACGCTCCACCAGGTGTTACGGTACGCAGGCTACCCGCCTCCACTCAGAGAGGTCACTCTGTGATTTATGCCGATCCGTGAGATTGATATGTTTATTTTAGCATTTGTGCTGAATGGTTGTATCTGCTGAACTGTGAGTGGTGTCAGTTCAGCGGCAGCTCGATCCTCCGGGAGCCGACAGCTGGAGTCATTTTTCATGCGAGCAGCTTGATTCATGGCGGCTTTAAGTCAGCGAGCGTCTCCAGAGGAGGAATCACAGGACGGCCTCACGTGTTCATCTTGTGAAGGTTAACTCACACCATCATACCCTCATCCGACCACAGTCTCACACTGCAGTCTCCTCTGGAAAGACGTACTGAGGTTGTCATCCATAAGCGGAGCGACCGCCCTGGGTGTCCCTGCTCAGTAGGGGCCCTGCTGGAGGCGTCTGACCCAACTAGCAGCACTGCTGGAATAGTAGAGCTTAACTCTCTTAACTTCTTCTATTCATTCTCTATAATAGCTCTTATTACTACATGTGTAATCCCCCCTTCTGACCACAGTGTGAGTGTCGTTGTCCTGCTCATTGACTCCGCAGGAAGTGAAGACTGCGGAAGCATCAATTCAAAGTTTATGACTAACTTCACTGAAAACTTTAGCCAAAAAATGAGATATTTGTGTCTTTTTGTGTTTGTGGTGAATGAAACTCACAAGACGTTTCTTTGTTTGAGCTGATTTTCATCTGCTGACCTTCAGTAAGTTTGTCTCTGATATTTATTCAGCCATTTTTCTGCTGTGGTTCCCAATGAACGGTAAGAGAATGTTGTTTTATCTCTGAATTTTTCCCTTGTACCTCCACCTAAGCGGTCATTTTGTTTCAGTTTGAGAATCGATTTTCCGACTTCTGTTCACGGTACTCAACCCCAAAACTGCTTTGAGCGTCCTGATGCTGAAGAGGAAGCTACTCAGGAGAAATCTCCAAGTCAGGAGAAGTTGTTTATGAGTTCCACTGTTTCTGTAAGTTGTATTCAGAGTTAACCATGAATCTTAACACTGATGCAGTCCAACTATTCCTCATCACCTACGACTCAGATCGAACACCCCTAAATCTGACTATTCTCCATAGAGTTTATGAAATCATTCCCATCAGCAGCGCCAGTGCCAAACAGAGTTTCAGCCGTCTGAGGCTCATTAAGAGCTATTTGTGTTTGTGCACGGATGAGGTCAGACTATCCAACCTCACTTTGCTGTGTGTTGATCAGGACACAAACAAAGACAAAGTGGTTGGCAGGTTTGCCACCATGAAGGAGAGGAGGATGAAGTTTTAAAAAGAGGGATTATTTTGGATTATGTTGTTTTACGGAGGATGGTTGAATACACAAATGAACTAAACTACAGCAGGCTGAGCAGGGACAACAACTGGTGAGTGAAATATCCATAATTAGTCTTTAAATTTTGGTTATGAAGGAATCAGTCAGAACGTTAGATTAATCTGTTGTTTAACTCCTCGTTTACTGCGTCTCTGCACCTGTCTGTGTCACTTCCTGTGGTGTTGTAGACCGCTGAGTCTATTATATGTTTATGTTATTCCCGTGTAAGACAGACGTGGTACTGAGACAGTGCACCTGGCATGTTGTAATTTATCAGCAGCGTTGCTGAATCCTTCGTTAATCGATGCGCGTAGAGCGCTGCGTGCTGTCCTTGGTGCTGAAACATTTGAACACGACTGGCAACCTGTTTTCTTTTTTGTTCTTCAGAACAAGCTTGTCTTGAACAAGTTGCTTCACTGTATGTTTTCTTAGACATACAGTAGGTTTGCTCGGCTCAATAAGTGACAATTTGTGTTTATGGACAGGATATATCAGCTGTTTTACAGTTGTGAATTTTAAAATGACTTTATCAGAAGGGCCTCTCAGGAATCCTCTACCCCCTCAGTGCTGAGAGTCTAGTTCTGCTGCTACATGTTAGTAGATCAGTTCATTGTTGGTTTGGATCAGAACATGAGATGTAGATACAAATATAGACAATCGTCACCCTTTTCGCCAGTTTTTCAGAGTAGCAGCAATTAACCCTTTCATGCATGGTGTCCACTACAGCAGACAGATATTTGGAGGCCATCTTGAACCATTTAAGTTGTAGTACCATGTCCCAACTACCAGGTGTTGAACCCCCAAAGTGTCGTCTACAATTTCATCTGAATATCATTTTTGACTCTCTGTGATTTTGAGATATTGAATCATAAATTCAAAATGGCGGAGGGTGGAGGAAATTCACCAAGTAGCTCAGGAATATCTGTTAAATACTTTTATTCTCAGAGAATATTCTCAACTAAATAAGATGTTTGAAATACTTTTATCAAGTTTTTAATAATATTTTTCTTGTACATTTTTTTCTGTGACTGAAAATGCACCAAAGGGTACATTCTGTCTGTCGGGCCTCTCTATTGTTGTTGTTATTTAATGTTTCTATGTGTATTCATACCATTTGCTCTTCGTAGTAAAATAATATATAAAAAAACATATGTTAACATATGTTTTTTTTTTCCTATGTTGATTTCCATGAATCACTTTTTACTCCGTTTCTAAATACGATATATAAAAAAAAGTTATTGACATGATTTTTCACTTGTTTAAGAGTCAAAATAAACAATAAAAAAATAATTACTCTGTGATTTCATCATTCATGCATGAAAGGGTTAAAAAAAAAAACGTGTAATATTGATTCTAATTTAGATTTACAAAATGAGCATAACAGAGAAACATCATTATATTTAAATGGACAAAAGTTGTGCAGTATTTTCTAATTAACCTCCTTTATTTTATTGCTTATAAAAATCCAATCAATAAGAAAATAAAGCATGAAAATCACAAAGATCTGACTGATCAGCTGATCAGCTGCAGGTCTCCTTCAGTCAGGTGTTTTATTAGTTTCTCGGTTAAAGCGCTGATGAGCGACCGCAGGGCCGAGCGCCGAGGAGTCGTCATGTAACAGGAACCACGACGGTCTGAAGCACTAAAACTAAGTGCTGATGTCAGGGATTGTTTTTCTGCTCGTCTTGTCGTTTTAGATGAAACTGAATCTCTTTTCCTTGAGCTTTCAGAGCAGCCGGAGTTTATCAGAAATTTAAGAATCGGCATTGAGACGTTAATCAGTTTCCTGCTCAGCTGACGACTAAATTACAGTCCAGGTTCTACTTTAAAGAGCTAAAATCATAAAGTATTCCTCTATTACTGTAATATCCTGTTATGTTTAAAAAATTGCCTTAATATTCCTTTAATTATCTTCTCAACACCACTTGAAATCCAACCAAAGCTCATCTATTGTTTCTGTCAAAATGTATATTTCATATTACTTTGTTATTGAAAGTTTTTTTTTCTGAATGTCATTTTTTTTTTGTAATTATTTCCTGTGCACCTTCTTTGCCATCGTAGTGATTTCGAGATGCTTTTGTGTCTTTTAACCTTGTATAATGAAAGTTGGATGAAGCGGATGAATAAAAGATGTCGGCGGTGCTGCTGCTGCTGCTGCTGCTGGAGGAGGAGAGTCGGCCACATCATGCAGATATAACACGGCGGCTGTAACGCTTTCAATTATTCACCAGCTGGAACTCTGACAAAGACCCTGCTACTCCACAGGAAACCAAATCACTCCTCGGGTTACGATATCTGTCTGAATGTCAGAATGAACTGCAAACATCCCCAAAAAACTCACATCTCACAGGACGGAGCTGCAGATATGATGATAAATACTGTGAGACGAGATGAAATTTTACACCAGTGTTGAATTTTTATATGATTTTTGCATTTCAGGTTATTTATTTTTAGCCTCTTGGCATACCCAGCTTATAATAGAAGAGCTGCTCCATCTTACTGGTTTTAACCGACAACATCACATAACCCCGATTCTGTCTGGCTTCTCTCCATTGGCTCCCTGTTTGTTTTAGAATTGATTTTAAGATTTTACTGATCACTTTTAAGGCCTTAGATCCTCAGGTGGGGCCCTTCTGGCTGTTCCAAAGTCGAGGCTTAAATCTAAAGGTGCTTTTTCCATCAGGGCCCCTCGACTTTGGAACGACCTGCCTGAGGAGATAAGGCTCGCAGAATCAGTGACTTCTTTTAAATCACTTCTTAAAACCCATTTTTACAGACTTGTTTTTACGTAAACGTTGTCTTTCGATCATCTTTTTATTGTCTTTTAATCTTTTTATCATCTCTTTATTGTTTTTCTTTGTTTTTTAAGGTCAGATCTATCATGTCTTTGCTTTGTCTGTCAAAGCACTTTGTAAACTCTGTTTTTAAAGGTGCTATATAAATAAAGATATTATTATTATTATTATTATTTGAAAGGTAACACTTCTCGTTTGTGGGAATGTGCTTGTTTAGCATGTGGCTAAAACACAACCAAAACTAAACCAGTTCCAATATGCCTCGTCTATAATGAGTCATATTTGAATAACAATAACTAGAACATGCTTTATGCCAGAACTGTGTAAATCACAACATACCTTCTACATCTTATCAAGCACACCTGTATAAAATTCAAGACCTCTAGGCCAAACCTGACGGGAGCTTTTTAGTTTGTGTGTGTCCCTGAACTTCTACCAAAACATCTGTCGGTTGCTTTTACTCATCACTGCGTGATGCGAAGCCGCTTACATCTGGCTTAAGCAGGTTTCTGGCGACCTGGTGGATGTTAAGAGGTTAACTCAGGGAGGTGGGGAATAAAATATTCTTTATACTACTCAGTAATTGAACTCCTGGTTCTAGACGGCGTTTTAACCAAATAACAGGATCTGGTTTTTAATAGAGAAGACATTCAGCAGGACAAAGCTAAAAGAGTTGAAGGTGAGGCAGCAAGATACTGCGTGAGGTGAAGAAGAGTAAAAAGACATGAAACACATATTGATAACATTCAGGGTGACTTATACTTCCTGAGGATATCATTATCTCTGATTTACATCACCAATAAATCCATAAATCCACTTAGAAACCTGAGAAAAAGAAGCTGCAGAACTTACATGAGAATCATCACGTTTTTAAGTTTTCTTCAGTGATAGTTGTCTGTACATCATGTTATACTGCAAACAGGAGCTTAAAATGGAGACTATTTGCAAAACGTGAACAAAACTGGTGTAAAAACGTGTCTGAAATAGAACAGCAGCACATGATGAGCTTTTATCTTCTTCCTCTGATGCTTTTATGTTTTTCTGACGTCATATTGGTTCCCAAACAGGCCGATATGTCGGTGTTAGCATGTTTCCATCTGTCAGATTTGCAAAATGAGTCTCGTAAGTTGAAAGAAAAATTCACTTTAAAATACAAGGACGGGATTTAAATGTGAGGAGGAGCAGCGAGTTATTGCAGCTGTAATTATTGAAAATCTGACAAAAACAATGAGTCTGCATATTTCTGTCTTTAGTCATGAATCTGCAGAGTTTTATGCATCTGTCACCCGGACGGACAGACTTTCAGTTGTATCATTAGACAGAAATCACAATAAAGAAATTACAAATATATCAAATTAAGTAAATAACGTCTTCTTTGGCCTACAGTAACTAAAGAAACAAAAGCTTCTTACTTCAGTCATACAAGCAAACGTCATCTGCTGATGAAGTCTGTGTTATACGGTCAGAAGCTCCAGAACAAATGAGTAAGTGGACCTTGAGTGGAGATTGTTCAACTTGTGTCGCTCCAGAAGCTTCAAATCTTTAAACGGGAACAAACCACAGCTGGAAAAGGTGACATTCTGCAGTCGACTTTATGTGTATAAATGTCTGTTATTAGCGGGGAGGACGGGGGAGCAGACCGGTCCGGTTTTCAGGTCCCAGCGGACTCTAAACACTCCCGTCACCCTGCTCTCCGGCTCCGCCTCACCGCCTGCAGCACTCAGCCATGAAAGGTGCAGAATAAAAACCTCTGTCACACCTGACAGGTGACGACAGGACGACCTGGAATGACCCACAAAGACCCATCAGGAGGCGTGAAGGAACTAATGATATTCATAACAGATTTATTATAAATTACAAGCTGTTGATTTGGGGGAAAAAGTGTCTCGTCTGCCTGATTTACATGTTGATTAAAAGACACCATGTGGAGGTTTCACTGTTTCTCACAACATGCTGGATGCTATAAAACATCTGCCAAGTCTTCTTTTCTGTCTGTTGCCTTTTGCGTTGAGGATCATTTAAGAGTTTATAAATGTTCCACCTTCATCACACAGGCTGCATACTGGATCAGGAAGAGTCGTGAACAGCATCTGTGCACATGTGGAGCTTTTATATAAGATGAAAGACACGTGTTGTTATGTCTTCACTTTCAATCATGTTGCTTATTGGCCTGAAAACGTTATAAAGTGACCATGTTGTTAAGGTTTATTGACAGATTTGTGTTGCGTGTGGAATATTGTTTGGACTGAGTGTTTTTATTTGATCATGTTCAGCTATTTTAAATCTATTTTCCTTGTTGGTTTGGCTCCAAATATGAGATTTGTTGACATTAAGAAAGACAGAAAATCACCAGACTGATCCTTTAATAATTGTAACGAGGTAGTTAGACTCTTTCTAGTGGAAAAAACACAATTTTCATGTCTTAAAACATGTCTGAAGTGGATCTTTACTGTATTTTCTTGTGATATTTAAGTCAATAACTCAGCATCAGCAGTGACTGTTTGCTGCAGCTCTGAAGCAGCTTCCTGCAGTCGCACCGGTCTCACGTGTTTCCCAACGACCGCATCCAAACAAAAAGTTTGAACCCAGCGACCTGCGTGACAAACAGACAGAGTAGAGTATTTAGGCAGGAGTAGATTGATAGAGCTCGGCAGAACACTCCAAAGCGCTCCGTGCGTGTCAATATGTGGGTGTAAAGTGATTGGTGATGGACGAGGTGGCGATCAATACTCGTGTCCATGAATGGAACCAAATTTATCATCCATGTAATTTTTACTGGCTGAGAGGAACACGCCGTCCCCCCCGAGCAGAGAGCATCCGTCCTGCAGGCGGCTGACAGGACACGTGCCGCCGCCATCAGACCGGTCTGTAACAGAACAGTCACAGGTTCGAATCCCACAGAGGGAAGCGAGGCATACGTTCCCTTTATTCTCTCTACAACCCACTAAAGGTCCAGTTCTTATCCAGTTCACATGAACAATGATGTCTTGTAGCTGTTTTGTCAGACTGGTCGCCAGAATAAAACGTTGGTGTTTCTGCAAACCACAGAAGCGGTGAATATCTACGTTTCAACACGTTAAATACGTAGCATATCAACATTTCTAAAGTGACGTAGTTCACATGAGATCTATATGAGCTGATCTTTCCTGTATAGGAGGAGGACGGGTCGGTGGATGGTTAGTAAGTTTCTTGGTTCGAGACCACCTTGAAACCAATGTCCGCTTCCCGTTTCAACCAACAAAAGCAGGTGCTTTTAGCGAGACGTCAGGACATTTGCAGCCGTTTTTCTGGCAAGAAAACCGTCTTTTTTTAGTGAGACATCGGCTGTTTTTATTTTATTTTTTATTTTTATTTTAACCCAAACCATGATCTTTCCCCTAACCCTAACCAGACCTTAACCACAGCGTTGTCACACCATAAAAACATCATTATTCAACGGGTTGAAATGTTGATATGCTACATATTTCATGTGTTGAAACCATAGACTGTATAAAAATATGGGCGTAGTTACCGTGACGTCACTCGTTGGTTTCTGAAGAGCGGTTTTGAAGCTCAAAGCGAGCTGCTCCGGCCGTCGCCATCTTGGCAGTGCATGGCACTGCCTAACTCCCAGCCAATCAAAAATGGGCAAAGAGGCGGGCCGAATGGCTGAAACAAGCCACCTAGTGGCTGGCGGACCTGTCACTCAAAGCAGCCATGTCCTTCATTATGCATAACTTTATGGCTTAATAAAACTTAAACGGGTGAGTTATAAAAAAATTCACCCCCGTACAGTTGTCATGAAAGAGGAAATTAGCTACAGAGACCAAAACCGTTGTTTGTACCAGGCTGTAAACATGTTTATTTCTGCTGTAAAGTTGGACATTTTAACATGGAGGTCTATGGGGATTGACTCGCTTTTGGAGCCTCAAGTGGCCGTTCAAGGAACTGCAGTTTTTGGCACTTCCTTATTGGCTTCATTTTTCAGCCCTGGAGGTTACCGCTTGGTTGAAATGAATATATTCAACGTTTCTGTGGTTTGCAGGAACGTTCAACGCCAACGTTTTGTTCTGGCGACTGGGTTGCTTTTGTAGATGTGCTGCATATATTGGTAAGAAAGTTTAATGTCTGAATGGAAGAAAAAAAACAAACTGGGACAATTTTATATTAATTTGCCAATGATTTGTGACGGCTCCAGAGTCTGCTGCCTCTGTCGCCTTTGGTCCTGTGGTTCATCTCTGTGTGTTGCTGGTCCTTGGATGGGTGGAGCTGTCGTGTCACTTGAGTACTAACTGGGAACACCTGGCCCCAGTATTTATTTAAGCCCAGCTGCCCTGGTTCCAGTCCTCTCTCTGATCCCTTCCTCCTCTTACTGAGCTGTGGTTGTTTTTTTGCGTTTTGTTCTGCACTGACAACACGCACCTCACAAATGTATTATTTACAAATCTGACATGGTAATTGGTTTGTGTTGTTAGTTCAGATAACAAAAGTGTGTATCATATCTAAAATGTGTAAAAAAAACAAAAACAAACTCACCTCTAACAGGAAGTGATGCATTTTTCATTTCCTCTTTGATGGAGCTACGCTAACAGTTTCCCTTGCATCCAGTCTTTGTGCTAAGCTAGAAGCTAAACATCAGAAACAAATAGTGAACGCAACACTGACATAGTGATATGTTGAACATGTTAGCAAACAGTTGCTTATTTCCACATCCAGCAGTTACGGAGCAACATTATCATTCATGTGGAGTCGTGTTTCTGTCCACCTGGTGAATGTAAGTCCAATATTCACTCTCTTTTATCTCTGTTTTTGTTCTCCACCAACTCCTGAGGGAAATATCTGGCTCTTTAGCTGCTAAATGCTCTACAGTCATTATTGATGCTTTACAGGTGCAATAATATAAATATTTTTATATTAACAATGAATTAAGTGACTCTGTGAAATGTGAAAGGTGCTGCTTGCTCACCAACTCTCACTAAACTGTTTTTAGCCTCTTTTAGCTCCTAGTTTTGGTTTTACGGAACATTTCCTGTCTGGTTCTGTCAGTCTTTGACATGCATGACATATTTATGCATTCTGTTTGGTGTTAAAAAAAAGTCTTGAAGAGTCTTGAATTTAATTTGGTGAACACAAACAAAACAAATCTGTGCTGTTGTTTGTTTTTTTTTCTGACTTGGATGATATCTGGCTGATTTGTGTCTGACTTTTAATCCACGTCCACAATCTTACTTCAACTCTGCCTCCACTCAATGACCTGTGTTCATCTACTGAACGAGGAAAGTGTCTCTGTTTTCACCTTAAATCTCATTTTAACACCTGTAGCTACAAGCATGAATGTGTGTGACATCACAACTAGTTTGGAGCCAATCATGGACCAGTATGCAACTTACACAAGTGTGATGTGGAAACTTGAAGCCTCCAGTTCACAAACACTGATAATGGACTTTACAGTGAAGGAGGAGACATCTTGTATCCAGCAGGAAAACTTTAGAAATCAACATATTTACATATTCAGAGATTCTGAATTTGACATGAAGGAGAAGGAGATGTTGTTTGAAGGATTTTAACATCGTAATTGAACTTTTTTTCTGGAAAAAAAAAAACATGTCAGACACAAATCATTTTCCAAGCGGAGTATTTTTGTGTGTCTTCAAACATGTCTGGAAGGAAGATTTAACTAAACCTTCAAGGACGGGTTCACAGTTTTTCAAGTCTGTCTTAAATCAACAGTCAGGAGTCCAGATGAACACTGAAACATGGAAGTGATGGAGGACAAAACCCACAGTCCTCCTTCTGTGCAAAAAATGTATTTCAAAGTTTATCTGAAGCTAATATGAAGCTTCAGCATCCAAATGAGTCAAATCAAGTAGATATCTTTCAACGTTACAGTCTTTTTAGTGCCAAAGTTCCTCTTTTTGTTACTATACTTCCACCTGCAGCTCAACAGGGAAACACTGTCCGAGGAAACACAAAGAGAGAATTTGATGCTAAAAAGACTGTAAATGTGTCAGATATCCACTTGATATGACTAACTCAGACTGATGAAGACTCATATAAGCTTCACATCAACTCATCTACATCTTTGAATATCCAGTATGAACAGGAGGAATGATTACAGCGAGGAAAACCAAATAATGTTTGATGTTTAATGTGCTAACTTGCCACTTTAGTGTGTTTTAAGTGATCAAGGATGTTTTTTAACTTGTAAGGCATCTTCTAGTATCTTGAATAATAAATGTATTCATAACCTGTGTTGTAAGGATCCTTCTGGAAAACATTTAGTCATTTAGTGCGGTGTTTCAGACCCTGAAAAGGTCAGAGAAAGCTTCCCTAAACAAGGACACACAAAAAAAAAAGAAAAGTTGAAGACATGAACAGACTTTAAGTCCCAAGTCTTGTACCTCGGTGCACTAATCACCATTTTTTCTGTGAACATCCTGTTTAAGGCGTCCGTGAGAGGATTTAATGGGAAAACAGCATCAGCAGCTGAAAGCTTTAACAAGCAGCTCAGACTCTGATTCCCATCTGTCTGTCCAGAGCTGCTGCCGTGAACCGAGGACGGTCCTGAGCGGAGCAGCAGACAGCCGCAGTCAAATTATTGCTTTTTCAATTACAGACTCATTCTGCCGTTTTTCATCCAGATAATTAGTCAAATCCACCGACCGCCAACGATTAAGTAGGAATACTAAAGGCCACCGAGACGTACAATCAATCTATTTTAAGATTGCTCTGTGTTCTTCTGGGCAAATCCTGTTAGGCTGTGTGTGTGTGTGTGTGTGTGTGTGTGTGTGTGTGTGTGTGTGTGTGTGTGTGTGTGTGTGTGTGTGTGTGTGTGTGTGTGTGTGTGTGTGTGTTTGGTGGTAAAATGAAGGATTTTGTTTCCTGGAATATGCTGGTCTGAATCTGTGTTTTCTGTATTTTTTTAAAGGTCATGTGTGTAAATACAAGAATACAAGGACTCTATATAATAATAATGATAATTTTATTTGTAGGGCACCTTTCATACAAAAAATGCAGCTCAAAGTGCTTTACAACAAAAAAATACATGCATCAAGTGATTCACATCAGAAAAGACATAAAATGAACATAAAAAACATGTAAACGTACATAAGATAGAAGATAAAATCCTCTTGATAATATTGATAAACATGTGAAAATAGGATTGTGTACTTCAGTGATGTTAATTTGACACTTAATACGCGAAAACTCAAAGTATTTCACCATGTGTACTAGGGATGTGTAGAGAGTCCAGTATTTGTATTTGTATTCGAATAAAAGTGGAAAGAGGCTTAAAAATCCTGTTTTTGTTTTTATTACGCTTTTAATTTTAGAAAATTAAAGTGTTACAATAAGTGTTCATGAAATGTTTCCTTGGGAGAACACCCCCAACTCCAGGAGTGACGTCCAAATTAGGAAATGTGCGTCATGTAGCAGGTGGATGTGACTCCCCTCGTTGAGACCTGCTGATAGACGTCACAGCAGAGCAGAGGAGAGACACTGAGATAGTGATGTAACCGACCTGCAGGCTGGTATTTAACATGTTTTTTCTTTTCTTCCCGAAACAAATAATTTTTAAAATATTTGTATGAAACAAATATTCGTATTCTATTTGTGCTTTGCCGAATAGTGTATTTGTATTCAGGCTACACCACTACTGTGTACATAATCTATAAGCAAACAGAAGCTCCTTTTCCCAACAGACACAGACTCACCACCTCTTGATTAACTGAAATAAGCCTCTTTCAGCTCACTTTATACTTTATTGTATAATTATTGTGTACTTTATTGACTCAAGGATACTTTATTGTCATCTCACCACAGTTATATTTATACTTTTCAGTACAGTTCTTCATGTGATGACATGAAATTACGTTTCCCGGAGCTTTGATGGGAAAGTAGCGTCATATGAGATAAGAAATTAAAATTAAAGAATTTTAAAATTTCAGTGCAAAAAGAGCAATTTAATGAAACTAAATGAAGGACACTTTTGCAGAAGAGAAAGCATCAAAGCATTAAAGAAATAAAGTTTAATATTATTATTGTTATAAATGTAGGCATATTTTAAATACAACTTGAGGAACAGTTTTACTACAGAGTACTTCTTGTAAATACAGTAAAATCTACATTTATTACGTGGAAATAAATATATGTAATTGTCAGGATGTGTTTGCAGCATCTTGTTTACTGCTTCCATTTATTTAAATAATATATAATTAATACATAATTGTTCTTTTTTTCTTTCTTTTTTTTCTATTTTCTTTTCGGCTGCTGTTGGACTGTGAGAGTTAAAGCTATAATATGTAATTATTCCACATTAAATGTCTAAAAACAACTAGACCTATGTTATATATGTTGTTGAGTTGTGTACTTACATTATCCCAAATGTTTCCAACAGTGTTCAAACCCAGAGAAATCTGTAATTTAATCAAAGTAACGGATCGTTTCATTTGGTCGCCTGTCGATGACGTCATACCTCCTCTACCAAAGAGTAAACACGTACAAGATGCATACGGCGGCGCTGTGTTTGTCCGCTACAATGGCGTCTACCAAAGAGTAACTTACACACATACAAGATAATACATCGGCGTTGTGGTTGTTCCACACAAACTGTTATAAATGGACTTTTATTCAGTTTTAAGACACATTTTCATGATAAATTTAGGTGGTTTTTAACTATATCTTTTAGCCGGGAGAAGGATTTTAGTCGTTGGACGTCTGGATCTTAAGTTATCAGAGAAATAAACAAACGTTAGCAGCAACTCGGCTAACAGCCCCTCCAGGAAGTCCGGTGGTCACCAAACATCGTCGAAGAAACACTGATTTTTTAGGTGAAACAGCTTTATTCAGTGTTTTTACCTGTAATCTCTGGGTCTGTTTGTTCTGAATGATGAACACTGGAGTAATCCTATCCCGGTGAAACTGGTCACTTAACAACGAAGACAACGACTCCCATGATCCCTTGCTACTTCACACCGTCATCACACTCCGTCTTTTGTTATTGTTTTGATTGAGACCCCTAGCGGCTGAAATTACATATTGTGTGCTTAAGTGATTTTAAGTGATCTAAACATGCTTTTTAAAGCAGCTTGTGCTTCAAAACTGCTTAAACAGTTTGATATTGATGGAAATGTGTCAGTGAAACATGCCGGCGTTCAATACGTTTGCATACATTTAGTGCTTCTTAGTTTTTTTTGCTCAGTTTCATTAAGTTGCTGCAGGGAAAATCTTAAAGTTTAGTTTTAGTTCTTATTCATATGTGTCTCCCGTCGTTGCTCTGCCCCCCACCCCCCCTCGTCATTTCACCTGAGAGTGAACACACAGGTGTGCTGATGATTTCCATCAAACTTTGCTCCGTGCTGCTGCTGCTGCTGCTGCTGCTGCGTCTCTGGGTTCATGTGAGGTGAGTCCTCCTCTCTGGTTCCTGTGGGATTCCACCTCATTCATATTCAGTGCCGACGCCTGACTTTGCCTTCAAAATGAGCTTCGGAGACGCTGCAAAGAATTAAGTAATGTTGTTTTTTTGTTTTTTTTTACCTTTCAAATGTAAAGCAGCTTCAATGTGTCGATACTGTTCAGACACGACCAGAAAATCTCAGATTACACCCAGAAGAAAAGACACATCATTATACTTTATACTTTACTAACATTGTGTTCTACAACCGTCTGTATCTCCTCATATTATCTCATTAGTGTCTTTAATCTGACATATAAACGTTTTAAAGGACAGATTCACAATTTTTCAAGTCTGTCATGAGCACAGATGAACACTGAAACATGTTACTGACCATTAGAAGATCCCTTAAAATGTATTTAACAGTTTATCTGAAGCTAATATGAAGCTTCAGCGTCCAAATGAGTCAAATCAAGTAGATATCTTTCAACGTTACAGTCTTTTTAGTGCCAAAGTTCCTCTTTTTGTTACTATACTTCCACCTGCAGCTCAACAGGGAAACACTGTCCGAGGAAACACAAAGAGGGAATTTGATGCTAAAAAGACTGTAAATGTGTCAGATATCCACTTGATGTGACTAACTCAGACTGATGAAGCTGAATAGAAGCTTCACATCAACTTTTAAATGACTGTGTGGACACACTGTGGATTTTGGCCTCCATCACTTACATTGAAAACACATTTGAAGGATCTTTTAATATCCAGTATGAACAGGAGGAATGATTACAGCGAGGAAAACCTCTTTCACTGTTCATATGGACACCTGACTGATGCTTTAAGACACACTTGGAAAATTGTGAACCTGTTCTTTAAGCTTATGACTTCCGGTTGCTGCAAAATATTTTAAAAGTTCAGCGTGATATTTATATATTTCATTAATGAAGCCGGCTCACCTGTGATTAACCGTCTGGGAACAAAGAAGCTTCATCTGTTTATATGATACATAAGTTTACTTTGTCTAGTTTGAAATGCATCGATAGCTTTACTTTACTAATTTATGATCCATTTACTGTGCTGATTAAGTTTCATTTGTCGTTATTAGTTATTGCTTCATTCCTCTGTTTAAACAATAATTGTGTTAAACTATCTTTGTTGGATTATCAGTTTATTGGGATTATGATTCATAACGCCCAGATTAATCCTTTTCTTCTGTTGTCAGATAAACCAGTTTAAACTATTAAAACTATGATTTGCTCATCTGTCTCTAACAGAGAACAGAGTCAGACTGTTCTGAGGAGACATCAGAGTTCATTCAAGCTAAATATTCTTCATAAACATATTTTACTGAACAGCGTTGTTGTCTCATAGATCCACCATGATAGTTTCCACTCGAACACAAGATATCTCATAATCTAACAGGCAGATTACTGTAATCTCTATTGATCACAGTCCTGCTCCCCAGAGGATGAACATTTTTGATTTTAATGACCTCATGACCTTTTCCTGTAGCGCCACTGCTTTAAATGAAAAGCTAAATACATGAATATACTGTATAACACTTTCATATTCTCAGTGTAATGAAGACTATTTTTAGACTTTTACTGTTGTTACTATTAAAGCTGGAAACTATAATAATCATCCTCTGTTACAGCTCAGTGTGTCTGTGGTGCTTTATGCTTTTTAATCTCCTGTGATGGATTATAAAGTTCACATTTGCAGCCTGTTATCCTCATTTTCCAGTGACTTTAAGTGTTATTATTATTATTCTATTAATAACAGACTCTATCTCTCTGTTGTAAAGTGTGATCAGAGGAAAACTATCATTTACATCACTGCCTGTTCTGTCTCCAGCATACATAATAAAATATATATATAATATAAGCTCTGCCAGCAGCTCCTGATCCAGACTTCACACTGACTCTTTCATCAATGATTTCCTTTAAATCGCTAATAAAAACTCATTTTATAAACTTGCATTTCTGCATTAATTAGCCACTTTTAACTTGTATTGTAACAATCAGTTTTGCTTTTTTTTTGTGTGAAATTCTTTGTAATATTATTTTATATACACATAAAGGTAATTATATTATTATTATCTGACAGAAACCATCCTGCATAACGAGTCAATACTTCAGTAGAACGTATTTTAATGCATCTTTAATTTGTAGTAAAGTGTATTGACAGTGTGGTCGGTCCATGTCCGCGCGTGCATGTGTACGTGCATGTTTGCCTACACGTGTATTTAGTATGTGTGTGTGTGTGTGTGGGTCAACATTTGTTATTCGTGCACGTGTGCATGACTGTGCATATTAACAGCTTGTGCGCGCGTCAGCCTCCATCTGTCTGTTTACATGCGTGTTTTTTTCCCCTCGTGAACACATCAAGGTGTGCGCTCTCTCTTCCTGCGCGTGCACACACACACACACACACACCAGCGTGTATACTGTATATGTGCGTGTGCGCGCGCACGTCGCGTCTGCGTTGCTGCTGATGAAAGCTGCTCCTCTCTCTCTCTCTCTCTCTCTCTCTCTCTCTCTCTCTCTCTCTCTCTCTCTGTCTCTCTGTGCTGCTTCTCCTCCGTGTTTCGCTTCAGTTTCAGTATCGACCTCCTTCACGCAGCATCTCTGCTCTCGATCCTCCGTCTCCACCCTCCTCCTCCTCCTCCTCCTCCTACTCCTACTCCTCATCCTCCTCCTCCGCGACCGCCGCCGCCGCCGCCGCCGCCTCAGCACCGCTTCCTCTGCAGGTGGATGGAGGCTGGAAGCCCCGGAGACACGAGCCATGCACGGGAACCGCTGCTGGTGAGGCTCGGTGCGGCTGGTTGGAGCTGTTTTTGTCTTCAGCGGGTTTCCTTCTTTAAGTGTGTGTGTGTGTGTGTGAGGATGCAGCGTAATGCCAGGTCTTTGTCTCCGGTGTGTGTATATGTCTGTGTGTGTGTGTGTGTGTGTGTGTTTTTGGGGAGGAGAGGGTGTTTGGTAAGTGGGCAATTGTTGCTTGATGCCTGTTTTGATTTTTAGTTGACTGATCGATTGATTGACAGGCGCACATCGCAGGATTCAGGTGTTTTCTCGCCTCGTGTCGCGCCAAATGTCTCTTAATTGCTAAAATAAGGAGTGAAAACGCGTCTGTGCGGCTCCACAGTGAGTTTATCCGACTTTGTGGTGATCTCACCTCCTGTGTTGTATCACTGTAATATTCATACGGTGTCTTTTTTTAATGGGCGTGTGGTTTCTGCGCGATTTTTACGCACAAATCTTCCACATCTCTTGTCGGATTTCTGCTCCCTGCACCCCAATAAAATGCACCAGATGCCGATGCTCCCCCCCAAAAAATAAAACATGTAACGCTCCCTTTCTCTCTCCTCCTCCTCCTCCTCCTCCTCCTCCCTCCATCACTCCTCCTTTTCTCTGTTTTCCAGTCAGACTGCTGAGCACCTCCCTTCGCGCCGGGGACCACATCCTTAAATGACCCGCGGCTGAAGAGGAGGGGTGGGTGGGTGGGGGGGGGGGGGGGGGACGGCGGTGTCTCCGGATCCAGCGCCCGGATCATGGCATGCTGCCCACACCGGGCATCCAGCACTGACCATGGGGCTCCGGTCCAGGACCGTCGCTAGCGGCTCGGAGGAGCAGAAGAAGCATTCCGGCGCTCCTCCCGGGGACTTATTGGACCAAGGCACCGGGGGAGCGGATAAGGATGGCGCTCTGCTGCTGGTGGCTCCGGGCCGGGAAGACTTTAAGCGGGGCTCTCAGGGCATCGGCATCGGGCTGCTGGCCAAGACCCCCCTGAACTACACCCGGCCGGCCAAGAGGAATAACATCCGCAAGAGGAAGATCCAGAACCTGCTGTACGACGCGCTGGAGAGGCCGAGAGGATGGGCGCTGCTCTACCACGCGTTCGTGTGAGTACATGAAGCAGCGTTTTACTACTAGTTTGAGGCGGTGATTAATAATAATAATAATAATAATAATAGTCAAACGAGCAGCTGAGCAGCGGGAGTCTCAGAGCAGCTGGGAAAAGGCAGATTTTTATCTCCAGGAGTGGACTCACTGTGTTCCAGCAATTCTCACTCTATTAATTGTGCTCCACTGATGCAGGTTGTAACCTAATATTGATGCTGGTCTTGTTTGTCACTGGTTATGCAGGATCAGGGTCTCTGCTCCTGCTCCTTCAGATTCTTGTCTTTGGAGGTTGTTGTTTTTTTTTAGGAGTTGGTTCCAGGATTTATGACTTTATGCTTTCAAAACTCCTCAGAAAACTTACATAAGTGGAGCTCCAACAGATGGATGATGAAACATGGTGTGTTTTGTTGAAGTAGGTTACCAAACTCTCTGCTCAGAGAGTTTTATGGGTTTTTGGGGGGGTTTTTTTTGGCTCTCAAACTTCATTGAGTGGACTTTCAGCTGGTGGGATTCATACATGTGTTTCCTTCGCTGTCAAGTCACATTTCATCACTCCAGAGTTCAACCATCAGTTCTGTGATCTGCAGGTTAAAACCGCAATGAATTTGGAAAAGAGTTGTTTTTAGTAACATAACTGTTGAAGAGCATCTTCCAGTGATTTCATTGATCATCATTTAGTTGATAAAAAGGCAGAAAGTTTTGAAAAACTTCAATTTCTTAGAAGCCAAAGTGACAAATTCAGATGAATTTTGTTTTGTCGCAGAAACTATTTAAAACTCAAAGATATTAAATTTACTTCACAATGATATAAAACACAGAATATCAGTAAACATCACATCTGTAAGGCTGCAACTAACGATTATTTCTATTGTTATTATTTATAGATTAAAAATGTTATAACTCAGAGCTCATGGTGACGTCTTCTTGTCACAAAATAAAATCAGTTTACTGTCATTTATGACACATAAAAGTTTAAATCTTCACATCTGAGAAGCTGAAACAGGAAAGATTTTCTCTTTAAAAAACAACTAAAACGATTATTAGATTATCAAAATATTCCATCGATCGATGAATCGACTAATTGTTTCAGCTTCAACTGTCAAATATTTGTCATCTTCACTTGAAAAAATGACTTAAGTGATTAATCAATTATCAATTAATAGTTGGTTAATTAATGGAATAAGTGATCAGTCGTTTCAGCAGCGTTTCAAACATCGCCGTCGAGTGTTTCTGATACTGAAAATCAACTTTATAAAGGATGTCGTTGGTTCAGACGGTTGTAGAAACATCTGTTAGATATTTATGTGGAGTTACATGAGTATGAAACGACCAGCTGATCGATCAATACAGGAAATAGACGGTTACGTTTACATTTAAAGGAGCATTTCATCAGTTTTACAGTTGGATCACGTCTTCTCTGGTCTGAGAAGATAACCCTGATGATGTCATAGTGATGTCATCGGGGGTTTGGAGACGTCAGATGTGTAACAGAAGGCGTTACAAACTGTGGAGTTTGAAGAGGAAATGCTTTTGTGAGTGATGCATTATGGGAAATGTAGGATCCGATTAAAAGTCACGATATCTCGACTTCTGATGCTTTTTGATTTTTGTAAAAAAAAAAAATCTCTTTCTCACGAGACGCCCGACTTTTTAGAAACGTAACGTTTAAATCACTAAAGTCCTCCACAGATGTAGCATCACACTCCTTTAATGTTGTTAAACTCACAACGGACAGTTTAAAGAAAAAGGATCAAAATCGATGCAGCAGAACCAGAGACCTTCTTCTTCCTCGTCAGAACCTGGTGCCTACATTACCCACAATGCAATCAGCTAATGTATCCTGGAGCTGCTGGACTCAAGTGACACCACTTGAGGCAGATTTTACACAGCAGCTTCCTCTGCAGATATAAAAGGTTTTTAACGACTTTTTACACAGAGAACATCTGGAAACAGATGCTGGAGTTCATTTACTCGAGTACATTTACTCGAGTATTTCCATTTTATGCTTCTTTATACCTCTACTTCATTACATTTCAGGGAGAAAAATGTACTTTTTACTCCACAGCTGTAGTTACTCTTCAGGTGAAGATTTAACATGTAGAACAGAGGATGTTTTTTATAGTTTTTATGTATATTCTTTATTTTTTATAATGAATTTAAATCAGTTTGTAGAGATCTGGTCTCACTCTGACATTAAGAATCTTTTTCTGTTGATTAATGTCATAAAAGTCACATTTAATCTCTTTTAATTGAAGACAATAGACAGTTGTAAGACAATAAAACATGAAAACTTCAGACTTTTGATACTTTAAGTAAATTTTGCAACTTATACGTCTATATTTTTTCTGAAGTTGGATTTTGAATGCAGGACTTTCACTTGTAACGGAATAAAGCCGCAACTAATGATTATTTTCATTATTGATTCATCTGCCGATCATTTTCTTGATTGATTAATTAGTTGTTTGGTCTATAAAGTGTCAGAAAATGGTGAAAAATATTGATCAGTGTCTAAGACGACGTCCTCAAATGTTTTGTTTTGTCCAGAACTCAAAGATATTCAGTTTTCATTCACATTTAAGAAGCTGAAACAGAGAATTTGGACTTTTTCTTATAAAAAAAATGACTCAAAATGATTAATTGACTATCAAAACAGTTATTGATTGCTAATTGATTCATTAGCTCTATAATGAAGTATGTTTATTCTGCAGTATTTTTTATTTTTATTTAACTAAAAGATCTCAGTGCTTCTTCCTCCACTGGCAGTTTGTGTTTGTTTCAGTTTGACATAAAATCACTGAAACAAGATTTAATGTTGATCTAAATGTCTAAAAACACTCAATTTAATTTGTTAAGATGTGTTCAGACCTGTAAATCATTAACTCCATGCTCACTGGGAACTTTACTGCATCTATAGTCAGTTTAAAGTTGCGTAACCGCGTCTAGAAATTGTTAAAAGTTTTCATCTCGAGTCATAAATCAAACGTAAAAGCGTCTCCTCTGAGGAGATGAAGGTGCGTCAGGTCACATGATCAGTCAGTAAAATCCTTCTTACTGGAATATTTTGTTGTTTTCTCAGTAATGAATCCAGTCCGGCTGTGATTTAATAAAGCTGCAGGTAATTAATAGTCTCACCCTTTATCTGATCATCACTGCTGATGTGTGTGTGTGTTGTCAGAAGCCTGAGAGCTGATTGGACGGTCGGTCTGTTTCACTCTGATGATGATGATGATGATGATGATGTCACAAAGCAGAAATTAATATTCTCATACTGTAACTGTTGACCTTTACCTCGGTCAGCTCTCGTGTCTGATAAACGTTGTGATTTTGTGCGAAGAAACGTCTCAAAATTCACTTTCACTGTTTTTACATCTGATGGTTTTATTGCTGCTTCTCCAGCCTGTAATCAGCAGATTACAGGAAAAAACTACCACTTTATTTAATTATTATTAATTATAGTTCAGCATAGTTTAAGTTTCATGAAAGCTTTTAGCCTCTTTACATAGATTTTAGTTGTATTTGTTATTATTTTTTATGGTTGCTATTGACAACTAGTGGCTATAATAACTTGATAACTCGTTTAATTTCCGTTCACAACATATCAGCTCATCACTCTAATAATAATTAACTTTTAATGGAAAAAAAGGTTGTTTATATCATGTATTTCTATTAACAATCACATATCTATTCATATTTCATTAACATCTTTAACATCTTTAAATATTGATAATTGTTTTTGGCCTCAGGGATCCAGTATTGATCGGGTCAATCACCCCAAAAATACCAACAACTGAGAACAAATCAGCGCTTTTTGATTTAACAATCAAAGTGAGATAGTTAGAGAAATAGTTCCCAAACCAACAGAAATGTCTCTTCTCTGCCAGCCTTCAAACACCTCGTCAAGATGAATGTCGTTCATTAAATCACACGGCCTGGTTAACATGAGTAGGTGGACGGTTGCATCAGCTGTTAGATCAGAGAAAAGGATCCCAAAGAAGACTTGAGAGTTTTGTATTTCCTGGAAAAAAAAGGGCAGAAAGTGCAACAAGAGGACACATGAAGCAGGGAGGCTGTTGCCTGCATACATCCATCATTTATAGGATCCATATCTGGTTTAATCTTCGCTTGTCTGACTTTAGTCCAACATGTGTGATGTAAATTTGAACTGAATGAGACTGAAGACTTCTTCCTCTTCCTCAGCTTTAAACCTTTGATCTGAATCAACCTCTCAAACGTGTCCAGCAGCAACATGAGGACGAGGACGTCTTACATGACTCCCTCGTTGTTAACGTTCATCTCTAGAAACTAAATAACAGCTTTAATCAGCTCAGTGTTTGGAAGAAATGACAGAAATCTGACACATCATCAATTAATGCAGTTTTATTAAATTCCTGCAACATTTGCAAGATCTTACTGTGTTTTTAATTCTGCAATAAATGGTCCAACTAAACGAACGTCACAGTTTCATGCACGACCGCTTTTATGAGTCAAAATCAAGACCTGTACCTGTCTAGCATGGTAGACAGGTACCAAAGTTACCTTGCAGACTTGTATCATAGCAAAATAAACAGCAGCTTGTTCATCTTCCTGTCTGTCTAACGTCTCGTTCAGAGAACCTGAAGCTTGCAGGTGTGTTTAGCGTGAAACGTGCTCACTCAGCTCTGCTGATTCCTCACGTTACTGTAACAGCAAACAACAAAGTCGTTTATTTCCAGAGAGACGTGTTTGGATGGTTCGTGATAAGTTATCAGAGAGAAGCTTTTTCCTCTTTTATATAATTGAGTTGCGATTCTGTTTTCCTGACAAATCAACATAATTGTGATTAGTTGCACTTGTGAGGATACGTCACTGGATGCCTTTGAGTCTTTGAATAACTGTTCTTGAGTTCTTGAACAGTCAAACTGTTCATTTTTGAGATGCTAAAATATTTCTCTGCTCATTTTTACTCTGATAACTGATATTAGAGTTATCAGCAAGTTCTTTAATGGCTTTAATCTATATTTTTATACTAAATGTCTGATCTGTCAGTGTGTAATGTGTTGGTCGTGGCTCGTAGTGATGAACCTACAGAGAATTATCAGAGACTCTGCAGCTCCTCTCGGCTTTACGGAGCTTTATAGTGACTTTTAGCTCATTGTTTATCTGTCCGGCTGCAACTTTACTGTTCTGGTTCACTCTCAGCGCTCTCATAGCGTCGTTTTGGGCCGCAGCAGGCAGCTGTTTTCAGAGAAAAAGCTCTAAAAAGCTAACAGACACAGTTAGCTGTAGACTAGCTGGTGAACATAGTGGAGCATTTAGCAGCTAAAGAGCCAGATATTTCCCTCAGGAGTTGGTGGAGAACAAAAACAGAGCTAAAAGAGAGTGAATATTGGACTTCAAATGAATAACAATGTTGCTCTGTAACTGCTGGATGTGGAAATAAGCAACTGTTTGCTAACAAGTTCAACATATCAACTTAAAAGGTGTGTTTATAACTTGTTTCTGATGAAAACTAGTGGTCAAAACATCAGTTTTTGCAGATTTAAACAAACATTTTTGGCTGCAAT